>NW_017728992.1:123604037-123614793 GCF_001723915.1 Gavialis gangeticus | reverse complement strand
GTGGGGGGGTGGTTGGGGGTGGGAGGGTGTGAGTGTGGGGCTTATGGAGGGGTCTGATTGTGTGTGGGGGGAAGGGCGTGGAGGGGTGTGGTGGTGTATGTGGGAGAGGATGTGGAGAGGGGTGTGTGTCGGGAAGAGTGTGGGGCTGTGTGGGTAGGGTGTGTGTGAGTGTATAGGGTGGTGTGGGAAGTGCAGGTGTGGGGGTATGCGGGAAGGTGTAGGGGAGTGTGCCCCCCAACAGTGCACAGCCCTCACTGCTGGCAGCAGCAGCATCATCAGCAAGAGGCAGGCCCTTGGGGTACTCATGGCCCACGCAGGTGGAGCTCCCCAGTGGCGCATGGCTACAGTCACTTCCAGGAGCTGCATGTGGTGGCAAAGAGTAGGGCCAGGCTGGCCTGCCTTCATTGAACAGGGCTCCCTGCTTCCCACGTGTAGATCCCAGGATTTGGCTAGAGCTGTGAGGGGAGAGCTCTGTGTGATGGAGCCAGCAGCTTGGCCCTGCACCCTGCCACCATGTGCAGCTCCTGGGACTCCACTGGGAAGCAGGGAGCAGAGCTGGCTTGACTCCATTGCACAGGGCTCCCTACAACGTCTGGTGGAGTCCTGGGAGCTGCATGTGTTTACAGGGAGTGGTGAAGGCCACTGACTCCATTATGCGGGGCTTCTACCCAGTGGCGCAAGAATCCCAGGAGCTGCATGGGAGCCACAGGAAGTCCAGAGCAATAGAACCAGGCTGATTTGGACTCCATGCTCCCATTGCCTCACTGGACATGAGGCTCGGGCTCCATACTCCAGCTACAGCTTCTCCCCTCCCCCTCCCCCCAGCACTTCCATATCTGCTACCCAGAGCACTACAGCAGGGACATGAGGAGGAGCTGAGCAGGTCCCTTAGCAATGGCAGCAGCGATCCCAGCTGGACAAAATTACCTGGTGGGTCGGATCCATCCTCTGAGCTGTATTTTGCCCACCCTTGGTCTGGTATAAAACAGAACCAGTGGCCACACTTGTGAGGTGGAAATAAGATCCAGGATCTGTGGGCCAGTTGATTTGATCTGGCCTGTGGACTGGCCTTGGGTCACTCATCTGGACCACAGAGCCAGATGAATTAGTCACCTCTGATTTCAATGTATTTTATCTGAATTTTGCTTGTGCTTTTTGGACTTCTGTGTCAGGTTTTGCCCTTTTATCTTATGTTTAATTTTTTGCCCCTGTTTTATTCTTATTTAAGATGCAGTTATCTTCAGTAGACTGATTCTTCACATTAGATCTGAAAGCATTCAATAATTTATTCCAAATTCAAGTTAAAATTCTAACACCTATAAATAATATGGGATATATTACAATACATTTCTACTCAAGTTCATTGATTACCAATTATGTCAACACAGTTACTGCATTTTTAAAATTAGCCTGTATGTTGCCTAAATGATTGTTTCAAGCTACAAATATTTGTGATCTAGCTTATGGCTGAACCCTGAGAAAATTCCAGACATTTGTAGCCTGCCTCCTAATACTTAGGGAGTATCTAAATTAGTCTTTACAACATCATTAACTTATTGAATTAGATGGGAATTAAAACTCAAAAAACTCTATTAAAGGAAAGTGCATCTGAATTTAAACCTAAATCTGACCATATGGAATAACACCTCATTTAATCCTTTGAGTTGTCACTTGTATCCACCATACCCATGCCTATATCCATGAATGTATTCTGTTCTTCTTCAGTAATACATTTTTAGATAGCCATTTATGAAGAGGGCACCAAAATTTAGGCCATTCACTTGTAACTTCATGAAGTTCAGAATCAAAATCCACATCATATATGTACAGCTTATTTTGATTATGTGGCTTCCCCTGTGGTTCAGTGATAGAATCCTCGTCTGCCACACAGGAGGCCCAGGTTCAATCCTTGGATGCTTATACAAAATACAGCCATGGAGGCACCAAATCCAGTCTGGTCTAAAGGTGAGGATGGAAGGTCTGGGCAGCCTCCACTCCTCCAAGTAGTGGCAATGCAAAGGGGGTGCATGTGTACACCCTGAGAGCGCTTGTGTACCTCCTGACCTAATTGGCTGCACTTGCTGCTTAGGTGATGGGCAGGGGTGGTAGGCAGGAGTGCTGGTGCCTCCCCTACAAGTGCCAGCCAAGAAGTGGAGCACTGTGGGACTCCCAGAAGCAGCTGCAGCAGTGGGCCGTGGAGGGACCCCCCCCAGTTGGTAGGATTGGCCTGAGGGGGACTCCTCTGGTCAGCAAGATTGCCATGGGGGGACCCCCCTGTTGCTGACTGGTCGCTGGGGGAGGCACGTGCCCCCCCAAGGCGGCACCAGTCACCCATGCCTCCAAAAATCTCCTGCTTAGGCATATGCATCAAAGGTCTGAATGACCTCTCATGTATATACCATGATCTAGAAGGACCAACAGTTGCCAGATTTTAATTATGTCCATTGTGTAAAATTTGCTGCAAATCACTTTAAAAATCAACACAAAACACTTTTTCTGCAAGCTGCAGGATTGGTCCATGTTTTTGAATGATCAAAAAAAATTAATAAAATTAAAAAATGAAACTTTTTTAAATGTTGAAAAAGCGTTATCAAGTTTTGAAACATTTCCCACTAAACTGCAATGTTTTCAACTAGCTATTGTTTCATTATAGAGATTCCCCTTCCAACTGCAGGATTACCCCTTAATTGACACTCACTATTATGCTATTTTAAAAATATGTAATTATCTTTTTCTTTGGTATTATTATATCTTATAATATAGTTAAACACACTAAATTTCCCTCTGTTGGAAAGTGCATTCTCTTATCTCTTAATAACCTCCTTGAAGCCATCACCCTCAGGATCTTATATGTGATTCGTCTTGCCAACCATCATTCCATTTTCTCTGCAGAAATGATCAGGGTTTCCTGAGGTCAGAGGAGGAAAAGGTTGTCTGCTTTCCTGTGAAGGTCATGTCCTGCTTCTGGGAGGCAATGGCAACTCCTGCTCCATGTGGTTCTGCAGAAAAGTTTTGAAAACTGTACAGAAAAGTATAGGTAAAACATAGAATGCACTGACATTCTGTTTTCCTGCATGGTACTGTAGGCAGCATTCTGTTCTCAGATATACACAGATGAGACATGCATCTGTCTGGGGCAGAACTGGACCCAACACTTTTACATGCATGTGTGGTCCTGACTTTCAGAAATGTAATTCCAGGAACTGTTGCTAAAACCTTGTATGCTGAAACGTTAAATGTTGTAATTAAGAATATTATCCAGAAATTCTGGCATTCTGCTTGTGTTGCTGAATTTTTCCATTTATCAAATCTCAGGCTTTATCTTGCATTACAGTTTGGACACATTCAAGCTTATTTCAACAAACTATGTTGAATAATTATTTGTCTGTCATCTGTTAATGTCTGCTTGATAGCTAAATCGTTCCTGGCAACACAGCTGGGAAATTTGCTGGTTTATTGCTGCCACTTTCATGTTCAATTTGTGTTTGTAATGGCACTGAAATATATTCCATGTGTATTTGGGAAAGATATTTTTTTGTATCATGCCTTAGAGAAAAAGAATGATTTTCTAATATGCATAAATTAAAATTAGCAATGATGTTAAAACTAAGAATGTAATGCTTCATCTCACTCCTGTACATTTTTGTACCATTAAAAATAATCAGATTTGAACAGTACTATGTATCCCATGCAAAATGTATAGCTTCAGTGATTTGCAGCTCATATTGACAAAGGCATCAATGAAAAATATGAATGCTGATTTGCTTTCCCTGTTTTAATAGTTTATATTGTCAACATAATTAAGCCCATTTTGATCCTTATCTGGATAGTCATGCTTTCTAAACAATCCTGTAATCTGTCCTTATTCTCTAAGAAGTTTGTACTTATTGTCATGGTCCACAGGGGCATCAGGTCTAGTGGGCAGAGCTGGGGGGTGGGTTGGTTGAAGAGATAAGCCATGGTTTGGAGCAACAGAAGGCAGATTCAAGTTGCAAGCCAGGGGGTCAGAAGTGCAGCACCAAGCCAGAAGGCTAACCAGGATCAGGGTTCAGGAAGCAAACTGAGGTCAGGCCCAAGTTCAAAACACTGAGTCAGGGGTTTTACCCAAATCAGAGTTCAGGAAGCAAGCCAAGGTCAAACTGGAGTCCAAAGTCTGAAGGGCTAGGTACATGGTCAGGGGTACTGGGGCAGGAACCAGGGAAGTCACAGAGGTAAGAGCTACTCAAGGACTGAAGCCAGTATGTTGCACAGCAGGGATCAGGTGTTGCAGGAGTTCCTTAAAAGCAGCCCCAGAACCAATCAGGAGGAAAGGACTGGGGCTCAGCTGGCCTTGCTTAGTGAATTGAATGTAGCTGCCCTAATTACACAGGCTACAATACAGCAGCTTTACATTTTTCTTCAGGCAGAAGGGAGAACAGAAGAAACAAGGAATGGAAACCATTCCATGCAAATGTTCAGCTTGCTCTTGAAAATTTTCAGGGATGGAGTTTCTACAATTTCTCTAGGTAGCCCGTTCCAATGCTTGATTACACTCATAGCCAGAACGTCTCTTCTACTCTAACATAAATTTCCTCTGCTGCAGCTGGCATCCATTGCTCTCTTCCCTATGGCCACAGAGAAAAGTTCATCTCCATCCTCTATAATTTCCCTTCAGATATTTGAAGATTCTTTTAAACCCCCTAACACTCTCCCCAAGTTTTTTCTTCTCCAAACTAAATAAACCTACTTCTTTCAGCATGTCCTGATAAGTCATGCTTCTCTGCTGGAATCTTTCTAATTTGCCCACATCCTTCCTGATGTGTGGGTTCCAAAACTGGGTATTTTATTCCAAATGAGGCTTCACAGTGCTAAATGGAGTGGGAGAATCACTCCCCTTGATTTGCAAGTGGCACACTTGTTCATATTACCCAATATACTGTTGGCTTTTTTGCAATAAGAGCACACTGTTGGCTCATATTCAGTTTATGGTCTACTGTTGACCTCCAGGTCCTTCTCTGAAGTACTGCAGTCTAGCTAGTCATTTCCCAGTCTGTATTTGTGCACGTAATTTTTCCATCCTAAATTCAGGACTTTACCCCGTCCTTCTTGAATTTAATTTGGCTGATTGCAGAGTATTTTTTTCCAGTTTATCCAGGTCATTCTGAATCCTGGCCCCAACCTACAGAGTGTTTGCAACTCTACACAACTTGGTGCCATCTGTAAACTTGCTAAGCATCCCATCATACAAATCAAAATGAAGATATTTAAAAATACCAGACAGACTCTGGGAATCCCACTTGATTCCTCTTCCCAAATAGATATTGATCGATTGATGATTGCATGTTGGGCATGATGATCCACTCAGTTATGTATCCACCTTCCAGTACTTTTGTTTAGTCTTTATTTCCTTAGCGTTTAATGGGAATGTGGTGGGAGACTATTCCATCCACTGCTCTCCTGCCATCCATAGGGTCTGTCACCTTATCATAGAAGGAAATTAGGTTGTTCAGGCATGACTTGGTGAATCCATGGTGGCTGTTTCTGATCACCTTATTATCCTCTAGATGCTTCATAGTGGTATCCTTGAGGACCTGCTCCATGATCTTGCCAGGTATTGAGGTCAGGCTGAGTGGTCTGTAGGTCCCTTATCCTTTCCTTTTTTAAAGTTGGACACTGTGTTTGCCCTTTTCCAGTTATTCAGGACCTCACCTGAACTCCACAAGAGGATAGCCAGTGGATCCAAAATTACCTCAGCCAATTTCTTCAGTACTCTTGGGTGCATTTCATCTGGCCCTATTGACTTGAAGATTTCTAGGTTCTCTAAGTAGTTCCTAACCTGTTCCTCTACTACTCTAGGCTGTTTGACTTCTTCCCTATCTTTGTTGTCAACTATGATTGTCATCTGGTAGTTCCCTCTGTTTGTGAAGACTGAAGTAAAAAAAAGGAATTAAATGCTTCATCCATCTCTGCATCATCCATAACTAAATTTACCCCTATTCTGTAAGGGACCTATAGTTTTTTCTGGTTGTAAGGAAAGAGAAGAGCCACCAGAGGCAAAGATTTACTCACCAGAGTTGCAAGCAGCTGCCCCAGCCCCAAGGCTGCAAAGAACCATGCAGAGATCCTATTTATCCCGGTGTTTCTGGAGGGGAGGGGAAGTAAACATGAGCTCCAAGATAAAAAGAGACCCAGAGCAGGCAAGTGAGAGACACCCGGATGCAGAAGTTGCAGACTCAGCCAGAGAGGCAGCAAGGACGACTGAAGGCACAGAGGGAGCAGTTAGGAAGGGTTTTCAGAGAGGCAGCTTTGATGAGGGAGCTGCCATAGAAGAAAACCTGAAGGAGCAGCTCTCAGGGAAACTGAAACTGCTCAGTCAGGAGGGACAAGCAGGGAAGGAGGTACTGTAAAGACCCTAATAGCAGGTCTGAGAAGAGGTACAATAAAGGCTGGACTATAAGGGCATGAAGAAGTCCAAGTTTGTTTTCTTTTCTCTTTTCTTTGGAGTGGGAGAGGATTCCTCCCAGATATAGCAGGATAGTGAAACGCAACTATCTGGACAATAGGCCAGGAAAAGACTGGTAAAATACGAGTCAGTTCATTGTATTGCTTCAAGCCTGGTGGAGGATAACCAGGCTCAACATGGATTTTGATTTCTCAGACCCAGAGATGTAAGAAGTGTCTAGATAGATCTGAGGCTGACTGCATGGACTGTGAATTAAGACCCAGTGGAATGGGTGAGGGTGTAGGGGTTGATGGAGCTCTCACTACACTGAGGCAGACCTCAAGACCAACAATGTCAAAAGCTGCATGTCCAGGCATTTCTTTTCTCCCTTAATAACAAGTCGTGGCAGGAGAGATCATGGGTGTGCAGAATGTTCCATCAAGACTTTGTGGCTGGCTTCAGCCAGCTGGCCGAAGTGATAAGACTGTCTTAGTATAGAAAATGGAGTGAGAAAGAGAAACCTTCTGGACAAAGTAATAACCACTAGAGACTGACTGAATACAGAAAAATTGAGGCAAGCATCTGGACCAAAATAGGTGGGTGGACTCTGGCAAGAGCCCTCTTTTGGACACTGGTCTTCCTCTTATTTTACTTGTAGAATCCCTTTTATGCTCCCTGCCAGCTGCATCTTAATTTATGCCTTGACCTTCCTAATTTTCTCCCTGCATGTCTGCATGATGTTTTTATACTCTTCCCTAGTACTATGACCAAGTTTCCATATTTCTGTCAGATTCCTTGTTGAGTTTCAACTCATTGAGGGGACTGCTGTCTATCCAGGCCTGTTTCCTGTTGCACTTCTCATTCTTTCGTCACATTAGGATAGTTTGCTGCTGTGCCCTTAAAAGTGCCTCTTAACAATATAGCCATCTGCAGTGGACCCAAACTTATCCCTATCACATTCCAATAATTTGCTGGAATGCTTGTGCATTGCTGTGTCACCTCCAAGTAAGTGTCCTAATAATTAAAGTCTCCCATGAAAACCATGTCCCAAGATGTGCAAGCTTCTGTCAGTTGTTTAAAGGAGGCTGCTGCCTTCTCCTGGTTTGGTGGCCTCTAATGGATGCCCACTGTCCTGGGAACAGAGAGGGAAGAAATAATGAGGGGTACTTACCGGTAACAGGAGACGCAGCACAGCAGGGGCAGAAAGAAGAGCCTGTGTGGCTCATCAGCTGCCTCTTTATTCAATTAGGGCTGGCTGGTGATGTCAGTCCGGAGCGCTGACCGGTGGTGATAAGAATGGCAGCCAACGCCATGGAAGGGGGAGAAAGCAGGGAAGAAAGGGGGCTGCAGCTGCCTCTGGATGGGAGGAGGACCTCCCCTACGGGACCCACAGAGCCAGACAAGCCAGGGACAGACCCAGACAGTGTGGGGAAGCGCGGCCCATCAGGGGCGCTAATAGAAAGGCAGGGAAGCAGCAGGCTCTCCAGACCTGAAGACGGAGTCAGAGGAGCAGCCAACACTCGGGAGGATCCCAGGTGGGAGTGGCAGAATGACTAGGGTGAGGGGCGCAACACGCTGAAGTAAAGGACCCTGAGGAAGGCCCTGAGGGGGGTCACGACCGAGATGGGCATCGCCACCAGTCCTGGCTGGGTCAGTGAGGGAACAGGAGGGAAGCTCGGAAGCGACGGGCAGTAAGAAGAACGCCCCTAGCCAGAGCAGGGGGGATAAGGGAAGACATGTCAGGAGGTGGCCCATTACTTTAGAGTTATGTTGATGATTTTCTGTTTGGCTGCCCCAGGCAAAGGGGAGGAGTAGTGTACATAGTGAGTACCCCATGGAACAGGGCCGAGGGAGAGCCTCGGAGTTTTTCTTTGTGTTTCCCCGAAGGGAGGGGTGGAGTTGAGGAGACAGATAGGTGGACCCATACAGGTGAACCCGACTGCTGGCAGCCAGCATATAGACATCAAGCCATGGGAAGCAATTCCACCAGGAGGGCCAAAGTCAATGGAAGGACGACGGACGGTGGGAGGCTGGGATGTAGGGGTGGCCGAGCCCCGTGAACTTACACAATGGGGAACTCCCTACTTGAGAGCACGGAGGCAGAAAGAGATCTTGGAGTCATTATTGACTCCAAGATGAACATGAGCCGACAATGCGAGGCCATGGTTGGCAGGGCTAACCGGACCTTATCGTGCATCCACAGGTGCATCTCGAGTAGAGCCAAGGAGGTGATCCTCCCCCTCTACGCGACACTGGTCAGGCCACAGCTGGAGTATTGTGTCCAGTTCTGTGCGCCCCATTTCAAGAGGGATGTGGACAACATGGAGAGGGTCCAGAGGAGGGCCACCCGCATGATCCGGGGACAACAGGGCAGACCCTACAGTGAGAGACTGCGGGACCTGAACCTATTCAGCCTCCACAAGAGAAGGCTGAGGGGGGACCTGGTGACCGTCTATAAACTCACTAGGGGGGACCAGAAGGGTTTGGGGGAGACGCTGTTTCCCCTAGCGCCCGCTGGCATAACAAGGAGTAATGGGCACAAGTTGATGGAGAGGAGGTATAGATTGGACATCCGCAAAAACTACTTCACAGTTAGGGCGGCTAGGAGCTGGAACCAACTTCCAAGGGAAGTGGTGCTGGCCCCTACCCTGGGGGTCTTTAAGAAGAGGCTGGATGCCTACCTGGCTGGACTCATTTGAGTCCCGTTTTTGTTTTGGGGTTTTGTTGTTCTCCCGCCCTGGTGGGGGGTCGGGCTAGAAGTTCTACTAGGTCCCTTCCAACCCTAAATCTATGAAACTATGAAACTATGAAATGACCACCGGGTGAAACATGGGCCACCGAGCAAACCCGACGACCAATCCCATCCACTGAAGAACAACAAGTCGTGGCAGACGAGAACAGGGGAGGCGACTCGAGGAGGAGACACCTGCTAGGTCATTGATACCAGCCCGTAGGACGCCCTACGCTTACCACCAGGGCAAAAATCGTACGTGAACGGATATTCGAAGCCCGGCGGCCACACGCCCATAATATCCTCTGCTACTCTCCCCTCTGATCTTTACCCAGAGGCCTCCCTTTCACTTTGTACTGCACCTCAGAGCACATGTACATCTCCTTTATAGAAAAGGCGATACTTCCTCTTTCTTTCCCTTGCTCTTTCTTTCTGAACAAGCTGTACCCACCCATAACAGTAGTTCAGTCATGTGAACTATCCCACCACATCTCTGTAATTTTAGTTACTGGTACATCAGAATTCTTTAATTGTACAAGGATCTCCATTTCCTCCTGTTTATCCTCATGCTTCTCACGTTAGTATATAAACATTTCAGGTACCTAAATGACTGATAGGGAAGGATACTGTGGTAAGAACAGAAGCTGGTTAAGTCAAAATCATTTAGCGAGATTCTACAAGGATAAAGCTGGGAATCTTCTACGGTCTCCCAGGATCAGATGGGAAGTATAATTTTCTGTTCTTATTAGAACATAAAATTTGGATGTATAATTTTCTGTTCTTATTAGAAACATAAACACAATCTGGAATTGGTTATTATGGAAGATTCCCACTATATACACTGGAGAATAAATGCTACAAAATAGCGGTAACATTCAGTTATTCCTGGATGTGCTAGTCAATATATTTTTTCATTTGTTCCAAGTAGACAAATGAAGGGTGGTGCACCTTGGGAGAAGGAATCCACAGCATACATAAAGGCTGGGGAGTTCCCCTCTTGAAAGCACAGAGGCGGAACGGGATCTTGGAGTCATTATTGACTGCAAGACAAACATGAGCCGCCAATGCCAGACAGCAGCCAGCAAGGCTAGCCATACCTTGTCATGCATCCAAAGATGCATCTCAAGACGGTCCAGAGAGGTACTCCCCCTCTACGCGACTTTGGTCAGGCTGCAGTTGGAGTACTGCATCTACTACTGGGCGCTGCACTTCAAAAGGGATGTGGCCAACCTGGAGAGGGTTCAGAGGAGGGCCACCCGCTTGGTGAGAGGGCAGCAGGACAGGCCCTATGAGGAGAGACTGAGGGACCTGAACCTGTTCAGCCTCAGCAAGAGGAGGCTGAGGGGGGACCTGGTGGCTGCCTACAAACTCATCAGGGGAGGTCAACAGCAAATAGGCAGAGCCCTTTTCTCCCCAGCACCACCTGGGGTAACAAGGAACAATGGTAATAAAATGATGGATAATAGGTTTAGGTTAGAGATCAGGAGGCAACATTTTACAGTTAGGGTGGCCAGAATGTGGAACCAACTTCCTAGAGAAGTGGTCCTCGCTCCTACCTTGGGCAAATTCAAGAGGAGGTTGGATGATCACCTGTCTGGGGTCTT
>NW_017728992.1:123587977-123599037 GCF_001723915.1 Gavialis gangeticus | reverse complement strand
CAGGGGGTCAGGCTAGATGATCTGTTCAGGTCCCTCCTGACCCTAGCTACTATGAAACTATGAAATTATTGATTATTCACTGAACCAACAAAAATTATGCTATTTTAGATTTGGCTTTAGCAAATAATTAGCACACTATAGAAGAGCTGATTATAATAACCTTGGATCAAATGACTATGAAATGTTCTGTTTTCAGTTTACAGAGGATAAACAAAAGTAGATCTGTACCTAAGGTTCTTAATTTTCTAAAATTAGACTTTGATAAACTGAGGGGATTAGTTGCTGAAGTCAACTGGACTAAAAAGCTGTGACTTGAATGCAGGGGAGGCCTAAATTTCCTTAAGTCAAAGCTGCAAAAAGTCTTTGGAATTTGTATCCCAAGCAAGAGAAAGAAACTGGTGGGAATGAGAGTGGAATGAAGAACCATCTCAAGAAAGGCATTAGGGAAAAAAAGAACCTACAATGCATAGGAAAAAAGTACTGGCTTGAAGTCAAAGAGTATAGGAATACCATGTGAATTGTCAAATGTCAAGATGAGATAAAGCTTGCAACAGATATCATATAAGAAGAACTGTATAATCTTGAGGACTGGAGTTAAAGAAATGGGATTAAATTCAACAGTTCAAAGGGCATTTAGGGACAAATTTTGAGCATTTCTGCTATAAGATATGAACTCAGATGACTAAAAAGAAGTACCTGTTTCCACTAGCAGATCACAGGATGAGCCACCAACCTGATATAACCATGAAAAAGTGAAATGTGCTCTTAAGATATATCAAGGTACGTCTAGCAGAAATAAGGAAATACTAATGCTATTAAGCAAGACCCTGGCAAGACATCATCTGGAATACTCAATAGAGTTCTGGTTACTCATGTTAAAGAAACATAATTTCAAACAGGACATTAGGCTGTCTACTGATGCAATAGGAAATATAGGCACATCCCTAGGAAAATATAGGAACATCTAGGAAAGTTGAGTCACTTCAGATTTATAATTCCTGGACTTGTTCCTGTTCTTTGTACTCAAGAGAATGCTTATTGAAGTTCAAAGGGATTTTATCTGCATAGGAACCAGCAGAAACAGATCATTTATGTTATTAATAATAACAATTTATGTAAATATCCCTCACTTATGTATTAGACTTAAATCCCCTTTCAGTTACCTTCTGTGATCTAGCATAACAGCATAATGCACAAAAGTTTCTGGTGACAAGAAACAGAAAAGGCATATTCAGTTTTAAAATATATAATCAATTTTATATATTATAGGAACAATTATAAATGGATAATTATGTTATAATTTGTGCATATATCTTACATTTATTTTTTTTTACATGTTACCTAGGATTTCATTAAAATATTTATCTACCTTAAGAAGATGTAACTTGTGAATCAAAGCTGGGTGTTCTATTGCCACCCGGATCAAAGCATGGAAAAGTAACCTCTCTTTGATAATAAAATTAAAACCATGCAATATAATCTCTGTCCTCTGTGAATGCATGCATATCTCTGTGTGTGTTCTACTAAACATTAAGCTCAAATTTACAGTTATACATTTCCTAAGAAAATAAACTTAATGTTTAAGATAAATACAAGGTCTTGTTTTAGAAAAACATTTTTTATAGAAAGCAGAGGTTTTTCAGCTGCATTATGTGAGCAGAGAAATAAACAGGAAGTCACAGAATAAACTCTAATAGCATGGTTATCGCATTCATATAGACGAGATGCCCAATGGCTAAATTGCAATGAATACCAGCTGGAAACCAGAGGATGAAAGGGAAAAAAGCATTCTCTTGAGATTTTTGGATGAAACAGACATATATAGCATGGTTTCCAAAAGGTCTAGGCCATCTTTACTGCTGAGGTACAGCTAAGCTTTCATGCCTCATAAACACATTGAGAGAATTAATACAGATTAACTGATGTCATGTTGTGTTTGCATGCAGTCTGTAACTCTCCTTACAAGTGATATCTATACAACTAATGGCTGTCATCTCCGTGATTTGAGAAAACAAAACAAAACAAGTAGGAAAGTAAATAGGCTGATGAAATTGTAGGGTTCAGATTTTTTTCTGTCATGTAAACCTCCAGTTGGAATCACAAATATATATATTCCATCCTTGCCATGAATAACTCATCATAATCTTCAATAATTGTCCAGATACAATTTGGAGCATTTCAATCGGCCTTACAGGGCAATGGTTTTGCCTTCTTCTGAGGGATCTTGATGATGCCCCTGTTAGATACTAGACCAAATACATCCTAAATCAGCTTTATGATAACAAATCTAGGTAGTCTAGATTATATTCTAGTTAAAATCGTTAAAACTTTTCTTTTTCTTTTTACCATTCTATCACTTTTGACCTCTAAGGGGACTCTGAGAACAGTTGGAAGGTGGGAGCTTTTTCCTGTACATTTTACTTCAGTAAAGCTCTTATTGGAGTCAAAGACAGATTTTGCTTACATAGTAACCAGCTGGAATAAGCCTTTTGTGTTAAGCTAAGGTTATAAAAACAACAGAGTTAGTAATAATAACAATAGGTTACATAAAAACAATAAGGTTATAAAATATCTCACCCCATCCCCTTCTCTACATGCTGCCTTTCCTAGCTTTGTGAGAAATGGAAATGTCAGAACAAAACTGGTGCTTTGGTATTTCTGATTGATGTAATCATTAATTTGATTATTTGGTATTTGGAATTCTCTCTTTTCATGCTGTGTATTGTTCTTGTTCTGATTTGGATGACCTAGCCTTTGTCATCATAACAATTTGTATAGAAAGCACTGGAGCCTGGGTTCTCTCGAGAAGGTGAATTGACAAGGAATATAGTGTGAAGAGAGACAGAGAAGGTAACAAGAGCTAAGAATGCCGCAGGAATGCAAGGAGCCCAGGTTTTATATGTAAAATTCATATTTAAAAATTCCTGGGTTCTGTCCTGATTGAGGGAGAGGACAGACTTTCAGGCTTTGCATTTAGTTTTCTTACACTAAACAGGAAGTATTGGCATGTATTTCTGAAAGGTGCATCAGGCTACTATCCTTGTCTAGCATGTTCGATTAACTGCCTGAGCTTCTGAGCCCCAGCTAAAAGTTTGCAGCTGAGATGTATTTTTCCATTTATATTTTTATATTTTTTCCCTCACTGAAGAGTCATATGGTGCATCTACATGATTCACTATACTGCACAGTAGCATAGTTTATTATGCGGTAAGCATGTGCCTACATGTGCATGCACTTACTGCACAGTAAACCTTCCAAATCTCAAATAAATTTGCTATCTGCAAATGCAAGTAGCAAACTTATTTGCAATTACTTACTGCATAGTACCGCTCATGTAGATGCCTAACAGGGAGCAAATCTGCTCCTGGTCAGCTGGCCACCAGAGGGCGGGAGATTGCTCTCTGCCCCTGGGAGCTGCCTGCTGCCAGGGCAGGCTCCACCACCAGAGCCTGGGTGGGAACTATGTCCCTCTGTCCCGGCAGCAGGGAGCTCCAAGCCCTCTGCTCAGAGATTATGATTGGGGAATGGGGCTGGGAGATAAGAATCTAAGGATAAGGATCCTTATCCCCCAGCCTCTGCTTCACTATCACGATTGGGAAGCAGGGGGCTGGGAGATCCTTATCTCCCAGTGCCAGCTTTGTGGTCATGGGGCTGGCACAGGGAGATAAGGATCTGCCAGTGCCAGCCCCATGACCATGGAACTGGTGATGGTAGCTCCTTGCTGGTGGGGCTGGGGAGCCTGTTCCTTGCCCAGTTCCATGATCGTGGAGCTGAGCAGGGAACAGGCTCTTCAGCCTCCACCTCACAATTGCTGAGCAGGGGCTGAGAACTGTCCCAGTCAGGGTGAAGTCCCAGCCCCATGCCCCAATCAGGTGATTGAGGTACAGGGTTTGGAAAGAGCTGCAGGGATGGAGTATGTCCCAGCCCCTTGCCCCAGTCCCTAGGTGGGGCAGGTAGCAGCAAGCTAGCTTTTAGCTGCCCCACTGTAGGGGGTTTAGCAGCTCTTTCCAAGTCCCCTGCCCCCAGTCAGGGAGCCAGGGCCAGGAGCTCCCTGCTGCCAGGGCAGAGGGACATAGTCCCTGCCCCAGCAGCAGGCAGCTACTGGGGTCAGGGTGTAATGTACAGCCCTGGCCAGGAGATAGCTGTCTCCTGGCCTGGTTCTCCTTGCCAGCCCCTGGGTTAACACCACAGGGGAGCCCAGAGCTCCCCCTGGTGGTGGCAGGGGCCCATTCCAGGGTCCTAGGAACAGGTGCAGTTTGCTGCCATTAGCAGGAAATCTGCTCCCACTTGCCTGCACATGTAGACACCTGCTCAGGAGTGTTTACACATGAGTTGTTTACTTGTGAGTAAACGGCTCCCTCATCAAATGCATGTGTAGATACACCTAGGGTGCTGGTCTGCAGGGGTACTTAAACTGAAGTCATAGGGATGTAAACAGAGGTCTCTTGGCAGGTTGCTTTTTATGTGGCCACATCCAGATGAGCACAGACATTTGGTTTTCCAGGGACAAGTAGCAGTGGCACACTTTGTGCCACTGCTACTTGTCCCCAGGGAACACCTGTGCCACACTTGCTCTGGCATGTGGCTGGTTATCCCAAGTGGGGTAGGGAGGCTGGCCCCCAGAACCCTCCAGCAGCCTTACTCCTTGGCCCACAGGACCCCCAAGCAGCCTTACCTGGGGCTCTGGGGGCTAGGGAAGCTGCAGCTGCAGTGCTTCTGCAGCTGGGAACCTGGCCAGCAGCTGGAGTATGGCTCCAGGCACCCAGGCTCTGGTTTTAGGTGGCACATGCTGCCACCACGTGCACTGTCCCACATGCACTGTCCCTCTCTTTTTTGCATGGGTTTTTTTGAACCCAGAATCTTGCAGGGTCAAAAAAAAAAGCACCGTGCTGCAAGGTAGCAATACAAGGAAGGCCTAAATGTACTGCACCACAGATAGGTCTGCAGTACCACATACTGCATGGCCACATATCTGGACATGGCCTGTGAGTTCTTCAGCTTTGTATCTTGCTCCGTTCCACTGTCCAAAATAGCTAAAAATTGTCAGGGCACATTGCAAAGCCTGTCTATTCTCCCTGGGTTTTATGAAGGGAAGAGAGGGTTATCCAGGATGGAAGGACAATGAGGATGAAGTGTAAGTTAAGGGTTATTTATTTTTTGTTTGACCATTACAGGTTTCAGGGCTGAAAAAAGAAGTTTGGAGTGTGTTTGCATATTTAAAATTTGCCCAGGCCTTTTAAAGCAGTGGAATAGGATTATATTTACTTTAAATATAAAGTGCAAGAAATGGTTTAAAAGGAAAGCTGCATTATTCCAAGGGTTGATCTTCAGCTGGTGTTTTCAGTTGGCTTCCATGGAGCAATGACAAATTGCACTGCCCAAGTTTAAATCAGTGCTTAGAAGTTTTCTTTGTCTACCTTGGAAAGGAAAAGGTACTCTGAGATACACCCCCCCCCCAAAAAAATCTAACCACAAATCTTTATAATCTCACAAAGTAGGTATTATATTTACTCAAATACCACTTCCCCCAAAATAATATGCACACCCTGTTTTGGGAAGGAAGAATGCATGTTGGCCCCAGGAAGCAACTGCAGAGCAAATTCCTCAGTGGGTGTGTCTACATGTGCAACTAATAAGAAGCAATAAACTCTGTAGCAGTTTGAGCTGGAGTAAACTACTCCTGGGTGCAGTGTCTACATGTGTGTCTAGGACAGCAGCAATTGGAGCTGGGGCAGAGCAGACCCAGACTGTCAGGCGGTACATGGGAGTCAGCCACAGGCTCTGGGTGGTAGCATTGGGTGGTGGTGGGCCTGGCTGGGGCACGAGGGTACTGAAAGTGTGGAGCCATGTGGAACAGTGGCAGACAGGGGTCTGGCCTGCTGATGGCTGGGCTGAGTGTGTGCAATTTATGCCCATGGTCAGAGTCTACATGTGCGTTTAATTGCACTAAATTACCCCACTATAATCTAATACCGTCACATGTGTAGATGGTGACACATTACTCTGCAGTCAATTAGTCTACTCTGCAGTAAAGTGCATCTGCAGACATGGCCAGTATCACTAAATTTGAAGTTGCAGCTCAAGAACTACAATTTTACTTCTTAATGGTTGTAAAGGGGTTATGGTGCACTGTGACCCTCCCTCCTAAGCAAAGAGAGACACATGGCCCATGGCAGCCATTACATGGCAGCCATTCTGTTCTTCAATTCTGATACAAAATATCAGCTTTCCTGCTTGAAGACATGCACCCCAGTTTTGCAAGGCTGATTTTTTGGGAAAAGTGGTATGTGGTATGTTAGCAAATACGGTGTTTAGCTTTTTCAATTGCTATAGAATAGATTGTACTCATTCAGTTGTATTAGCCCTTGATGCAAACTAGCTAAAGAAACTATGGCAACTGGAACTGAGTCATGGTGGCCTGTGGCAATATAATTGTGTTATCTGCTAATAATATGGGAGGAAATTGAAGCAAGCACCATACAGGAGCATCAGCTTGTAATTTACTGCACTGTAGATGGAATGCAAATCTAGTAAGCAGTAAAGCAAGCTGTCAAATGTTCTTTGATAGAAATAAAATTAAATGCTAATGTTGCAGATGAAAATAATTGCCGACCTGCCTAAGCTTGCAAAGAACAGACATATGGTATACATTGTTTAATTTATTTTGGATGTTTTATTTTTCTATTAATAATAATATCATCAAGAAAGTTAGTGTAGCTATTCATTGAGATGAACACGCTTTTCTAAAAAAGAAAACAGTGTTTTCTAAAAAAATCCCTAAAAAATCCTAGTTTAAGGCTTGTGTAGTTGAAAAAATACTCCTTTAAACTTTCCTGTTTCTTTAGTGAAGCCATAAATAAGCTGTATAAAATATCAGGAAAAAACGTATGAAAAATAGATCCTTTGCTATTTCTGAAAGCTGAATATCAGCAGTGATAATAATACATTTGTTTTTATATTCTAGATCAGCATTTCTTAGTCTGGGTTTGTGTTGAACTCTCAAGAGGGTAAAAGAAGGATAGAGAGAAAGGGGAAATACAAATGGAGGGCAAAAAAAGAACAACTCTACAATATCTCTTAGGTTATTGAAAAGGTCACAGAGTAGTTGTAATGGCATGAAGAGTTACATTTGTGTTCTCTGTAACAGAATTCTCAGAGTACAAAGCAATAGGACAAACTTAATAAAAAAGGATGTTTGGCTCCCAAAAGTTTGAAAAGCATTTTTTTAGAGAATATTCCTCCACCACAACTTAATTCTGTCCCTTAGCGATGCCAATTAGATCTGAGCAAATAACAAGATTTTTTAGCCAAATTTTTAAACCAAAATATGGGGGGAAATACTTTGAATTGAACCAAACACATGGCATTTGTTTTGTTTGGTGTTTTGGGCCAACCCTCCTGAAAATTCATTTTGGATCAACCCAAAATAACAGAAAAAGTTTTGTTTATTTTTTTATCCATTTTAATTTTTTGTCCCTTTAGTTCAAGTATAAGCAAAATCTTACTGTGTTCAAACACAAACTTAGGAATCAAAATAAACCACCTCTTCCTTTTGGATATGTTAACATGAAGTATTTTGTCAGTTTTGAAAATGTCTTCCCTTCTTTGGTCAAAACTATTTGCCAAATTCAAGCTATTTTTTAAAGAACTTAATTCCCCTAAGCTCCATTTTGTTGGGAAAAAAATATTGCCTATCTCTAATGCCAACCTTCTAATCACTTTTACCAAACTTCCCCTTGAAAATACCCTAAATGCCCATAACTGACACCAACTGTCCATGACTATTGGGATAAGACAGTATAGAACACAGAGATATGTGGATGGGTAGTTTAAAGAGAGAAGAGTGAAGATTGTGATGCCTGGTTTTGTTGAATAAAAGTTTTGGTAAAATCTGGGCTCAAGGTAGAAGGGTGGCATTATTGTTTAACTTTTCATTTCCTGGCTTTTTCGGTTTGGTATTGTTAGGTAGGCAGCAACTTTAACTCTGTCACAATACAGTATAGTGTTTATACTTGAGATTTGGTTTGGAGAAGGATTAGATATGTTCCAGCAATATTTAGTTCGATACTAATTTGAGGTCTCATGATTTTAAGAAAAAGGATTCCAGGTAAACAGCAAGAGTTAATATTCTTGGTCTAAATTTTCCCAAATGGATTTTGATTTTAAGTGTCTGTCTTTTCTACTTATTAAAACATATTAAAGGAGACTATTTTTCCATTTTACTTCCTTTAAAACACTTTTGAACTTGTCTTTTAAAATATCTTAGGATCGGTATTCAAAAACCAGTGCATCCAAAAATATTACTCACTGTGGAAAAGCCAGCCCCTGAGGGATAAATAGTGTGAATGCTTTGGTTTGCATAGACATTCTCAGTAGTGGCAGTACATATTCAAGGAAAAGGCTACTGAATATTGAAGAGATGATGAAGAAGAAGTAATTTTGAATGTGCTTTGATTTTGTTTTATATCTCACTACTAAAAACCTCTGAGAAATGAAGAGCAGAAACTCATTGGCTTGTCACCTGGGTTTCCTGAACACTATTTTTTGTTTTACATAATCAAATATATAACACTCATTGGCTATGTCCAGACATGCAGGCACGTGTGGTTTGGGGTGCCACAAACCTCTTTGTGGTGCCACAAACTGCACACAGGGAATGTTAAAATGTGCCCTGCACTGCAAATTTGGAGTGCGGGGCCAAAATTTATTACTAGGAAACCCTGGCAGCAAAAAAAGTGACGTGAAAACAAGTGGCCAACACAACAGGAGCATGTGCTGCAAGACACAGAGGCTTGGTCCTCCAGAGACATGCTCTGGCTGCGAGCCAGAGTGCCTCCACTCCTGCAGTTGTGTCCCAGTTTCTCCAGCAGCTGGGTGTCAGGAGGAGCCAGGCAAGGGCAGTTTACCTGGGGTGGGACAATTTGTCCCTCACCAAAGCACACATGTAGGGGCACGCACTGCAGTAAAAAGTAGCAGTACAAATTTGTGCCGCTGCTATTTTTACTGCTGCAAGCACACGCCCCTAGACACCTGGATGTGGCCATTGACTTTATTGTTTCTTTACTTACAAAGCTCCTTGGGTCTGCATGGTTTTTTACATATGGCCTCTATTCCAAAAAAAATATAATCTTGTTTGGGCTGGTCCAATACAAAATTTAGAACAAACTCCTGATCCCATTTAAGTTACACAGCCTGATTGGACCCATATGGTAGAATCCGTGTGGCAGAATGCCATTTCTGTCTCTCCCCAAACTCTGCTATGAGGCTTATTACCTATCTGACAATTTGGTTACCATGGTCACTGCAGAGGGTGGGCACTCCTGCCCCCATCTGCTTCAGGTAACCTTGAGTCGTAACCTGAGCTGGATACATTCCAGAGGGAGAGGAAAACCTGCTCCCCTTGCCTGTGTGACTGGCCTCACACCTGGGTGGGGACTTAAACTCCCTATTGTTCTAAGCAATGACATCAGGACTTGGAGAGACCCTGCCAATCTACCTAGCAACTGGTGATGCATTTCAAATTAGTTGGCTGGGAGCCAACAACTGCTGGCCTTCATTGGATCAGGTAAATGAGGTCACAAGGTCTATATAAGTTAAAGACTGCCCAGGAAGAGGGGCAGCAGCCATGATGAAGACACAGAGAGCAGCTCATCTCTCTGTCTCTCTCTCTTGAAATGCACGGACACACTACAAACTGTCTGCCTCCAGAGGAAAGCTCTATCAGTGTCTGGATGATACTTGGGAGTAAGATACTTGAAATCTAACTAGATATATAGCTTTCAGTAACTCAGATGTGTGATCAAAGGCTACTGTGTCACTGTTTGCTCTAAGGGTTATTCTTTGATATTGCTCTACTCTGTACCCTATTTCAAACCTACTCCTTGTAATCAATAAAGTTCTCCTCTGTACCTAGCATGGGAAACTTATTGGGATAGGGTCTAGATTATGCCTTGGGGTCCCCTTGATCCAGCTGATTAAGGGAGACCACTATTTGTGATTCAGACTAAGGGAAGCACCCCAAGTGCTTGCAGTGGGTCAAGTACCCTCTTCAGGTTTATAAAGCCTGTGTACCTCATGAGGCACAGAGCTACTAACAGACCAGGACTTGTGAGTGGTGGCAGGATTATCCCTAGGCTTGCAGGTGCGCTTCAAGAAGTGGGTTGGCCAGATGTGACACACCCCCAGGGAGGCACTTGGAGCTTGGTAGGTGGTTGGGTGTAGTGAGGCCATTCAGAGAATATATTCAATTGGTGCATCCCCAGGTGACTTGCCTTTCTCCATACCCAGCAAGTGGGCCCTGCTGTTGTGGCCTGTGAGGGCCCTTTAAACGAGTGTTTTCCTAAGTGTGAGGGAATTCAACAGAAATAATCATATGTATGATCCTGCTTAGGGATGCGGTGACACTGTAGCATTATTTTTGCTCTGCCACAATTATATCAAGTCCTAGTAGGTACACTACACAAAAGTACAGATTACATTTCAATGTCTCTTTTGGACAAAGGTGACTCACATCAGGCACATAAGAGTCCTGTAAAACTTAGGCTAGACCTAGTGTGAGTAATGTGTTTGAAGGAAGATAGGCATGTCTTCTTCATAGAGGCAAGTTGTCTCCCTTTGTGCTGCTCTGTTATTCTTGATATAAATTTCTTTGTGAGGGCCTCTGTATATTCTAGCATAGACTTTGGGCTGAACTATATCATGTTAACTGACTTTGTAAGTGACTATATAAAAACAGCATTTTTTTTACTCAGAATTTTAGTCCCTTGTGCATTTTCATATATGCTGCCTTTAGTGACTAATAGTAGCAAATGTGACATCATTTTTGCTCATTAACCTTGGAGAACCAAGCTAACAGACAGAGAGAGAGAGAGAGAGAGAGAGAGAGAGAGAGAAAGTGAGTGAGCTGTAATCATCTTTGCACATCCTCACAAGTTTTCACCTGTTTCACTTCTAAGGCCAAAATTACATTGTGCAAATTCATGGAAAATATTGGATTGGCATAGGTGTTCTCATCAGCTAAAAAAATGGCATTACACTCTTCAGTAAGGTGGGACATGTCT
>NW_017728992.1:123580170-123582977 GCF_001723915.1 Gavialis gangeticus | reverse complement strand
TACACTCTTCAGTAAGGTGGGACTTGTCTAAGAGACACTTCATTACCAATGAAACCTCATGAGAAGAAAATAATCCAGTTTGACTTTTGGATACTAAGATTAGCACCAAATTCTGTTAAGAAGAACTTTTCTCTGGAACTATACTCATCCTTAGATTTGTTAATTTGGGGTATTCAGTAGTGCAATTGTTAAATGACAACGCCATCACCCACTTACAGTGCCCTTCTGCTGTTTACATAGGGCAGACTAGACTATCTCTGTTACAGAATGAATGAACGCTGCTCTGACAAAGCTACAGAAAGACGCACAAGCCTGTGGCAGAATACTTTAACCTCCCTGCACACTCCATTGCTGACCTTAGGGTGTCTGTTTTCAGGCAGCAAACTCTTAAAAACAGATTTGAGTGGGCAACTGTGGATTAAGAAATCATTGACAGACTAGTTTGCGTTTTATGTTTTAAAAAGACTATGAATACTTATCCCATTACCTGGATTAGCTTTGGTAACCTCTTTGTTCTTACGAGTTTTACATCTGTTTGCACTGTCCCCTTCCCTCCTCTCTCCCCTATTTTTCTCTCTCCCCCTCCTTTGTCTTTTGCATTCTAATTTCTCTTTCTTTCTTATATTCTGCTTTCTGCACATCCTTTCACTGCATCTGATGAAGTGAGCTACAGCTTGTGAAAGCTTGCTCTGTTTCTCAGTCTCTTGAAAACCTCCACAACCTCCCTAGGTAGTCTGTTTCATTATCTTACAATCTCAACAGCAAGGAAACTTTTTTCCTCTGACAGATCATTTAAATCTACAATGCTGAGATGTAAAGCCATTACTCAGTGTCCTTTGCTCTGTGCTAAGGGAGAACAGTTGTTCTCCCTCCTCTTTATGACAGCCTTCAAATAGTTGAAAACAGCTATCATGTCCCACCTGAATTTCCCTTTTCTCCAAGCTAAATATACCTCACTCTATCAATCTTTCCGCAGTTTGCTATCCAGCCCCTTTATCATTTTTGTTGCCTGCCTCTGGATTCTCTCCAACTTCTCCACATCCTTCTTAGTATGTATAGCCCTGTATTGCGCACAGTACTCCAGATGAGGCCTACCCAGTGCCAAGACAATTGGTACTATTACCTCTGTGTCTTACACCTAATAGTCTTGTTGTTGCAAATTAAAATTACATTTGCAATTTTTTTGCACCTATGTCACATTGTTGAATCATGTTGAGTATGTGATGCACCAAAACTCTCAGATTCTCCTCAGCAATGTTAGTACCCAGCCAATTATTTCCCTGTAACAGGGTACCCTTGCCCTGTTACTGTGGGAAGGCTGGGCTAGGAAGAGAATGTAGCCAAAGGGCAGGCAGCTGGCAGGGCTGCAGTGACTAATTAGCAAACCCTGTTCTCAGGCTGGGTATAGGTTTGGCTAGTTGGACAGGGTGGGGTGCACGTAAAAGTCTTGCTCTCAAGCTGAAGAAGGCAGTCTAGCCCTGGCTAGGAAGGAGGCAGAGCTCACAAGTGGGCCAGACAGTACTTGGAGGTACAGTAAGGGAAGCTCTGGGGTGTAAGGGTATAAGGGTGGAGAACTTTGTTTTTTATTTTTATTTTGAGTGGACCTAGAAGGGGGGAGATATAAATTCATGTTGTGCTTTTGGATTGTGAGTGCCCAGACAAGTGGGATTTTCATTGGGATTAAGCTAGTGAGATTCAGGGGCCAGAAGCAGGCTGTTAGGGGAGGTTTGGAGGCTGCATTGCATGTACCTTTAAAGCACCCTGAGACTTTTACTCTCATTAAGGCCCGAGGGCCAGTAAGAGAGAGAAGTGCTTTGAGGGCTGAAAAGACCCAGTGACAAATGCTTCTGGTCCACTTCTGGGTCTGCTGCTAAACACACTGGGGAGCTCCCCATGCTCCTGTGGGATGCTCCATCCACCCCACCATTGCAGCATTCACGAGCTGCCTGCTACCTAGAGGTATGCAGAAAAAACACTTAAAGCTGCCTTTATGTCTAATCTCTGAATCTTTCCAAATCAATTTCTGATTCAATTCGGGAAGGTTAAAGGGTCCTCTGATTTGATTCCTAAGTCAGCTCATGGAGGTAGTTAGGTTAAAGGATGTGGTCATCATGGGTGACCTGAACTTTCCAGACATCTGCTGGGAAGAGCAGTCAGCCAGGTCTGACCACTCACATAGGTTCCTAGCTGAGATACAGGACCTCCATCTAATCCAGGAGGTGCACAGCCCCACAAGGGGATTTGTTGGATTTGGTCCTGGCCATGGGCGATGACCTGGTGAGGGCTCTGTGAGTGCTCGACCACCTGGGCAACAGTGATCATTGCCCGCTGGAATTCACCATCCAGTGCAAGGTGGCAAAGGCCTGCAGCAAGGCAGCAGCCCTGGACTTCAGGAAGGTAGATCCAGTGAAGTAAGGAGAATAGTTGGGGAGGCACTGAGGAGTTGTGTGTCCAAGAAGAGTGTTCATTCCTTAAGGAGACGATCCTCCAAGCCCAAAGGGAGGCAATCCCAACACGGATCAAAGGGGGCAAGAGGGTGCAAAAGCCCCCATGGCTCACCAAAGCATCCAGGAACATCTCCTAGCTAAAAAGGAGGTGTGCACCCAATGGAAGGGAGGGACCATCAGCAGGGAGGATTATACCTCGGTGGCTCAGGGCTGTAGGGTGGCGGTCAGGAAGGTCAAGGTGGAGATGGACCTGGGACTAGCTACCCAGATCATGGACAACAAGAAGTCCTTTTTTAAATATATAGGGGGCAAAAAGAAGTACCGGGTAGTGTGGGGCCTCTGCAAGACAAGCTACGAAAT
>NW_017728992.1:123574887-123575170 GCF_001723915.1 Gavialis gangeticus | reverse complement strand
ACCCAGATCATGGACAACAAGAAGTCCTTTTTTAAATATATAGGGGGCAAAAAGAAGTACCGGGTAGTGTGGGGCCTCTGCAAGACAAGCTACGAAATCTGGTCGTCGCACCAGACAGCAAAGCTAACCTATGTAACAATTTCTTTGCCGCCATTTTTCTGAGCAGGGACTGGGTCACCCCCCCCACCGGGACCCCCACAGGACCCAGAGGAGGTGCACCCAGGCCTAGGATTAGTGAGGACTTAGTCAGGGAACTTCTGGAGGGACTGGACATATTTAAATC
>NW_017728992.1:123569543-123574876 GCF_001723915.1 Gavialis gangeticus | reverse complement strand
CTCAGGTCCCTTCCGACCTTACCAACTATGAAACTATGATTCAGATTCGGCTATTCGGCAACCAAATCAGGCCGAATTGAATCAGAGACCGAAGCTTCACACAGATCTACTGTATATATGCGTGGGGAGTAACTGCAGCTCCAGATAGCATGCACACACCCCACAACTTCTGGGCTGGTTTATTCGGCCTGCTGAAACTTCAGGGGGGAAAAAGCTCCAAAAGGAGCCAGGTTGATTAATAGCTACAGCCAGCCCAACCACACAGATTGGCTAGAGCACAGGACTATCAAAAGAAACAAGAGGAGAGACCAAGTCTACCTTCTAGGCCTGGTTTACTGTTCATTTGGGTCGCAGCTCCATGGAAAGCAGAAAGTTGCAAACCTCAACCCTGCCAGGTTTTGAGCCAGGATTAGAAACTTCCAGGTTTCAACCCTGTTTAAGTTGCTTAGGCCTAACTCCTGGCCAGCAGACCCAAGAACCAATACTCTTTTCCCCAATATTAATTCCTTAAGCCCTTAGAAGAAAATAACGGGGAGAGAGGAGTTCCCAGACACTAGGACAATTCTCGCTCACTCTCCCCTGTACCTGATCTTCCCCTTTTGCTTGGCAGCTCCTTCTCCCTTGGAGATGTCACTCTTCAGCAGATGCTACCAGCTTTTCCCCCCACCCAACCAGCCTAGTTCACCTTGTATCCCTGCACATGACACCACACTGCAGTCTTTCTCCCAGTCAACCTGCCTAAAGAATCCCTTGGCTCCTCTGCCCAGTGAAATCAAAGGGCTTGACCATGAATTGCTCATGTCCCCAGCTGCTGGGGGGGCACAGCTGTGCTGGTGATAGTGGGAGTGTGGCAGTGGGAGTCCAGCGGCGGTAAGCTGGGAGCTCCCACAGACGCTGCCAACACTGTTGGCAGTGGGGGTGTGAGGGTGGTGAGTGCCAATCAGGGGTCGGAGGCTACCCGCAGGTCCTGCTGGCAGTGTTGGCAGTGACCAGTGGCAATCGTGGACTGCCCACAAGCGCCGCTGGCAGTGTCAGAAGTGGGGTGGCAAGTGGCAACTACCCACTGGTGCCGCCGACAGTGTCGGTGGCGCCTTTTTGCAGGGGATGCACTGCCACGCTCAGGGGTACATGCGCACCCATGTACACCCCCTACATGTTGCCCCTGGGTTTGACATATTTTGCCCAGATACAGGCCCTAGCTTGCCATGTTCTGAGCACATGGCCAGAACAACAGGGGCTGTCTCGCCTGCATAGAAACACAATATACAACGACCAAATGTGTGTGTGTGTGTGTGTGTTATACAATAAAAGGCCAGAAGCTATGTGGCTCATTCACAGCAAGAGTCCAGTTAAAATGTATGTGGGCCTTTGCATAAGTTTGGTAAAATAGATTTAGTCCAGGTACTGCTCATAATTTTGTCTTAAATTTTGCAAGAACAAGAGTAAAAAACACATCAAACTGAGAAAAAACACCCACCGTGGAAAAGGATAAAGAGTCTGGGATGACATACTTATGAAATAATTTCTGACAAAAATGTGGGTTGCAGTTGCTTTAAAATCTGATATTTTATGAGATTTCTAAACGTATCTCTTTCTTCCCCTTCACACACACTTTTTAAAGGCAATTTGATTTGGTCCTAAAGTCATAACAGCTCCCAAAGACTTAAACGAGAATTATCTGTGCAGTAAAATTAGGCCCAGACCTGGCATGAACCAATTTTTTCAAATACAAATCAGAGACTTAGCTGAAAATTGGGGCTAGCATACAAGTCTTTGGGAAAATGCTAATTATTATCTATAAGGTTGAAAACTCATTCAGTCTAAGAGTATTATGTATGTAGGGGAAGAATATAATACAAATATTCTTTTTGTAGCATATGAAAAGGTCTAATTCCTATGTTTAGGGCCACAAAATGCATATCTCAGAAATTTAGCTTCATTTAAATAGAGTGCAGTTGAAAAAGGATGGGAACTGTGCTACTTGATTTTGCTTGCTATTTGAGATGTTCCGCATGCTTAGGTAGAATGCATTACATACATTGTTGTAAATTTGACTGCCATGGAGAATAAATATGTCATTTTTAATGATGGTGACTGATTTTGTAAGGATGATGAAATGCAGTTTCACAATCAAAATTTTTGGAACTGCAGGATCATAGTACAAAGCCTAAGCTGCCTAGTGTCTACCATGAGGCACATGCACAATGGCCAACAGCAGCCCCAACAGGAAAACAGGGAAATCTTGCTGTGTAGTTTTCCATAATTACAAGTCTTTTGTATTTTATTATGTTTACTATTGTTTTGTTGTTAGTCCCACAGCACCTAGTCATGGACCAGGATCTATTCTATTTTGCTAGCTGCTGTACAAACAAAGAGCAAATGATGGTCCCTACCCAGCAGAACTTGGGGATAATAGAGTGACATTTTCATCACTGAAGGATAACCTGTACTTGGATTTGCACCCACAAATAGGATATTAATCAACTTGCTTGGGCAGGTGTCTCCACACATGTATATTCACTGATAGCTATAGTATGCTTCTCATTTTTGAAAATTTGGCTTAAAGTGCATAGAAGCAGAAAACAGCAGAAAGAGACAGCTGTGGAGGAGGGAATTTGGAGTGCAAATGAATATTGGACCCGGCTGTAAATCTGTATTCTTCAACATCTGCTGCTCCACAGTCACAAGGGAATTTTATGGCAACATATGATTTTACATATCTGTCAGTTAAATGCCAAATCTAGCCTGAGAGTTATTAGAGAAGTTGTAGGGAATGAATTTGATCCCAAGCTGCTGTTTCAGGTCAGAAAAATGACCTTTCGTCCCTCAAATTATTATGTCTGATCCTGAAGGACCAAGATACCAGATTGCAGGGAGCTTGCCTTAAACCAGAACACCACACCTCTTGTGCAATATTTAGAATATATATGACATTTCTGTGCACTGCAGTATAGGCCAGTCTTTTATGGTATGACCAGACTTCCTATTACTTGTACAGAAAGATACTTCTCAGCAAATATGTCACAGATGTAGGGCAATCACTTATTATAGACACTCATCATTTCTGTAAAATATACTAACCTTTATTATATCTTGTGAAATGCCATCAAGTAGTTTGATCAACAGTTATCACTTCTTAAAATGAATACAGTGTATTTTTGTGCTACAATTGGTGTGAAGGAAAATACTTGCTGACTCCTTTACACATAGCTTATTAGCCCCTGGAAGATATAAGGGAACTGAAACAATGCCATTAAAAATAAGGATATATATTAATGACCAGAAAAAAATTGCACATTACTCTAGGTGGTGCTGTCACTAATTCTAGCAGGTTAAGTAAAGAAATGTCTTAATATTATAAGGATACCATACTGTAATTTTGTGAGAAACACAGATGAAGCTAACAAGGAACTAAGTTTGACTACCAGAAGTTGACAGATGGTGAAGACCGATTTCTGAGACATTCTCTGTTGGCGTTACATCAGTCATGGGAAGAAAACTTGCTCCACTGAAACGAGCACCAATTTTCTGTAGTAGATGCACGTTTGTTTTCCTAAAAATGGAGTATATTTATACCATACTTTATGTACACCCCCTTTGACAATGAGAGTCTGCTAATTAGATAAATTACAACAGCCTTTATGTATATCAAGTGATACTTTAGAAAGTGCCTCTGTGTGTGTGTGTGTGTGTGTGTGTGTGTGTGTGTGTGTACGTATATGCGTGTGTGTACACATGCATATACGTATACCAACTGTAAATTGTATTTTAGTCGTGTAAATAGTAAAGTCTAGAGTCATCTAATATGTTGTACCCTGAACCTTTCTAAACCTAGAGCAGTATCTCACAACACTGACACACCTAAACAGAGAACTGAAATTAACCTTGTGGTGAACCTAAGTCATTCTTTTTTGAATTTCCTAATGTGAATAACTGTTCCAATCAGTTAAATCATTTGATAGTTATTTCCCTCTGTCAGATGGCTTTGGAAAAGAAACGGTATATTGTTGTCTAAGCCTTGTCCACTTCTTCCAAATCTTGATTTAGACATTGTTATTAATGGCTTAGGAAATGCCGCTGGAGGTTTTCTGAAGTGTTTCTACAGAGAAGATTGACCTATTGCAGTGGGATGATGCTCACCCACCTTTTGAAGAAGCCATAAAATGAGAAAGGATTATTTATTTTATTTTGGTTTTAAGAATAGTATTGTTAAACTGTTCTCTTCCCTTCATGAAGGGATATAAAAAACACAGACTGTATCCTCACAAGGCATAACATAAAATCAATTTCAATGCATAAATATCATTCACTAAGTTAAAACTATGCTAATATAATATAAATAAGACATTTAAAACAGATTTTCTAACATCTATTATTATTTGTGTATGAAGCAGAGCTGGCTAAATTATTCATTGTGAAAAATGCATATGGGGAATTTGATATTTTTCCACAAATAAATTATTCACAAATTGCATTTTTCTATTATTGCACCGGTATTAGCAACCATTAAATACTATTCAGTAGATAATAAATCTGACTCATTTTTCCATGTATCAAGTTATAATTTTTTTTTTCATTTTTCTGACCAGGACTAGCATGTATGTCTTTCCAAAGCTCTCAGCAACCTGAATGAGAGCCAGCAAACTGGATTGAAAAGTTGCAGTTTGAGACCAACTCTTACTATAGGCATTTCCATATTGCAAAATCTACCATGACAATTAGCATCCCATTTGGGAGTTTCAGTGGGGCAACATCTATAATGAGAATGGAGACACTGCTTATATACAGTAATGTTTTATAAGAGTGAATACCAAGGAATTGCTATCTTCTGATACTCAACAAGGAATTCAGAATACAGAAAGCAGCATTCTCGAAAAAAAAGATCACTTATTCTCTATATTATTTCCCTAGAACTTTATCCAGGTCCTTTCTTTAGGCCCTTTCTTCCAAACAGCATTCAAAGCAGTAATACACATACTTTTGCATTTACTCTGACTATAGGTATTAATTCTTTTTTAGATTTAGAAGACAAAATTAAGAAGAGGAGTCTCTGACTCATGTAAAACTTTAAGAAAAAGAAGTAAGCATAGCTACCCCATTCAACATAGAATAACAAGTAATCAACAGCATAATCCTTCCCTTTCTCCCACAAATCCTGTTCCCTTTTTTTCCTCTAGGTATCAACAACCATGACATCCTAAAGCTTCACAAATCCACAGCCACTTCTCTTCTTTACTACTCCTTCAGCTAATTCCTGTGCAGACATCCTTGACACCTGGCCTTTTGAATGCTTTGTCAGACTACATGATCTGACCTTATTTCTTACCATGGGA
>NW_017728992.1:123559452-123564543 GCF_001723915.1 Gavialis gangeticus | reverse complement strand
GCCACTTCTCTTCATTACTACTCCTTCAGCTAATTCCTGTGCAGACATCCTTGACACCTGGCCTTTTGAATGCTTTGTCAGACTACATGATCTGACCTTATTTCTTACCATGGGAAACCCTGTTGTTTTCACTGTAGCACTGTTTCCTATAATTACTAGACCTTATCTGTGGCCATTTTATCCTTTATCTCCAACCACAATTAGATTGTCTCAAAATACCTCTGCTGCTCAGGTGCTCTAGGTCACACCTAAGGGACTCTGTACTAATTTAGCTCCGCTACTTTATGTTGAGACTTACACAAACTACAAATTTAGCAGAGCCCCAAATCTCTCTGGCTGTCCCTGTGCTGCAGGCTTTTGGGATCTGTGAGAATAATGGGTATATAAAAAGAAAAGGCAGCACTTAATATTTAGCCTTTCAACACTCTATTTTCCTATGACTTTCAAACAGTTCTTAATTGTACATTAGATGTTAAAGACCATATTTTCCTCCAAGAGATGGATTTAATGTGTGGGTTTTAATTGAACTCTCTTAGTCTGAATTAAATTCAGCTTTGTACTGAGATCCCCATAAAGTTAATGTTCTTCCTTTGACTCCTTAAACCTTTTCTAAGAGCTTGTACTTCATTCTAATCTCTTCTACGCTAAGCTCTGCTCAACACAGCCTCTGTCCAATGCATGGTAATGGAGAGGGCCAGTTTAGGCCCCTGGATCTTGTTGCTGCTGTTGTTAACTCCCATGGCCTGCTTTAACTTAGGATAGTGGCAGAAGGCCCCTAACTCCACCCTGAGGAGAACAGGAGTTGATTTTATGACAGCAGGCCCACAAATGTCACTTTGCACTGCCCTGAGTACAGTTGTATATGGCTGTAGTGAGAGGATTAGTTATCATAGGAGAAAATTTCATCCTCTTGGGTTGTCTTGACAAGTGTGCATGTGCAGGGGCGCGCATTTCCCACAAGGCAGATTGAAGCACATATTTGTGCTGTTTCTATTTATCCCCAAGCATGCCCTTGCACACATGCTCTGGCATGTGGGAAAGTGACCTGGATAGGGTAGTGGCGGCTGGGGTCAGCACCTGTGCTGTTCCTGGCAGCCTGTCCTGGGGGCTTCCCAGGGCAGGCTCCTTTTCTGGAAGTTCACACTGCTGCCATGTGCAGTGAATGGGTGCACCTGCACTGCATGTGGTTTGCAGCGCCTCAAACTGCTTTGAGGTGCTGCAAACTGCGTGTGTGCACTCATTGGGATGCACCCTTTGTGTATGTATGTCTGTATATGTGTATGTATGTGTGTGTTTATTTTCATTTTTCCTAAGCATTAGTTGGTGAACATTACTATATCCTTTCCAAGGTGCTGGTGACTCTTGAGTGGCCTACCTGCTCCTCTTAAGTGGTTTACAAGCTCACAATCATTTGTAGTGCTTATGAACAGCTCGTATTTTTTTGATGCTGGTGAGTTCCAGCTGTTACATTTGTTTGTTAAATATGACAGTGTAGAATGAAACTTCAGTTTATTTTCATTAATAACCTCTTGTTGCATGTATAATTTATGCAAAATGTGCAGCATGTTGGATTACCTCCTTTTTCTTATAGCTCAGGGCAGTTTTAATTGCAAACATATGGAGCCACATTGTCTGTTGGTGTAAATCAGCACAGCTAAAGTAAATGGAGTCATATCAATTTACACCAATATATATTTAGGCCTGTAAGGCTGCATAGATTAATTTCTACTGGAATAAATTTCTGCTGGTAGAAAAATAGCCCAGGGGCTGGACTATACAGATGTTCCTCCAGCCCCATGGCTGGAGAGCTTCACAGGCTGCTGCCTGGGCCACTCCTGCTCTTAGGGGAGCCCATTATTTGACAGCCTGCCTGGGAAGGGGATAGACCTCAAGTGGCAGTTGGCAGCTGTAGAAAATCAGCAGCTCTCTGTGACAGGGCACTGTAGGTGCCTTTCACTTTAAGGGCCTGGAGCTAGCAGCTGACAGGTGCCTGATGAGGGCAGCCATTTTGAACCTGGGGCTGCCCATATAAACAGGGCAGTTTTTGCTGCCTAGAGGTTAGGCAACAATATTGCCTGGTTGTAGGGCTGCTGGTATTATCTGGAGGTAAGGGCAGGAGCTGTAGGGGATGGATAGGAGGGTCCTGGTCCTGGTCGTGGTCCTGGGCATGACCTAAAGCTGTACCCTGCCAGGAGTGGCTAGCCCGGTGGGGCTCTCAGTGGCATGGGAGCCCCCAGGAAATGCCAGGCTAGTTATCACCCTGGTGAAAGGTAGGTAGGGGGGCCTTAACCCTAGCCTTCACCTTTGGGTGGGTTTGCATTCCATTGGAGGTAGTTGTGGGGGTGCAAGCCCTGAGGAGAAGAGTGGGGGCCAGGTATGTTTGAGGCATCCTGAGCCCTGCGGGGGTTTGAGATGCTGAGGGGGAGAGTTGGGGGCCAGGTATAGCTGAGGCCGCCTGAGCCCTGTGGGGGTTTGGGACCCCAAGCAGGGGAGTTGGGGGCCAGGTACGGCCAAGGCTGCCTGAGCCTTGCAGGGGTTTGAGACCGTGAGGGGGAGAGTGGGGCCAGGTACAGCCAAGGCCACCTGAGCCCACCAGGGAGCAACCTCCCCCCGGGAGCCCAGTGAAGGGGGCTGAGACCTGTAGCCCCAGTGAAGGGTGGTGTGCTAGCCCCAAGGGAGGGGCAGAGTGATGGAGCCCCAGTGAGGGGGTAGACCCAGCAAAAGGGGGCCAAGATCTGTAGCCTCCCCAGTGAGGGATGGTGTGCTAGCCCCAAGTGGGGAGTGAGAGTCCCCTGTGAGACCCTGGGGCACCAGTTGTGGTGTGAGGTACCCCAGCTCCCCACATCCAGGAAGGGGGACCTGGAGAGGGTGTGGGCTAGTGAGGCCGGAGGTAGAGTGCTCCCTCAACTGGCCCATGCTGGGGCCAGGCGCCCACTGTGAAGGGTACCCAGAGTTGTAGGCCTGGGATCCCACATGGCCTCTGAGGTGAGGCCAGGGCCTGTGTATGGCTGAAGGTCCTGAGTAGGGACCATGCTCAAGAGGGGAGCCAGCTACGTGGAGCTCAGCAGCCTGGATGAAGGCGGTGTAGGCCACTGGAGCGGAGGGACCAAAGGAGGGTCCTATGAAGAGGATTCTGGAGCCTAGTGTGGGGCTGGTGTGGTTGTAATATCTGGATGCCATCTGCGAGGCTTGGGCTGCAGTATAGGGGAGGGTTGGAGCCGCAGGTAGTGCCCCCTGGCATTGGGGCAAGAAATGGGCACCCTCCTGCTTAATCATCATCTACTTATTAACTTTTCAACAAGTTGTAGTGGGCGAGACAGGCGGGTGGCATGCCTGGAGGCAGGTGGGAGGCCGGCAATGGCTGGCCCGAGAGAAGCCCACTTTGCTACACTGCCGTAGACAGCTGGGAAGGGTTCCCATCCTGCGGTAATGTCTCTACAATCTGCCAGTCAGCAGAAGAATAGCCCTACTCCTGGCTGACCAAGAAGAGTGCAGAGGAGGGAAGCTCTTAACTGCAGCAGCAAGGCCCAGGGCACCTTTTGGCAGGGGCATGGCAGCCTACCTTGCTTTGTGCTGTTCTGGATCAGTGAAGGGCAAAGTGGGGGCATTTTACAGTGCATCAAGGCTATCAAGCTTTTCTTCTGTGCCACAGCAGCCTGTCTTGCCCTGCACTACTTTGGGTCAGCTGAGTGATGGGGGTGACCATTGGAAAGCTAGTGTGGCTGGGAGCTGGGAGTGTACAGGCTTTCTCCAAGCTGGACTACTGCCCTGCCCCCTCTATCTTTTAAACTGCTGTTCTCGCCACTCGGTTGAGTGGCAGGGGAAGGCAAGGGGAAACTAATGCAGCTAAAAGCTAGGCTTGCAAGCATGGAGAAGCGGGGAGGGGCCAGTGTTCTCTGCACTTGGCTCCTGGTGCCTGGCAGAGGAGCAGAGAGGGTGGCATGGCAATGCCCCTGCCTGTTTCTCGCACATGGAACTTGGGTATGAGAGGCAGGTGCTTTCCCAGGAGTGACTTAACCCCTGGGTTATTTATTCCTAGATAATTTTTCTCCCTAAGTGACCATTTTTGCTCTAGGAGAAAAAGCTTGAATACACTCTCCATACACTCTCTTTTTCTACTGGGTGAACAGAGATTCTCCTGGTAGAAGCTGAACATCTGCATGTAGTTTAAGTTTACAAATAAAAAGAAGAAAGGTTTTAAAGGTATGATCTCATCAAGAACACCCATTATGTTCATTTTCTATTGGTAGGGAGCCTTTTGGTTGAGTTACTATATTGGCTGCATTTTTATTATTGAGACTAGAAACAGAAAAATTAGAAGGTAAACTAATAGTTTTCAAAAACTGCAGCACCATGGTCTTAGATTTTCAAAGAAAACCTAATTTCAGATAGAGTTCTATTGGGCTCAAACCTCTCTTGATATAATAACTTCTATTTTAGGTTGCCAGTACAGAAAAGAACAAATGTGACCCATTTAAAAACTGACTCACAGGAGAATATTAGCAAGCTATTTATCATTTCTACTTTTTTGTTGTTGTTGTTGTTGTTGATAAAAGCCATCTGTTAGAAAAACACTTCTTTGTTGTAAAACTAATAGCGGCAGTGGATGCATTTAAAGGCTGCATTGACACTCTGTAGTAGTACTGAAAACTGGATTTTTGCCTGTGTTACCAAGTCAAACCTTAATGACTAAATAAAACGAGGAAAACTCTTTTTTTTTAATTAATCAGTACTGGAATACTGAATTTATTAGAGAGCAATAAAGCTGAAAAAGATAATACTTCAATAATTAGCATCCCTGCATAGGGAGCTTCCAATTTAGGGTCTGACTTTAATTGTATCCTGCTACTGGTATTTGCCTATTCTTATTAAAAAGAATTCCTGTAAAATCCAACATGATGTACATAAATTGAAGAGTCGTCTGCTTTGTGAATTCTGAAGTGGGGCTTGATCCAGGACTAGCTAGTGGACGTTTTGTCCTTCAGCACAAGTCAGAATCCCAGGGGCTGATCTGCCAGTCAGGGATCAAGGATAGGTTCTAGGGTCATGATCTTTCTTCTCTGCAATACATTAGTGGGTGGAGCTGATACA
>NW_017728992.1:123550840-123554452 GCF_001723915.1 Gavialis gangeticus | reverse complement strand
TCAGGATCCCAGGGGCTGATCTGCCAGTCAGGGATCAAGGATAGATTCTAGGGTCATGATCTTTCTTCTCTGCAATACATTAGTGGGTGGAGCTGATACAGCTAGCACACTGGTTTTGTACCACCTTGGATTTCTCCCTCTTGGGGGAAGGGAATTTTTTCCAGCTGTTTCAGCCATCTGCATCTTTTTTGCTGCCGCAAAATGCCAGAGGGATGGGGTGAAGCAGAGGGTGTGGCCGAATATCTTCTACAACTTAGCTACTGAATAAAATTAATGTGAAACAACAGGATTTCATACCAAATCCACAATTATAATTGCTCCTGAGGACAAATTCTCTGTATCGGTGAAAGCATATTTGCTTCTCAGTTTGTGAATTACATGGCTATTTATTTTTTCTTAGTTTAATAACCTATTTTACAACATTTAAATATGTGGAACAGGCTATAGTCTGCAAAGTCTATAGTAGCAAAGTCTCTCTCTCTCTCTCTCTCTCTCTCTCTCTCTGTCTCTCATATAATATACATGCATTAAAAGCGCAGAAGCTTTAAAGATGCTTTATAAAATATACGTATTACACAGCACCTTTAATACAAAGTGTCTGCGCTTCTAAAGAGTGTGAGTGTGTGTGTAGGAAGTTAAAGTATCCCTGGGAATGATCTTCTATTTCACATTCAAAAGTTCCTTCTTCATGACAGAATATGAGTTCCTTAGGAACTGTACTGTTGTAAACTGAGGCTATGGGCCACACTACAATCGGGAGCTGTCACTGCAGTATTTACAGGCATGCAGAAATTAGCTTCAATCTAACCAACTCGGGTAATGTTGTCACTGTAGTTGTGACAACATGGCTTCCAGGGTAGGCTAAGTCTTGGCCAGGACCCTGGGTATGTATTCAAGCAGTTAATCTGGGCTGCAGCACATGCTGCTGAAGTTTCACTATTACACCTATGCAAGCAAGGCTTGTTTGATGCGTTAACTTAAGTAACATTCTTACTTCAGATTTTAGTATAGATATGGCCTTGTCCCCCTGTGGACGTATTATCCCATCATTCCCTTGCGTGAGAGGAAAAGCCCCAGCTTTTCAACACTGGCATGAAACAGACTTTGTAGGTCTATGCGAAGAGGTAGCAGTAGAGGCACATACCCCCTTTTGGACTCTTTTGGCACCTACACACGTGAATTGAGGCTACTCCAACACATAATTGCAGTGCATCAGAGCAAACTTGATCAATTTAGATATTTTGGCAACTCGATTAATCACGTCTGCTGGAGTGTGGTAATTACCATGCTGAAAAATGGCAGTGGGGGTGCTTCAACTAAAGCTTGTTTGATGAGCTTCAGTTAAGGTACCCCCACTGCCATTTTTTAGTACGGGACACTGGTAAATGTGACGCTCTGGGTACTTTTATTAGAGAAGCTCTCAGAGCCACTTTTATTAATGTGCCCCCCACTACCTCCTGAAGCATGTGTATAAACACCCTTTGTCTTGCTTTCCTGCTGGTTTGCTACACTGCATGGAAATTGATTTTTTTTTTTTAACTCTTAATAGCATGTTTAAAAGCATACATTTCTTCATAGCAACACCATTGCAAATACTATGGAACATGGAAGCAACAACAAAAACATTTTCCATGGAGATGATGGTAGTTCATTATCTTTCCATTAATAGCTTCTTAATAGTTTTCAACATTGTTCACATGATCCAATGCACATTTAACTCAAAAGCAAAGCTCCCTCTGTTTTATACGAGCTAGAACTAGTCCTTCACATGGGAGATGCTACCTGTGGGTTGCTGACACAGAACCTTAGTCACCTGACTTAATTCAGGGTTAACCCAGCTCACCCTGTGACATACTGGGCACATTTACACAAGACACTAAAGGTGCAGTAGACTAATTCTACTGAGGATTAGCATGTCATGGCAAAAGCCTTGCTAATGTGTTCATGCACAGTTGAATTAATCTACTGCACATTAATGTCACTAAAAATGTGTGCACGGCTACTACTGCACAGTAGTGCTATTTACTGTGCATACAGTTAATACTTGTTATTACAGGTACTAAACTTAATGTGCTGTAATGATGGCACATTAATGCACTTACAGACATGCCTACTGGGTACTAAGAATATACATTTTTAGTTGAATTCAACAAAAATATAATAACAATGAAGAAAAGGAAAGCATTGGTATAAAGCAGGGATTGGACTACAATGATAGGGCAGATTCTGTATTTGTGATGCAGGTTTCATTTTTTTACTCTGGTAGACTTTATTTAGTCTATCATTTTCAGGCATCAACTGAGATTAGTGCCATGAATAAACTGGAAGAAAAGGAAACTGTAGGCAAAAAATGATTTTGAGGTTTTATATGCTCTAGAAAGCACATATTTCATTTGGACATATTGAGATACATTTAATAAGAGTGGTTTGAGGTGTAACCAGGACTGATGACACCTCTTTATATAAAGTTGATGTATCAAGTAAGAAATCAATTATGACTTTCAAAAGGAAACCAGTTGATCATGGTTTGGCAGAAAACATATGTAAAAACAAGATTTTAGCCAAATTCTTAGCTGGTTACATGTGGCGGAGATTTTTTGTAAAAAAAAGTCCCATTTATTCTGGGGTGAATTAGATTTTAGTGTTGTTCTGCCATTTCTCTTAAGTTCATTAATGCTTCACTGAACTGCTTTAATACCATTAGACTGGCTCAGGTCACATGTGTTCTGGCTATGAATACTTTCTTTGTCTCCACTGCTGGAGTGGAAAATAAAAGGCACTAGAGCAGAGCTGATTTTCCATGCTGCATATCCCTGTGATGGTGAATAAAAGTCCTGCTCATGTTAACGTCCATTGATCTTTTTTTCCTGTTTATAAACTACTTGTAAATATAAGGAAAAAGCAGGTGTGAGGTATCTACTGAAGCTGCTGTGTGAAATGAAAGAATACAGTGCTATTGGGGAGGGCAGTACATGTTCTATATATACACAATTTAAAAGCGGGAATGTTTATAGCATCTACATATTTATTTCTGAAGGATTATTTAGAAGAAAATGTTTTGGTAACTGTTAAAATCACTTGTTAAATTATCAGAAAGAACAATTATAAGAATAAACCCATTTTCATATATGTTTATATTACCTATGAAAAAGCTGCATTTCTAGGACTTCATTAAGATTTCAAACTCATCAGTCAACAGTTAGCAAATGCCAGGGTTAGTTGCATGTGCAATGTGTGTCAGACTGCCTTCTGCAAACCCACAACAGCTCTCAGTGTGAACACCCCTATTTGTGTAAATGCCCTGTTAACTCTGGAATCTAACAATGACAGCACAATCACTGACAACTACATCACTGCTGATTAATTTAGTAGCTATATCTACTCACTATGCGAAATTAATTACCTTGCATTTTGGATGAGATATTTTATCAATTGCCACTCCAACCCTTCACAGAGGTATTTCAGATGAGGAGTGGTTCAGATAATCACTGACATTAAACTAATCAAAATATGCTTTTTTCCCCCAACAGTGTGATATCCCCCCCGCCACACACACACACACACACACACACACACACACACACACACACACACACACACACACACACACAC
>NW_017728992.1:123548007-123550741 GCF_001723915.1 Gavialis gangeticus | reverse complement strand
CGGTCCTAAAGCCTGTTTTAATGTGATTTAGGTGAAAAGTTAATGCTCCTACATATATGAGAGACAAGTTTGGGGACCATCATGCTACCAAGCCAGCTGCTGCTGCTACCCCAGCCACTGCTGCTGCTCAGGACACAAGAACTGCTTGTTATGTCTCCGAGCAGACAGATGCCTTATTTAGTATGGAATTGCCATTTCATAGGATTGTAGGACCATAGGAAATTAGGGATGGAAGGGACTTGCAAGATCATCCAGTCCAGCCCTCTACTCAATGCAGGATCATCCCTGACTGAACCATCCCAGTCAAATGTTTATCATGTAATAGTTAATTTAAAACACACTGCTTCAGTGACTTCTCAGAAAGGTGGTAGGCTTTTAATGAAGGATCAGATTTTTATTCTTTCTAAATGTCTTCAGTGCCACAGCCTGCATTCACTGAGGACTCTGACACTGTCATTTTCCTTCCTACAGTAGAAAAAACTAAGTATATAGACACAAGACAGCTGCTCCAGATACTGTATGTCAGCAATAAGCTATACAAATAAGCCTGGAATTTCATTTTCTACACTTTTATGTAGTAATCTGTAACAAGGCAAAATTGCATATCAGTTTTGTCCCAGTATGGTCTCTAGCAAAGCTCAGCATCAAATAAAAACAGTAATGAAGTGAAGACAGAACAGAGAACTAGTTGTTGCTAGAGGCTGGGGACAGAAGTTACACATGAACTGGTATATGGTATCAGAAGCCAGTTCAAATCCATTTCACGAAGTTCAGGGCACATAAACTGCTTTCAAAATGGCTGAAACCAGTTTAAAATAAACCTGGATGGATGTAGTGTCAGACTTAACTGATTTAGGTGAAATAAATTTATTGAACTTCTGTCCCAGATCCTCTCTAGATTCAGGTTGACTCAAAATCCCCCAGCATCCCAGGCTGTTTTGCACCTCCCTTGAAAGCCCCCCACAGGATAGGCAGGCTAGCAGGCTGTTTGCTGCAGCCGAGCACGGAGGTGTGCTCTAGTGCCCCCTGGTTTCTGGCCTAAGCTACTGCAGGCATGTGGCTGCATTTCCGGAATCAAAAGTAAATGCCTGTTTAGTTGCTTATCGATTCAATTTGTGTATCTTCGACTAACCTGCAATGATTGAACTGATTCAGCCTCCGGCTTTTAGACTGTCTGTACTTAGCCACAGAGAGATTTTACTTCTAAAGACTTCACAGGTTCTTAGATTTGGGAAAATCAGTTCTATTGCTACAGGTGTACCTTGGAGTGCCATACACAGTATATTTCAGATAAAGAAAACTTCAGAAACTGATAGTTGCCAATATTTATGTCTTTCTTTCCCCTCCATATTCTCTATAACCTGATCCTTAAAACAGTTCAGACAGGCCTCAGCTTACATTAACATCCAAAGGAACAAAGCACCTTGCAGGGAGCATTCAGAACCCCTTTGAAGGATCAGGCCTCTGCAGAACAAACTACTGGTGAACCAAAAATAACAGGTAAAAGAGTATAATGGAAAAATCAGAGAACATTTTGCAAATTGTCTTACCAATGCTGATTCCAGACCTAAAGGTATACTGGAGAGAACAGCAGGAGGCACAGACTTGCTGCTGTGAAATAACTAAGAATAGAATTTAGAAGTCCTGACTCTCAGTTCCCTGCTCTAAATACTGGATCATACTACTCTCTCACACACACAGTCAGGTGTCAAAAGTAGGGTATCTTTAAGAGCCACGTGCATTTGTAGGACATGAGAGGCAAGAGGCAGTGGAGGAGGCTGACAAACTTCAAAGGCACATCCATACATGCAAGCACATGCGCTTACAGCAGCTCAGATAGAAGCAGTGTAAATATGAGCCAGGGCTTTTCGCCTCAGCACACGTGCTCGGACACGCATTTTGTTGTGGAGTAAATTGTGCCACTTGGGGCAAAAAAACCCTGCCTGGCTCCTCCTGGATCTGCAGCCAGGGGGAGCTAGAGCCTGGGACCAGCACCTGTGCTGTCCTCAGCAGTATAAAAAGCTGCCCTGTCCTGGCCCCATCTGTATGAAAAGCTGCCCTGTCAAATAGCTCACGGCTACTCACTCTCTGGAGCTTCTGGGCTCAGCCACTTGGTGCCTGGGGACACTACCCCTTGTGCCTGCTTGACTGCTGCAGCACCATCCCAAATCCATGATTTTCCACAATTAACACAAAAGACCACTCTACACACACACACACACACACATACACACACATATCTAGACAGAGAGAGTGAGAGAGAGAGAGTGAGCGAGCAATCAGTTGGGCAATACTTTGTTTTAACATTGTAAATATATTAACAATGTGGAAGCCTACCAATCCCTCTGTCATCAAGATTTAAAATAAATTCTAAATAGCTATATGTGTTGATGTGTACTTTTGGTTTTCTTCACACACGATGGGTGTGGATGGGGGGATGTGGTATTTGCAGGAAAGGGGTGGGAAGGAGTGTGGGGGAAGGTGGTTGGGTATGTGGAGGGATGTGGGTTGGTGTGTAGGTAGGTTTGGGGAGATTGCTGGGGGGACTATGGGGGACCTTCTGGGGGGGCTGCTCAGGAGGGGTGGGTCCCCTGGCCCCCACAGGGTGCATCCCCCCCACAACACATGGAATGCCCCCTCCTCACAGGGACCCAGCTCCCCCCTGGAGAGCCCCAGCCCCGCTGCCCAGGGTCCCAGGCACCCTGGAGGGCCCCAGCCCCCCCACCCAGGGCCC
>NW_017728992.1:123525682-123547842 GCF_001723915.1 Gavialis gangeticus | reverse complement strand
CCCCCCACCCAGGGCCCATAACTTACCTTTAGCAGCAGCAGAAGTGGGGCACTCTGAGCCATGGTGGCAAGACTGTGGCATGCGGGGACCGTGCACCAGGCCCAGCTGGGTTCTGGGGCCCCTCTGCTGCCAGGGTGGGCCCTTGGTGGAAGGACCTGCTGCCCTCGGGGCCCCTCTGCTGCCCGGCTGGGCTGGGCCCTTGGTGGCAGAACCTGGCGCGGCATACAGGAACCACATGCTGGGCCCAGCTGGGTCCTGCCAGCCCTGGGGTCCCTGTGCTGCCTGACCAGGCTGGGCCCTACTCGGCCAGTCCTCCCTCAGGGGCATTCTCCCCAGCTCCCTTCCTGGAGGGCCACTGCAGACTTCAGTAGGGAGCAGCAGGCCGCAGGCCCTCGGGTGGACTTGGAGCAGGCTCCATCCACTCCATGCAACTGCACTTCCAGGCCCCGGCGCCTGGGGGCAGGCACCTGCTGGGCCCTTCCACCCCCAGCTGCCTCAGGCAGACTCCCAGCCTGATCCTTGCCAAGCCCCTCCCCCTGCTAGTGGGGACCGCGCGCTGCACCCAGATGGGTCCTGCTGGCCCTGGGGCTGCTCCTGCCAGGCGGGGACCACGTGCCATGCCAGGTCCGGCCGCCCTGGGCCTGGCCTGGCTGGCAGGGCAGGGATCAGGGGGCTGGGGGAGTGGGCGGGGCCAGCATGGGTCCCCCTCCATGGTCCCTTCTCCCCTCCTCCAGCCCCCGCGACTGCTTACTCACCAGCACTGGAGCCCTGGTGCTAAACACGTGGCCTCACCGGCCGCATGTTTCAGCACCAGGGCAAGGGGCCAACCATGGAGACACTCTGGCAGCTAGAGCGTCTTCTTGGAGGACCCAGCCTCCTGCCCCTTTTTTTTTGTTTCATTTTTTTTAGACCCCTGCATATCCAGGGGTCTAATTTTCTCCTGCACATGCCTCTTGCCATGCCTCAAAGGGATTTGAGGTGGGGCAAGAGGCACGTGTTCACTTGTCTGGACACACCCCAAAAGTCTTTTTTTGTTCATCTGAAACTCCTCTCATTGCTGGAACCATAACAATCCTTTACCTCATTATCCCTTGGCAGCAGCCCTCTATCCCTTCTCCAAACAGGGACAGTCCCAGCTTATCTGCTTAGCTGATGCAGAAACACTAAAGCAGACAGTTCTATTAACTAAACTCCCTTCGTGTTGAACAAGCAGGAAAATAGTATAAAACCACCCATCTTGTAGATTCAGTGTAACACAGAAAAAAGGCCGTTGCTATTTTTCTGTAAGAAGTTTTACTCAAGAGACTTTTTCCTTTATGCTTTTAACTTTTTATAACTTTTTACATTTTTGTACCCTTTGTCGGTAATGGAGAGCTTGTGGATTTTATTTTTTTACAGAAAAGTAAAATATCCTTCAGCTAAACCCCCCTTTTTCTTTTAAATGACTGTTTCCTGGTTAAAACTGTCATTGGCTGTCCTTCCGCTTAGTGTAATGTGGAATGTGGAGGTATGAACCATTTGGGTTTTTTTAAGTGGTAGCTTTTCACAAATGCTCAGAGGCCAGGAAAGTTGGAAGCACTTCCTCTGAACTCCTGAATTTCTGTAAGTGGAGAATCGGGGTTTTTAGAACTTTGGTACACTGGATTAAAAATATAAGTTCTTTTTACTGCAAATCTTATTTTAGTACAGGTATTAACACCCCATAGTTCTATGGCATTGTGGCATTAGAAGCATATTAACTTAACTAAGCTGTTCCTAATGCCAATCATGGAAATGAGAAAACCAACAGCTTCTCCTGACTTCTCCAACTATGACCAAGTTAAGATAAAGGCTAAGCCCAGGCAGAATGTCAGTCAAACAATTCTTAGCACTCTAGCTTCAATATAGCTATTCTGATTTATACTAACTGATGATATTCTCCATTTTTCTTTGCAATAGCATTACACCGATCCCATACAAACTGGTATCCTACTCCTACCTGGTCATTCTATGGAGACCCCTTTCAGAGTTATTACTTACAATTGCCCAGTGGACATTTATATATACAGATCTATAAACACTGCTTGCTGTATCTGATTATTCCTATACATTTCTCTTGCTTATCCTGAATGCTTCAAAGAGCTAATTTCCTGAGGCAGAAGAAACGTTGAGCAAAATTATTGGGTGGAAAATAAAAATTGACAAGAAAATTTGAATGAGCACTGGGAATTTTAAAAGGTGAGTTTATTAGTTGGCAAAAAAACCGAACAATTTTCCAGTCAGTAACGGGACAAGTTTGGCTAAAAATCCATGCTGGATCAATGACAAAGTAAAGACAGTCCTTAGAAAAAAAATGTAAAGTAGGAGCTATACAGTATAAAAATTAAAAAGGAAAATAATAAAATTTCAGAGAAAAATCACTGACTGGCATGGCCAAGTATAATAAGAAGTAGTTTTCCAAACATGTAGAATCAAAATCTCTCGAGGACAAAAGAAATCTTAGATAGGTTAAATGGATGGAAATGGTAAAGCTGTATAAACAGAAAGGCAGTGAATAGGAGCCTTTGGAGTGAATAGTGAATTTTGAAAAATTGGAGAAAGCACAATTTTTTCATGTGCTAGAGAAAATGTCATTCAGTGAGAGGCATAGAAAGCTCATCCCGTATAATGTGTCAAAAAGAAGATTCAGAGGTGACTACATTACAAGATATAAATACGATCATAGAGACAACATACTGAAGGAGTCTTTATTCTAGTAGAGAAAGGATTCAATCTCCAGCTCTTGGTTCTTGTTAAGCAAGGCAAATTCAGTATAGAAATAGGATTTTTTGTACTGGAATGAACTTCCAAGGATGGAAGTGAAATTTCCATTTCTTGTTGTTTCCAGATCAAAACTGGATCCCTTTCTGGAAGATATGTTTTAGTCAAACACAAGTTATTAGACTTAATACAGAGGTAACTAGTTAAAACTGAGTGGCAGATGATGTATAGAAGGAAGGACTGTATAATCCTCTGGCCTTAAACTCTATGAATGTATGAAATCATTGCTTCTTTTTATATCTATGTATATATAGATATACATACATACATATATATAAATTAGATGGCTATATATAAAAGATATACAGAAAATGTTTGGAGTGCTTAACCTTGACACCATGTGCTTTCCCATCTTCAGGTGCTTCAAAGGTGGATTCCTTTAATAAAGCAACATCTGCTCACTCTTTTCACATGAAAATTTTAGTGACACTTTTCCTTTTTAGTATGGCCAACATTTCACTCTTTTTTCCAGTCGTTGGGTACTGCACCTTATTTTTAAGATCTGCCAAACAAAATTGTTACTACTTCCATTTTTTTTTTGCCATGGAGTGATTCTATGCCTACCGAATTCCATGTAAAGACTCAACTTGCCTTCAGTGGGCATTGGTTGAGGATCACGCCCAGTCTTAAGGATCTGGGTTGGTTAAAGTTAGATGAAAACTTTTTTTTCTTTTTTTTAAATCTATTTTAGAGTTTTCCAGAATGTCCTATTTCTTCTATGAATTTGGCTCTCTGTGTCTCTCTGGTCCTATTTCCTTCCTATTAAAATGAAAAAGTATTTATGTAGGAGTTATGCCATGTCAGAACCCTTGATGATTGTTTTCCCTTGGTGTTCCATAAGATCATTATTTCATCCTTTGTCTGTCCTTTCCTCTGAATATATTAGGAAAAACTCTTATCTTCATTTCACTCCATGTAACAGGGGGGCTTCCTCAGGACAAGACTACCAATGGCTTGCCCACCTGTTTCTGGGCCAACTGCCCACCTCCTTGTCTTCTATGCCTTGATGGTATATAATTATGATATTAATTAGGTGGGAGGCTGCCCATTTCTTGCCCCAATGCCAGGGGGTGCTGTCTGCAGCTCTGTTCCTGCCCTAAACCGCAGCCCAAGCCTCGCAGATGGCAGCCACAGATCTTATCATCACTGACCCCAATCTGGACCCCAAAGAGTTCCCTCCAATCAGGTGGCCTGCTCCACCTTCATTCTGGGGTGCCTATCTCCCTGAACTCTTTTCCTCTCAGGAGTGGTCCCCCCTGGACCTTTGGCCACATGGGCCCTGGTCTCACCTCCAAGATCTTTCGGAAATCCCAAGCCCTCAGCTCTGGGCATCCCTCACGGTGGGCCTCTGGCCTTTTTGACTGTTCTGGTCCTGGCCCCAGCATTGACTAGTCAAGGGTATTCTAAGTCAGGCTTCTGAGTCTATAACTCACTCTCTAACCTGGGTCCACCTTCTTGGCCCTACCATGGGGTAACCCACCTGGTTGTGGGAGCTGGGGTTATTAAGGCACCCCAACCCATCTTTCACCAGGGTGGTAACTGGCCTGGTATTTCCTGGAGGCTCCTGCACCACTGGGAGCCCCAGCAGGCCACCCACTCCTGGCAGGGTGCAGTTTTAGGTCATATCCAGGACCAGGAGCCTTCAAACAATCCCCTACAGCTCCTGCCCTTACCTCCAGGACGTTGCAGTCAGCCTTGCAGCCAGGCAATGTCACTGCCTGCCTGCCAGCAGCGAACTGCTCTGTTTATATAGGTGGCCAGAGATCTAAAATGGCCACCGCAGTCAAGTACCTGCTGGCTGCTTGGCCCAGCCCTTAAAGTGGCAGGTACCAACAGTGCCCTGCCATACTCTTCTATAGTCAACAGGATTCTGTCATATTTTTAAGCATCTCTTTTTTTTTCTACAGTTCTTGGTGATAGCTATGCATTTTGCTTTTGATATGACTTCTGATATATTTTCCCTAAATCTGGGGCCAGATTCAATGCTAAATCACATCAGTATAAATACTCTCATTAGCTTCAGTGTACAGTGTTGGATCAGGCCCTTAAATTCTTTATTATACCTCCTTTTACCCATGTTTTATTTTATTATTATTTATCATGGTTTGTCAAGGATGATCCTGTCTTGAACATGGGGTTGGACTAGATGACTTGAGGTTCGTTTGATCCCTACTATTCTATGATTCTATGGTTTCCTTTTGGTTAAAATTATTCCTGTTCAGATTATTTCTCTTTGGTCCTAATATTTGGTTGCCTCTCACCCTTTTTTTAAGCATATATGACTCCTCCTCTCTCAGGTTTATGGTTTTCTAGCTGCATGTGTGAACTCTAATTGGTAACACAGTCCTATTATTATTCCCCTTTGAATCATAAAGGGAACATATGACTCTCATATCCGTTAGGTTAGCGATGTCAGCCATTTAGCACATATGACTCTCATATCCATTAGGTTTGCAATGTCAGCCATTTAGAATTTATCTTCCTCTGCTTATAGATTCTTGACAGGGATAGTTAACACATAGGAGCATTTATGTCTGGATCTTAGAAACTTATATGTTCAAGTGATTGTAGGATGCAGGCCCTTAATTCTGTTGGTTGGTAAAGATATCTTACTCTCTACCTGCAGGTCCAAACAACATTAGCAATAGATACCCAAGTTCACATAGGAAAATAGGGCTGAAGATTAATAGCAGTGATAATTCTACATGGTAACTGTTTTTAAGGTTAGCTTGCAGAGCCAACATATCAGCGAAGCATTTACTGGGACAAGCTTAAGATACAACTATTTTGAACCTGTCACTGGAAACTGTTTTTTCTTTATAGACTAACAGTCAGATTCTCTTTGTTAGACTATTCTGGATAAGACTTTTATATTGTCTCCACTTTCTTCCATCATCCATTGGATTGTCCAGAGAAATTTATGGGCAAAAGATGTCATTTCAGAAGTGTATGGTTTTGTGGAACCATCTCTAGAAATAAGCAATTTCAGTTGCATTGTTCCCTTTTAAAATATGCAGCACAGTTTTCAGCCTGAAATTCAACCCCAGTTGGGAACTGCCTGCCCCTGGTATGCCAGGACAAGCTGGGTCTCTCCTGTTGGTGGTGGGTAGAGGGAGGCATGGGGACATGAGCTCAGGAGCAGCTCTAATCAAGGGGCGGGCAATTATTCTGGGCAGAGGGCCACTTACTGAGTTTTGGCAAGCCATCAAGGGTGCAGATTAATATTAATTTTCCAAAGGTTTAAGGGCCCCGTGGGCTGGATAGAATGGCCTGGCAGGCTGCATCCAGCCCCTGGGCTGCATTTTGCCCACCCCTGCTCTAATTCTACTGCTGGATACACACCTGCCACTGGATCCATGGGTTCAGCTGGGTCTCTGTCACTGGCAGTGTTGAACTGACTCCAGTGCAGGGTGGGGAGTGGGTCCTACTATCAGCTGATTGTCCATCCCAGTCCCCATACTCCACCAGAATCTTCAACTCTCATTATAACTGTGGAGTAGTCTGACAATAACTGGACATGTGTTACTTAATACAATGTGGACATACTTATATAGTTGTAACTTTGCTATGATATGACCATACTTAGCAAGTGTTTACTGCTTGTGCACACAGACACTCACTTTTCAAGTGCAGTCAACATATCCTAAGTATAATGTGTATCATGACCCTTAACTTGAAGGTAGAACTTGGGAAGAAATAAAGAGCAAAACTGTCAGACAATGTGTGAGTGAGTGTCTGACAGGTCTTAGAAAGAGAGAGAAGTTATTCATGGAGAAAGCCAGGTGTTCCTCACCCCCTTTTAAACATTACATGAGCACTTTATTTAGGAGAGCTCAGCCTACTCATAAACTTGCCCCAAACAGCATAATGTAATATTTCTTTCAAGCACTTCACTTCTCTCTAAGTCTTGATATAAATCTGTACTAATCCCAACCACATTTTCATGGGGGCCTCATTTTCAAGAACACCTTAAAAAAAAGTGAAACATTAAGGACATTTGTTTCTATTCTGAGCCAAAGCATTTGTTTCTGAGATTCAGAAAAATAGCTGTCAGTTCACAAATTTACAGAATTTAGAGCTCTGAACTCTGGTGAGGATTCTTCAGGAAACAAACACCGGGGAAGCAGAGGCACACTGAACTTGCAAGGGTTTCTCTTCCTCTTCTATTACAGTGACCTGTAGAGGAAAGGGTAGGGTGGGATCATCAGAAAGGAAATGTTCTTTCTTTATGCATTCCTCTTCACTGGAATGAGATGGCTTAGAATAGTGAATCCTACATCTGTGCTGGGGCTTAAACTAAGTAAACCTTGAACTCTATGATTCTATAAACGTGCAAAACTTTATTATCCCTAAAGCTGTTCTCTGCCTCATCTTTGCTGCTCCAGGACCATCTTGTCTGATTCAGTTTTTAAAGAAACATTCCTATCCCCTATCCTCTGCAAAGACAAAATTGTTAAAGATTAATATTGGTTTCAATTGAGGCTCTTGGTGTAATCTTGTGTAAGCTTTGCATTCTAGAGAAAGAAGGAGAAAGCCTGTTACTTCCTTGGGCATGTCACCTCTTAGCTTCACAGCCTTTAAAGTCAGCTGTATTAATCTGATGACCTGTAAACCTCTTTTATATGTTTACTACAGAGATTGGCAGGAGGATTGCCCTATAGCTCAGCAGAACCAGTATGGATCTTTCAAAAAAAGTTTTTCTTAACAATTTGTACTGCTCTCTCCATCAGCTTCTCCCCTTGTCAGTTGTAAAACCTGGAAGTAAAAGCTTGAAATTATACTTTCTTTCAAAGCTTGCAATTCAAATCTACAAAAATGTGTCTTGTTGTCAGTTACAATTTATGGATATAAACTTTCCAGAGTTATTTAGATCAAATGGTTTGGTTCATGGGTGACTGGTGCCTCCCGAGTCTGCAGCATCGCAGCATTCATGAGCTGCCTGCTACCTAGAGGTATGTAGAAAAAACATTTAAAGCTGTGTCTATGTTCGAATTGCCAAATCTTTCCGAATCTCTCCAAATCATTTTGGAGGGTACCGATTTGATTCAGAGAGATTAAAGGGTCCTGTGATTCAATCTGGATTCAGAGATTTGGCCGCCAAATCTCCGTCGAATCAAATCAAGGACCGAAGCTTTGCACAACCCTAATTGATAGCAGTTTAATAATACCGTAATTTCAGAAATTGAAAAGATTTTGAAGCACAATCCTTCAGGTAGCAAAAACAAATATTAGATGAATGGAGACTCAGCTGCCTCTAGTCTAAATTTTCTTTTCAGTTCTACAAAGTTCAAAAAATGAAATAGAAATATAAACCAGGGTTAGTCAGAGTTAGGTCATCGAGTTCATCATAGACCTTTTAATACTGATTTCAACAAATGTTGCTTTAATTCATCCAATCTGAGATAAACTATCCAAGTTAGCTGCCTAGCTAGGATATTAGAAGACAGGAAAGAAGTTGGTAGAACACTGGATTAGGACTCAGGAGACCAGAGTTCTATGTCTTACTATATTAATGATCTCCCTGATACTACTGTATTCTTGTTTTTGCCCCTTTCTTATTTACAGGATGGAGGCCTGTGTTTCACTTTGTTAACAGAGTAGCATGTAAGATGTGGTACCAGTCCCAGGTCATCTAAGTTCTACTGTGACAAAAAATAAATAAATCAATGAATAATGGAACAAAATACCTCACAGCTTTTGCTACCATAATAATAGTATAATATTCACCTCACTTATTATGCTGATCTGATGTAATATTTATTCCTGCAGTCCCTGAGAAAAAATCCAGCTGAGATTCACTGGGCATTTTGACCGAGTAAGGATTGCAAAATCCACTTCTTTCATGGGTAGTTATTGTACTTTTATATTAAAGTCAACTACTCCCCCTCACCAATAATCAGGAATTCTTAAAATCTGTTAAATTGAAGATCAGTGTAAGGTGGGCTTAAGAGATGCGTCGCAGATGCCCAGCTGATATAAATCAGTGAATGCCTATACATAAAGTATTTAATTAAAGTGAAGATTCTGAATTTTGAAGAATAAAGTGATTGTCACGGGATACAAATAATATTAGTTAATAGTGTAAAGTATGTTAATTTCTAGTCTGTGTAGAGCAATTTACAGGATATTTGCACTTCCTGCATATGGATGGTGTCACACTTACTAAATACAGTTAGAACATGAGCAGATGCACCTTCAAGTAGTTTAGCATGTGTTGAGGACTCTCATGGTGTTGCAAAGCTGTTTACTTTCATGGTGGTGGTGGGGGGGGGTATCTACTAACATGTACTAATTTTAATGAATCACTATTCCATTGAGTTGCAACTGCTGTGAGTGAGTGTGTGACAATCTTGTCATAGGTCAGAAAACTGAACTGGCTGTAGAGTGTAAAGTTGTAAAAAAATTAAAAATTACTTAGCTAAACCTAAATCCCATTGATTTTCAAAGTGACTTAGGACCCAAAGACACTTAGATCCTGTTGAAATTTTATCCAGCATCTTCAAATGATTCACAAGTAACTTAGTAGAAAAGGATTTAAGAGGTGCTTGTATAGAATATCACAGTTCCTGGCAGCAGCCAACAAAGTAATAGGCTATTTGGATGTATTAAAAAACCCAAGTATGCACTAGGGAAAAATGCAATGCCAAGTATTCAATAAAACTTTGCCTACTGTGCTCAGTTTTTCAGAAAGCTACTAAAAAAATGGAAAGGTAAAAGGAAGGGCAGCAAATGTAAGTAGCTTAGTTCTTAATTTCAGTTATGAATGAGGACTTGGAAAACTACTCATAGGTATTTATTACAAAACAGGAAAGTACAAATCCGAACATGCAGCTCTCCACCTGTGTAAGATTCTAGCACAGACTCCCCACAGGAAAACTACTGCAGGGGCAGACTTAATAGAGGACATGGATGAAGTACTGTATCTTTAAGTCATAATGGAAAGAGTCTAGACTCCACAGAATTATTTTAGATGTATTCTATTCTGGAAGGAAAGGGATGTGAATTTTCAGTCAGGGGGTCAAAAAGCAAAGATGGTTAAGGAGAAATTGATTTTTCACAGGGTTGATTAATTTATGGAATGAATTGGCATAAATAGTAATAGAAATGATTAGGGTATATTAAAGAAATGCTTAAAGAGGAAAACATACTACTAGGTATAGCCATTGACACGTGAGAGAGACTTGAATGGGTAACTTCTCAAGTGACAAAAGTTCCTGTTATATAATGTGCATATTTTCTTCAGCCTGCTTTCAAGTTACCATTAGATGGTTTCTTTATAGACATTCTGTTTGCAAGACTATACCTGTAGTCAAGCAAAATGCCACCAAGCACAGATTTCATAGACATCAGGGGTGGAAGGGACCTCGGAAGATCATCGAGTCCAGCCCCCAGCCTGAAGGGCAGGAAGACAGCTGGGGTCATAGGATCCCAGCAAGATAAGCATCCAATTTACTCTTGAAGGTGTTCAATGTAGGTGCTTGAACCACCTCCGATGGCAGGCTGTTCCAGACCTTGGGGGCTCGGACAGTAAAGAAATTCTTCCTTATGTCCAGCCTGAAATGGTCTTGCAGTAGTTTATAACCATTTGACCTCGTCATCCCTTGGGGCACTCTGGTGAACAAATATTCTCCCAGATATGGTGGTCACCCCTGATAAACTTATAGGTGGCCATCAGATCACCCCTGAGCCTGCGCTTTTCCAGGCTAAAGAGCCCCATGGCTCTCAGCCTGTCATCGTAAGGTCTGTTTTCCTGACCTCCGATCACGAGCGTGGCTCTTCTCTGGACTCTCTCATGGCATGGCAAGAGTCCTTCACGTTATATTAAGAAGATAATAACCTCTTGGTTTAGAAAGAGTCCAGCAAGACTGTTACCAGATTTCTCACATACCATGCATAACTAAATAAGACTCTCACCTTGTTTTAGGGAAGGCAGAAAGAAGAAGAAAATTTTTTACAGTTATAGCTGCAGAGAGCAGGGACAGAGCCTTATCTTCAGCTTGCTCACACTCCCTTTCCTGCTCAGGCAAATGCTACAGTTTTAACCATTTCACAGCTGAATTGAGTGCAGCTCTTAGTTACTCAGTCAAAAGCTGAAACTATAGCTGTTGCTGAAGATTGGACTCCATAGATCCAGGATTTGGAAAAAAGCTAAAACCAGTCCAAAGGGCTGTGAAATAGGAGGAGAGACAGCTGGAGTAGCTAATATACAGCCAAATTGCTGAAGAAAGCTTGATTAATGGAACATTAAAAGGAGAGAGGGTTGTTGATATCTGTAGACTGAAGAGCAGTTAGCAAGAATCAGGTACAATGAGCTATGAAGTCAGCCCTACCTGAATAGAAATGGTACGGCTGCAGCCAGGCAGTTGGTTTTAAATTTGGGTGGAGCAGGAATCAAAGTGGGGTGCAACCATGCCACTGTACCCTGCTGGATCTGTCCCTCCTGGACTTTGCCCCTCCTTCCACATGGCTGCTAGAGGCAAGAGAAGTAACAGCCATCTTACATTGTGTCGCCATAATTTTTCTGCCCAAAATGGAAGTGTCTGCCTCACTTAAGATATACATGCCACAGGCAGTTTCCTGGTCCCAACCTGCTTTTAGGAATTTGACAGCGGCAGAGGGTGACCATATTCATTGCCACCACTCCCCCACTGCCAGATTTCCTGACTCTTGGGGATCCCTGTGGGCTGGATGCCATGGCTCCATGGGCCAAATTTGGCTCATGGGCTAGAGGCACCCCTGGTCTACACTGTCTGTCTGTGCAGCCTACATGGTCTTTCTCCTCAGCATTCCCTAAATACCAATTTTTGTAGTGTGTAGCCACCCACAGCCTCCCAGGCCAGTGGTTCTCAAACTGTGGGTCACGACCCAAAACAGGGCGACAACATCAGCTGATGGGGTTGTGGGGGTGGGGGGCTGTGGGTTGGGAGTGAGGGGCCATGCTGAGGAGACGGGGCCATCAAGGGGGTCATGCTGAGGGAAAGTTTGGGAAGTGCTGCTCTAGGCCAATGCTTCTCAACCTTTTTAGACTTGGAGGTGCCCCTTGTTCAACTCAATCTGCCCCTCAATGGATGTCAGCCTTTAGCCGCCACTCCTTTGGTGCCTGCAGAAAAATGCTGGAGCAGCGGCTCCCAAGCAGTTGAGGTGGCAACATCAGTGGATGGGGGGCTGCGGGTTGGGAGCGAGTGGCCATGCTGAGGAAAGGGGGATCATTGGTGGGGTCATGCTGAGGAAGCGGGGCCAGCAATGGGGTCATGCTGAGGAAAATTTTTTGAAGTGCTGTCCTCCTCTCCCAGCAGGGCTGCTCTTTTCACTCTGCCCCTTCCTACTTGAAGGCTGTGGGTTGCTCTTGCAGGGGTGTTGGCTGGTTCAGGACCCAGGCGGGCAGGGTGCTCTGGGTAGCTGGGATAGCTTTCATTAGACCAGCTGGGCACTCGGATAAGAAGTTCTCTGGTGCCAGGTTGCTCTTGTGCTGCTGTCGGCGCAGCTCCGGCCCGGCGTGTCGGGAGCCCCGGTGCTCGCCGGCGAGAGCCCGCCCGGGGACTGCAGCCACCCGCCCCCTCCTCGCTGCTACGTGTGTGTCACACACACACAGGCACGCGCTGGCTGAGCCTCCAGCTGATGCCTGATCCGCACCGGACGCAGGGAGGAAGGGAGGCAGAGAGGCGCCCTTCCCGGCCACAGGCAGAGCCGAGACCGCGGCTGAGCGGGGAGCTGCCCATGGCCGACAAGAGCTTCATCGAGGAGTCCGAGCCGTGCCCGCGGAAGGACGAGGCTCTGGAGTGGGGCTACGAGGAAGGTAAAGGCGGCTGGAGGCGGCGGCACTCCACCCCGGGCTTGCTCCGCAGCGGCTCCGGCGCCCACCTGCAAGCCCCCCCGCGGCCGCGGGCAGCGGGGAGCTGGCTGGCGCCGCTCCGCCGCCCGACCTAAGCTCCAGCTCCTCCTAAACGAGCCCCCACAAAAGGGAACCCGGCTTGTTTCAAGGTGCGCCCAGGACCGGCCAGCCCAGCCCATGGCTGAGCGCCGCAGAGCCACCCGCCTTCGTAGCATGGCTGGAGGGATGACCCCACCGCCAGCTTGCTAGATGCTTATTTCTCAGCCAAGAAGGAGATTTCTGGCTTGTCTTGCGTAGAAGGAGGATTTTTCCTCACATGTTCTTTTGTGCAGAAGCAAACACAAGTGGTGGACTGTTGGGGCTGGAGTCGTTCTCCTAAATAGACCCTCCCGTGTTTTGAAAACTTGTCTTGAGAAAGCTTGTGGGAACGAGGGTGGCTTTAAAGAAATCCAATGTTTTAGGGTAGCAAAGCACTGGAGCACGCCACCCTGAGAGGTTGTGGGATCTCCTTGGAGGTTTTTAAGACCCTGGTAGACATAGCTTTGGCTAGGATGATGTACTTGGGGATGGTCTGGCTTTGAGCAGGAGGTTGGCTTAGATGACCTCTGGAGGTCCCTTCAAACCCTAATTTTCTATGAATCATTTGGGTCTGAGGCTGATACTGAGGGAAAGGACTCATGTGCCTCTCATTATTTGCCTTTGTCCTAATCCCCTCAGATTGCATCTCCATCACGGCAAAGCTCTCTGAATTTATTTCCACGTGATTTCATGTTGCAGGAGTGGAGTGGGGACTGATTTTTCCTGATGCAAATGGGGAATACCAGTCTCCGATCAACCTGAATTCGAGAGAAGCCAAATATGACCCTTCTCTCCTGGAAGTGCGCCTGGCGCCAAACTATGTTGTCTGCCGGGACTGCGAAGTCATTAACGATGGGCATTCGATTCAGATTGTCCTGAAGTCGAAATCAGGTATGCTCCAACAGGGTTTCCATCTTTTCTGCACAAAGCAAAACATCATTTTATGGTTTTTATTGGTGTATAAATGTGCAAGGTGTATTGTTCGTAAAGCAATTGGTCACCTTCCTTCTGTGCAACTGGGAGGCTGATCATCGCTTATCCTGGCAGCCAATGGGAATTTTGCCCCCGACTTCAAAGAAAGCAGGTGAAGGTCTCGTGCATTGATTATAGTCCAAAACTGGATGTTCTTTTTGAGAACCTGTTAGAAATCAAATCATTCATCCTTAAGACAAGGACCTTTGTTGTCAGTTTGTTTCATAGGATGATGAATTGCTGAAAATAGGCACTTGTGGCCTTGTGACCTAATTCCCTTTAGCTAACAAGTGCCTGCAGTTCAGAAATAGTCCAGAATATGACCTAAGACAACCTAAATTTTATCATGTAGTTTAGTTGACTAAGATCTGTGAACCTGACCTAAAGCCCATGTAAGTCAAGAGGAGTCTACATTAATTTAAATGAGTACAGGATGAGACAACGTATGGATACTGTGGACCGTGATTTGATCTAGCAGAGATGATTTGGAATGAAACACTTACAGTGCTTCTGTTTAGAATATTGACAATGCACATTTTCCAGATGCAAATTGCTGTCAGTTGTAATGGCATTGCACCACTATTTACCTCAGAATTAATTAGAAGACAATAAAGGAAGCATTTCCAGGTGCAATTCTGGAACAATTCCAGGGCCAGAACATCAGCTTTTGATGAGTTGTCAGTTTTGCAGGACTTGAGGTTCAAGAAAGAATGGGGAGAGACGTAGTTCTTTGTGCTTTTCCTATTAGTCAAGGGTCAATTCAGCCCATGTATAATTCAAGGAGTCTTAGATTCGTTCTAACCTGTGCTGGCTGATAGGGTCTGTTGTGTACCTGACAGTTGCCAGAGTACAAGATATTCCAGTAGTGCCTCCTCCTGGCACTGTCGGGCTCCCTAGATGATATTCCCTGGTTTCCCATGCTGAGGGGATCTATAGGCACTCCTTGTGTGCAAAGAGAGATGACCAAAGGCACAACCTCTAGCCCTGATGCTTATTGTCTCCAATCCAATAATAGAGATGAGAGGTTTGTATGTCAACAGAAGCAGATAAGCACTCTACATCTTTGATATGAGCTTTAGTATGTTGTGCTAGCATTAGGGATTAATGTTAATACTCAGAAAACATAATATTGTTGAGTTTGTTTGCTGCTTTTTAATACAATTTAGCAGCTGGGAATAAAGATAAAAGCTAGCATTGTGTCAGCTCTCCACAAATTACTAGAAAGTATTTGGAGGACCGTCCCTGGTACATGGGCCTCAGCTTGGAAACTTCTGCTGTACCTTGGAGGCAAAGATCCCAGGACATCCATCCTTCTTGGGGGAAGTCTGTGGAATTAGGAGTTTGGGCTCTAGTTGGGACTTGGCTCCTGGTTTCATAGGAAGAAGGTGAAGCTCTGAGAACCCTAGCTGGAATTGAGGTACCCCAAGCTTCTGTGCTCCTTGACAGAGACTGATGCTGAGATCCTAGGATACCTGAGAACCGTAAATGAGCCAGGAGCCCTGCAGCTTGAGAGAAAAGCTCCCATATTCAGTTTTGCTTTGAAGTTTTACAATGATTTCCCCCCACCCCCATTTTTCCATTTCTTGAGAAATTTAATTTTATTTGTCTATTTTAATTTATTTTTAACTTTTTAGTCTGATCGAGACCACTTGTTTCTAGAATTTTGGAATATCCCACTAAATAGAAATTCTGATTTTGACCATGATGAGGTGAGGCTTATGTACTCAGACGACAGGGCCTGCTTTGCACCTAGTTTGACAGGTTATGAAGTTACTTTGCATGGGAAACAAGAGTGATCACAAACTTCACTGCTTGCATGTTTAAATGTAAAACTCACTTGAACCTAGTGTCCCCACAAAAGCAATTTTTAGTATTATAAAGAAAGAAGAGAGGCTCAAAAATTCCATATCCTCACATATACATGCATATGTACACACATACGTGCACATTCACCTTTTCATCTAAATGAGAAGAAAATATTATTTTTTTAAGTCTGAAGACAGTGTGAGCCTGGACTGATGACTGTAGCATAGAAAACAGCATGGAATAGAATAAAATAAAGGAGAGGGAAGGTGGCTTGAGATTTGGGCACTGGATTAGGGTACAGTACTTCTCCATTTTCTTTCAGCTCTCCTACAGCTTCCATAGCAATTAATTTCCCTGTTCTCCATCTGTAAAATAGGTGTATCTGTTCCATTATAGGGAGAGGAGATGAGAGGAAAGAGTTAATAAGTTGTGCCTTATTCCTTAAGTGGGCCAAACCTTGACCTTGCTGGAACTCCTATAGCTTTCTACTTCACAGGGGTGCTTTGAGGACACTTAGCCTGATTTTCATAATGGGAACTGTTAAACTCTAAGTACTTTGGAAAATCCAGTTAATTAATCTATGAGAGGTAAACAGATATTGTGGTGATAATAGCCATAGAAAAGATTACAGCTGTATAAAATATAATGATTTAATTTAAAACATATATTAAAATATCAACTTATCATTAATGATAGCTTTTTAAATTCTTAATTAAGGATATATATCTCAGATGAAATTCATATTTGGTTTAGCCTTTAAAATATTTAAAAATTAAAGGAATACCTCTAGTTTGATCACTCTGGCTGTGTCTAAAAGAGTGGCATACTACAGTTATTACTGTGCAGTCATTTAGTGCTTACATAACCAAGTACTTAATGGGTGCGCAGTAACCGGTGTTATTGCACAGTAGCATCCCTGCACAGGTTTTTCTGACACTGCTGCACAGTAGCTCGTTATTATTGTGCAGTAGCATTTTGTGTGGTCGTGGCCTCTGTGTATGATGCCTTAGCTTAGGAAGGCTTGATTAACTTTGCAATGGTGTAGAATATTTCCTAAACAACTGAAATATTGAGAAGTATTTTAGGAGATACTCTACTAACAAATGCTTCTCATGTGCTGACAGTACAGGTCAAAGGGGCTCCATCATGACTTTTTCAATAAGATTTTCCAGTGGGGATCACACTTTTCTGAGAAGTAAAACATGTTTTGATGATATTCTTGCTACATGTTGATTGTTGTGAATTTAGCTTCACAAATTCATGTGGTAATGGTCATACATTTCCAAAACAATATTTCTACACAGAGCATTTCTAAGCGCACACAGAAGATAGCAGTATTTTAAAAAATACAGTAAAATATTTCACTTACTAAATAAATAATATTTATATGCACAGAATTTTCCTTTATCCTGGACACCTTGGTTTTCTTAAAGTTTACCAGATTTGCAAAGCTGACAGCTAGTACTGGGTCTCTAGGGATATAGTTAGGAATTCAAGACGCACAGTTTAATGTAGTTTAAGAGCCTGCTGCCTCATTTTAATTGTATACAGCCTTTATCACCATAAGGATACTTATTAAAAATTGTTACTTTGTCTTCTGCTTTACCTTATTACAGATATTTTAAATGGTGAGTTTTACTTCTGGACATTTTACAATTGCCTGTCTTAATTTTAATTTTTGTTACTATTGTGTGACAAACTGGACAATACGATGTAGCTGGTGGATTTTACCATTATTTTGTCACAATGACTTCTTTAAACTGAAGGTGAGATCATATCTGGTTAACACTCAAAAATGACTTAAAGCTGTGGATCTCTGTGTAAATACAGTGCCCTGTGCATATCCTTTACAGCATCTGAGGTCTAGCTCATGAAAGCATATGCTATATATGTAGCTCTAATTTGGTCTCTGCAAATTTACCCTGTTTTCTTATTGCATAAATCCCAATAAAATGTAATTGAGAAATATTTAATGGAATCCTGGAGGGTCTAATCCAAAGTCCATTGCAGGATATGGGAGACTTGAGTTTTAATGTGCTTTGTAGCTGGTGCATGAAACCCTAACCCTGAGGCAAAAATCTTCCACTGGTATGAACGCACAACACATTTTGACTTTAGTGAAGGGCTGCATATATTTGCCAGAATGCAACACTTGGTCCTAAGTAGCTTCAAGACTCACTGAACCAAATTCTTCTATAGAAGGAAGCAGGGCAGAGTTTTTAAGCATGTACAACTAACTATAACTATGCACTATTTATGCATGAAAAGATGAATTTAGGTAAAATATCCAATTTATCATTTATTATAATTGGAGCTGGATAGCTCTGTTTTACTTTTAAGACATTATCCCAAATTCACTGAAGTGGGTTTTAGAAAGCAGGAGAAAGAAAATACTGGAAGTTGGGTGGTCTGTTCTGTACACAAATGTGGCATGTTGCTACTGTTTAGGTTTGATTAGTCTGACCATAAGGCCTTTCATATCTTGTAGCCTGATAGGTGGCTTATGACAAAATATCATGACGTAAGAAAACACTGGCAGCTAAGAGTTTCTACCCTATTTTTATTGACAGATTTCCTCACAACAACCAGGAGGCAATTATTTAGTGTTACACCAGAAGGAAACCTCATCATCTGGTTAGAACAGAGACCTACTGTTTGGTTATCAGTCTATAAACCTATTCACTCTCTGGAGTGATAAACATACAAAGCTTTTTATCTTGCATTATGACTACCTGTTCTGCCTCATAAAATCAAGATTTCAGCATAATACAATTTCCATTGCAGTATATAATTGAGAATGAACTGGGGTTCTGCAGCTGGGTGATAATGCAGAAGAAAAGGTAGCAGGCATGCTAACGTTGCTTTGCTTCTCTCAGATGGCTCATAATAAAGAAGTTTTCAACAATCTCCCCATTGTTTGTAGAGAATGTATTCAGCAGCTTGTCTTCTTGGAAAGTTAAGTCTGTCACCATTTGTGTTCTTTTCCAGTGTTAGTAGGTGGGCCATTACCTCGGGGACATGAGTTTGAACTATATGATGTTCGATTTCACTGGGGAAGAGAAAACCAGCGTGGTTCTGAACACACTGTTAATTTTAAAGCTTTTCCCATGGAGGTAAGAGTGACACTGCATTGCACAATACCTTTTAAATGCACAAGATGTTAAATCATTGCCCGAATACCTGGTAGTTCAAAAGACCTTCTATTTTAGCTCAACATTATATTGATTTATATTCAAATCAAAAAGTTTCTGAAGTGTGCTTTAATGCTAATAAATTGATATTTGTGTCTATAGTAAGATGCCTCTAGCACATATAGTATTGCATGATTAATTGGCCATAAAGTTAACTTGCAGAATTATTAACTTCTGTCTTAATAATATTAGCATTCTAACAAGATTTGCTATTTCAACACTCCCTATGTCACCTTGACTAATAGCTCTAGTTGAGGACAAATAGCTGCAGGAAACCTTTCTGTGGTAAATAATAATTTGGGTTAGACTGGTTTAAGAAGCATAAATTATTTTGTTCATAAAAACTTTAAATATCTGAAAATGAAAGAATATCTTCTTTAGCATTTGGTGAAATACCACTGTGAAAGTAGGGCAAAAGCATAACAGAATTTTATTTTTATTTGCACCCTCCTTGTAAAGCTCTAGGATACTTCTGGTTGTAGGGTTATTCATGAACTCCAGCTGGCTGGGATTGAGGTGTGGTTAAAAAAACGCCAAACAACCTCCCTCTCTCCTCCAGTGGATTAGAGCATTTGTTGTAAGAAATAAGTAAAACAATTCACATGGACTTGTGAAATAGAAACAAATTTAAGAGGTAACTGATAAGGGTGCAGACAGAAGTGCTAATTTTCACCCTATCTGGCACAGGATGTGGTCTATAGCCATGACCAAATACAAGTCCACAGCTGCTGACTGCTTCAAAATGGCTGATAGGGCAAAAATCTGAACCCTTATTGCATATGGGGTCAGATGAAGATGTTTCAAAACAGCATCTTCTGTAACTCATGTCTGTGTTGCCTCCCAGCCTTCAAGCTGTTTTCAGAATGGGAAGGGGGAAAGGGAGAGGAGGGAGTTCTGTCTACGGCTTTTTCAGGCCGTGCTGGAGGGTGGGGCAAGTATATTGGAGCTCCCCTAAAGGTAGGGGACCTCTATTTTCCCCATGTCACCCTCCAGCATTTGCTGGGGAACCCCTAGAATGAGCTCCCTCTGGTCTCCCATTCTGAAAACAGCATGGCTGGGCAGGAAGGAGGGGCCATTGCAAGGGTAAATCAGCTGCAGGCTCAAAGCCAGCAGCTCAATTCCCCTCCCCCCTAGAACTTCTGTTTGGCCCAGGGGATCGTTGTAACTCAGAACTACAAAAGTGTTCTGAGTTACTTCGGGGAGCTGCACTTCTGTCTGTACCCTGAAGTATCTGAGTTAAGAATATGAGGTCAGATATTGTACCCTGCTGTGGTTACTTTGCACCAGTTCATCAGCACAAAGCCAGATGTAAAGGTAGTAGATCTGTTTCAGGATGCTGCAATAGCTCCCTTGAGGCAGTGGACAACTTGTGCAATACAAAGAAGGGCTGAGGCTGCTTAGAAGGCTGAGATCAACTGTAGTATCTAGAGGGAAACTCAGTACCCAGTGACCCCACTAGAAGGGGTATAAGTGTGAGTTGTGTCAGGCACAGAAGGGATTTAACACATCAAAACTACCTTTACTGTTCTGTTATTTATCAAGGGATACCTAGAGAACAGTACAGATGGTGTTTTGAACCTCCTTGTCTCACCATTCAGAATTCTCAGAGCATTCCCCCATCTCAGTCCAGGGGTAGACCTACCTCTAAAAGCTTGTGAACACTTAAAAAAGGCTGAACTTAAAAAAAGGGGACAGGAATTGAGATAGGTCAGAATGCAACTCAGAAATTTGTCAGAGAAGCATCCAGAGATGGATCCAGTGCTTCCCTCTTTTAAGGGCAGCACAACAAAATAGTTGAACATTTCTGACAGTGAGGGATGTCATGTAGAGAACAAAAGGCAAACTAGATCCTACCCTGACTTTTACATTTTGGCTATATTCCAATCCAGCAATCTTAATTACAGGTCATAACAGCATGGGTCTACAGAGATAGAGGTTTTTTGGGAAAAATATCTGAGTTCTAACATTCTGTAGGAGCAGTGTGACTGTGCAGATTTATGCAGGTGTGCAGATTATTTTTTTAGTAGAGGGCCAAGGGGGTGATATAGTAGGGGCAGATATCACAAACATATATGTGGGCAGACTAGACCCCCTTGTCTTCTAATCCATCTCTTCCCTGCAAGAGATACCAAGGACAGCCTATGGAATTAAGTCTTTGCATTGCTTTTGGGAAGATCAAAGTGCTGGAGGAGACAGTCTTTGTGGAACACGCCTACTCTTTACTAGCCTCTACTTTACTAGCCTCTACTTTTGAGTTTCCTTGCCATATGCTTATCAAGTGGCTAGATTTTGGTCCAAATTGCATTTTATAAAGCCTGAGAAGGGTTAAAAGAGTTGTTTATGACCTCTTTTCTTCAATAGTCTGATCCATGTCAAAGCTTACAGAATACCAGATTCTATCTGTCCTCTTCATTCCAGAGATTTTCCTAATTACTTCCACAGAAAACTTTGATCAGGAGAGCACAAAAGCTATTTTCTCACTTGTTACACTGGTGTTTTTTTGGCAGTAGCTGGTAGTCAGCTTATCCATTTTAGGACTGGTAATTAACAGCGATAGGTACTGTCTAAACCACGTGCATGCATATCCTCAGACTTTGTCCTTTCATTCTCAAATGCACCTATTGCATGCTCATAAATCCACTGAAAAGCCCCTGTTTATTCAACTAATAGGGAACATCTGCGCTTGCTGATGATTTTTGCTTTACAAACTGGAAATACATTTGCATTAATAAAAAAAAAACTTTGAATAAGGCTTTGAAGAGGAAACAAACCAAGTAGCTGAATATTCAGATGAAAAATAAACCTGAAGACTGAGATGAGAAATTAAAACTATTAGCAATGCAAGAAACAGGTGACCAGATAATGTTGTATACTACATTATTATAAATCCTGAGTAATTCCACTGAAGCTGATGTAGTTACTTTGGATTTAAACTGATATTGCTGAGATTAATATCTGGCTACAAATGATGTGAGCAGCAATCTGATTTTGAAAGGACTCTGTGATTCAGGGATCTGTTCTATAAACCTGTGCCTTATTACATTGGGCCCGATATTTCCAGAATAGCTACAACATATTCATGTAATGACCCTTGTGAAGTACACCTTCTTTTAAAAGGAATGCTACTTCTCAAACTTGGAGAAGACAACTGCCTACTTCTTTCCTGCAGTTCTTGACCTTTGATATCACAACTATTTTGACAGAAATTAAACCATATCCTCTATTTCTCAGCGTAATAACCCATTATTTACTCATTAGACAGCTGGGGATCGTGCACAAGGTTAGGGCATTCATGTTCATGGCTATCTAGCCTGTGAATTAAGTTGATACCATGACCTTTGGCACAGCCACTTGAGATATTTTACACGGCTTTGAGAAAAATGCTGTTCATGTGACTCAAAGGCCGAGTTCATTGTTATTGTTATTGTTATTGTTATTGTTAAATTATTATTATTGTTGCAATAATATTATTACTGCTAAGT
>NW_017728992.1:123503165-123520682 GCF_001723915.1 Gavialis gangeticus | reverse complement strand
TGTTATTGTTATTATTTGAGATTCATTAAAACCTGTTTGGAATCTTCCCTGACTGAAGGAATCAAAATGTTGACATTAATATACACATTATCAGTTTTATTGAAACATCTGTAGTTGCCATTGTACTGAAAAGCCAGGCAGGGCAGTAAACAGTACATTTTGTAACACCTTTTAAAAAAAAAAAAGAAAAATATATATGAACTGTACATGTTGTTAAAATCCTCCTTTCTTTGTTCCAAGAAAAAAATACAATGCCCAATTTTGCCTTTCAAGCAAAAAATTGGGAAGAATCAACTTGTGGAGCCTTTTTCAGAAATAATTTATAGTGAATACTTCTCCGTAGAGAGAATGCTGCTTTACCTTTCGGCTCCTGCTGCTGCTGTTAAATTTTTAACAATGGACTCAAAAATAAAAGATAGCTTTGTGCAAGGAAATAGAATCAGATACTGAGAGTTAGGCAGCAGCATATAGTATGTTTGCACAAAGACAGTAGGGGTGGACTAGTGGGGCAAAAGCTGCAGGTGCAAAGTAAGTGGGCTGTTGGAGCGGAGGCAAGAGGTGGTCTGATAGAGGCAGGGGTGATAAAGATTCTGGCCACAGGAAATGGGGGCTGGAGTCTTCTCATCAACCTCACCTCTCCCCTCCATTTCCTACCACAAGAGATGCTTGGAGGCAGAAGTTGGTGCAGCCAGGGGGTTAACTCTCTTCTGTCCAATAGATCCTTTTCTTACTGTCAAATTTAAGGATTCCACAGGGCCGCTTGGTATGGAAATCAGTGGTGGTTGTCATGTTAACCCTGTAGCTACTGGCTTTGCCAATAGACAGCACCCCTGCCTGCAGCAGTAGTTAATCCCTGTCGGCTCAGGGTGCTGAACCTAACACCTCTGCAGAGGGGTAAACCCCCCTGGGAGTTCCCCACACCTGATCCTGGGTGTAGAAAAAGTAACTGGGGTGCATCAACCTTACTATTATTCTGTTCCTCTTCTGAGAAGATGAGTGGGGAATGGGAAAAGGGTGCTGGGGAAAGGATGGGGCCTTGATTCTTCCTGCTCCTATTTGCTGCTTATTGCAGGGATAGGGACTAGCAATTTACTGCTTCTACAGACCACAGCAGCAAAATACCATCACCATCACCAGGAATAATCTGCCTAATGGACAACCAAGCAAATTGCTCAATTGTTCTGGGCACTCTAAAAGCACAGAGTAATAGAGGGTCCCAGCCCAAGGGGTTTACAACCTAAATAGATAAGACAGGTGAGGGGCATGACATATAAGCAACACAAACAGTGTGATGACAACAAACTTAATATTAGTTCCATTTCCTTGGCTTTTGGTACCCTCCTAAAGGAAGGGGGAAGCACGGAGGAAATTGTAACTCCATGAAATGTTTTCTTCCTCTAGGTTATTTCTAGGCTGGGGTAGTTAAAGGCAAAGTCTAAATTAAAGGGAACAGTTGTTTTTTCAGAGTTAAGCTCAGAAAGTGCCTATAAAATAAAATGGAAGCTGAGCAAACATGTTTCCTGTCAATGATGATCACTTGAGTAGGAGGAGAAAGGAGATTTATGTATAATCCAGTCCCTTAAGCTGTTGGCTGATGTTAGTGCCAAACCTTGTGAAAATTTTCAGTGGAGGGGAATAAGCTGCTAACCACTTAGAGACCTTTCCCAGATACACAGGAAGAGAAAAACTTGTTATTGTCTCTCATGTGAACTTTCATATGAACAAAATAACAAAATAAAGTCCCAAACTGCCTGCTACAGTCTGAAAAAAAATGCATAACACATTCTCTGTCTAATTAAATAATGGCATTTCCTTTTGCTCATCTGCAATAGTACCATTTTAAGTATCTAACTGAAGTAGTGTCATGGTTTCAGATTTCATATTGTGATATAATGTTTTTCTACCCCCAGTCATCTTCACAATCTGTTTAACAATACATAGTGTGTGACTAGGATTTTTAATATGCACATCTTTAAAAAAAACAGATGTTTATGCTGTGCAAGTCCGTTTTGGGGAAATCTTCATGCTTTCAGCCTGCCAAGTTTGTACTGACCTTTAAATTAAATGTGAAAAAACAAGAATAGCAGAATTATTTTTTGTGAAAGCATTTTGGAGCAAATCTTGCTCACCTTCATTGTAATGAATATCCTTATTTTCACGGCTTGCTTGGCAACATCAAAACAGGCAAAATGCATCAAATAGTAACCTAGGGCCTGGAAATTTCCTGTTACCTCAGTGCCTACACAAATCCTACTCACCTTACTAAAATAAGTGCTCCCATTAACTTCATTACTGATTAGATGAGGAAAGCAAACAGGATTTGGCCTATAACATCACTTGTTCCCAAGATTAGAAACCAATCCCTTACAACAGAAGTTAATGGAAGTTTTACCACTAACTTCAATGGGATCATGATCTGAGCAATAAAACCTAAAGGGAATGTTTTACACAGAAGACTAAATCCTCTTCACCTCATTGATCTCATTGACTTTTCTTGTAAAGAGAGAATTGACTCCCTGGCACAGAGGCAACACTAGGCCCATGAACTATGTAAGTCTCTGTAAATTAAAACAAAGGGGTGCTTGTTGTTCAAGGTGAGGAAGAAGTGGTTAAAAATGCTTTTATCACTGCTTAATTTGGAAATTATGCTCAGAAATTATTAAAAGGCTTTAAAAAAATTTAAAAAAATAAAACAACATAATAGTGAAATATTGAATGGTTATTTACATTCAGAATCGCTACTGACAAGGAACTTGGGTAAAACTTAATGTTTTTTAGTATAAGCTATAGTTTTATTTAGATCCAGCTTCAAACCAGCAGTGATTATAAATAATCTTCTAAAGAATGCAATTTTAATAATAATTAGCTTTAATAAAATACTTTAAAAGGCATATTACTTCCTGATACAAATTCAGAGCCATCATTAGAATTACATTGGACACATACCCAGCCTTTCTATCTACAATGAGGTGCTCAGATACTACAAAGCCTAAAATATTTAAGAACGCTGGATAAATGAAAATCACTCCTGAGTCCCAGTCTGGCACCTAAAGACAAACAGACCATCTAAAACAGATGCATAATACTATTGCACAATACTAATGCAGTATGCAAATCTGCAGTTCAGCAGAATGCTATGAAGGATACATATGCAGATTATTAATTTGATGGAAACTTGGCTAGCATTAAGAAAAAATGTACTCTGAGTTTCTGTAGTGCACAATATTAAAGAGTAATTGCTCATTGGAGAGAAGTCAATTATTATGTTTGTAAGACAACATACTCCTACTGCTGCTCTGCATCCATTTTGGAGGAACCTTAGTTCACCTCACTTCAGCACAATTATGAAGCCATGGGATTCAGGCCAACTTTCTATGAGAATGAAATAAATCAGATGCAGGATGACAAAATGATTATTCTCTTTCATCACATGAATCTATTTAAGAGTATAAAATCAGTGTGATTGAGGAACCCACCCTACTGCTTTCATTTTCTCTTCATGTGAATAGTTAAAACTGATGTTGGCCAGAGTTTGGGCAGGAGCTCCCAAGCATATCAAAAGTGGCTACAGGGCTCTGGGTGCAAGGGGTTGGGGGCTCAGGCTGTGTTCTTGTTGATCCTTTTGGTCAAGGGAAAGGACCCAGGCAGGGGCAAGTGCATCCTGCAGATCAACACCTGGATGCTCAAGTAGTGTCTTCAGCAGGGGTTTGGCTTCTTTGACTATGGGTTGTTCTTCCAAAACAAAGGGTTGATGGGAAGAGATGGTATCTACCTGATAAAGAGAGGGAAGAGTGTCTTCACAGACAAGCTTGCTAACCTAATGAGGAGGTTTTTAAACTAGGTTCACCGGGGGATGGAAACCAAAGCCCTGAGGTAAGTGAGAAAGTGGGAGACACGGAGGAAAAGCAAGCATGGGGTGGGGGGTGGAACAGGAGTGGGCAATTTCTCATACTTCCTGAGAAATCAGGGCAATCAACTACTTACGTGAGGTGCCTGTACACAAATGCATGGAGCCTGGGAAACAAGAAAGAATTGGAAGTCCTTGCAAAGTTATAGAACTATGATGTGATTGGAATAACAGAGACTTGGTGGGATAGCTTGCATGACCGGAGCCCTGTCATGGATAGGTAAAAACTGTTCAGGAAGGACAGGCAGGGGAGAAGAGGTTGCACTTTACATAAAAGCCATATGATTACTCAGAGCTCCAGTTTGAAACTGGAGATAGGCCTGTTGAGAGTCTCTGGGTTAGGGTCAGAGGGGAGAGCAACAAGGGTGATGTCATGGTGGGGGTCTATAGACCACCAGACCAGGAGGAAGTGGTGGATGAGGCTCTCTTCTAACAGCTAGTGGAAGTTTCCCAATCACAGGCCTTGGTTCTCATGGGGGACTTCAGTTACACTGACATCTGCTGTGAGGGCTATATAGCATAGATTCACAGACTCATAGATATTGGGGTTGGGAGGGACCTCAGCGGATCATCAAGTCCGACTTCCTGCCCTGGACAGGAAAGAGCGCTGGGGTCAGGTGACCGAAGCCAAGTGCTTGTCCAGTCTCCTCTTAGACCCCCAGGGTAGGGGAAAGTGCCACCTCCCTTGGAAGCCCATTCCAGATTCTGGCAACCCTTACCATAAATAAGTTCTTCCTGATGTCTAGCCTGAATCTGCTGTCTGTCACTTTGTGGCCATTATTTCTAGTTACTCCGAGGGATGCCCTGGTAAACAAAGCATCTCCTACCCCTTGCTGTCCCCCCATGATGAATTTGTAGAAGATCACGTCTCAGACTTCCCTTGCAGAGGCTGAAGAGATTCATGTCCCTCAATCTCTCCTAGTAGGGCCTTAGCTGCAGGCCCCAAACCATATGAGTGGCCCTCCTCTGGACCCTCTCAAGGTTATCCAAATCCCTCTTGAAGTACAGCGCCCAAAACTGGATGCAGTACTCCAGCTGCAGCCTCACCAGTGCCGCATAGAGGGGAAGTATCACATCCCTGGACCTGTTTGTGATGGACCTGCTAATGCATGATAAGGTGTGGTTAGTTTTACTGATCACTTCATCACGTTGATGATTCATGTTCATCTTGGAGTCACCTATGACTCTGAGATCCCTTTCTACTACAGTGCTGCTGAGAGGGTCATCCCCCAGCCTGTAAGTGTGTTGGTGATTCCTTCTCCCTAAGTGCAGCACTTTGCGTTTGTCCTTGTTGAACTGCATCCTATTTTGTTCTGCCCACTTCTCCAACCTGTCCAGATCTGCCTGGATTTGTTCCCTGCCCACTGGTGTATTTACTTTACCCCATAATTTAGCATCATCCACAAATGTGGATAGAGTGCTCTCCATGCCTTCATCCAAGTCACCGATGAAGACATTGAATAGCACTGGTCCAAGGACTCAACCTTGGGGAACTGCATTGCCCACATCTTTCCAAGTTGATGCCGACCCGTCCACCACCACTGTCTGGGTGCATCCCATTAGCCAATATGCCACCCCTCCTGACTCTGTAATCATCTATGTCACAGCCGCTCAGTTTATTTATGAGAATAGGATGAGATACCATATCGAAAACCTTCTTAAAATCCAGGTACATGACATCTATTTCATCCCTTGAATCTAAGCATTTTGTGACCTGGTCATAAAAAGAAACAAGTTAGTCAGGCAGTCTAGTTCATAGCTGCTATGAACCCATGCTGGTTGTCCTTCAGCATTATTTTTCCTGTTGGACTCCCACAAATATGATCCTTAATCTTTTTTTCAAAGGTTTTCCCAAGGACAGAGGTGAGGCTAACTGGCCTATAGTAACCCAGATCCTCCTTCCTCTTCTTCTTGAAAATAGGGACCACATAAGCCCTATTCCAGTCCTCTGGGACCTGACCTGAGCACCATGAGTGCTCAAACAACTGTGCCAGTGGTTCTGCTGTGACAGCGGCCAATTCTTTCAGCACCCTTGCATGAACATCATCCAGGCCTGCTGACTTAAACACATCCAGCCCCTCCAAGTGTCTGTTCGCTAAGTCAGTGCTAATAGTTGGTGGGCTGGTTTCTCTCCTGTGCTCATCTACAATCCAATTGGGAGATTTGACTTGATCTGTGTCCAGGAATACGGAAGCAAAAAACTCATTGAAGAGATCAGCAGTGCACATGCAATCCAGGAAGTTTTTGGAGACTGTTGAGGACAACTTCCTGGTGCAAATGCTGGAGCAGCCAACTAGGGTCCATGGTCTTCTTGATCTGCTGCTCACAAACTGGAATGAATTGGTGGGTGATATAGTAGTAAATGTCAACTTTTGGCAGCAGTGACCACAAGATGATAGAATTCAGAATCCTGAGGAAAGGAAGGATGGAAAGCAGCAGAGCAAGGACCCTGGACTTCAGAAAAGCAGACTTTGACTCATTCAGGGAACTCATGGGCAGGATCCCCTGGGAAGCTGGACTGAGGGGGAGAGGAGTCTAGGAGAGCTGGCTTGACTTTAAAGAAACCTTACTGAGGCTGCAGGAACAAACTATCCCAATGAACAGAAAGACTAGCAAGTATGGCAGAAGACCAGTTTGGCTTAGTGGGGAGCTCTTCAGTAAACTAAATCACAAAAAGGAAGCTTATAAGAAGTGGAAAGTATGGGCTGGATGAATGGACTGTAAGGTGGATAGAAAACTGGCTGGAGCATTGGGTGCAGAGGGTAGTAATCAATGGCTCAGTGTCTAGCTGGCAGCTGGTATCAAGTGGAGCGCCCCATGGTCAGTCCTAGGGCCAGTTTTGTTTAATGTCTTCATCAACCACATGGAAGATAGCTTAAAGTGCACCCTCAGCAATATTGCAGATGATACCAAGCTGGGTAGATATGCTGGAAGGTAGGGCTAAGTTTCAGTGTTACCTAGACAAATTAGAGGAATTGGCCAAAAGAAATCTCATGATATTCAACAAGGGCAAGTGCAAAGTCCTGCACTTACGATGGAATAATCCTATGCACCAGTACAGGCTGGGGGCAAACCGGCTGGGCAGCAGCTCTGCAGAAAAGGACTTGGGAATTCCAGTGGACAATAAGCTGAATATGAGCCAGCAATGTGTCCTTGTTGCCAAGAAGGCTAATGGCATATGAGGCTGCTGAGGTGTGTGTCTGGTAGGTCAAAGGAAATGATTCTTCCCCTCTATTCACCACTAGTGAGGCCACATCTGGAGTACCGTGTTCAGTTTTGGGCCTCCTACTACAGAAAGGATGTGGACAAATTGGAGAGAATCCAGCAGAGAGCAACAAAAAATGGTGAGGGGGTTAGGGCACATGACTTGCAAGGAAAAGCTGAGGGAACTGGGCTATTTAGAGAACAGAAGACTGAGGGGTTATTTAATAGCAGCCTTCAACTACCTGAATGGTAGTTTGGACAAAAGAGGATGGAGCGAGACTCTTCTCAGTGGTGGCGGATGACAGAACAAAGAGCAATGATACCAAGTTGCAGCAAGAGAAGTTAAGGTTAGATATTAGGTAGAATTTTCTCACAAGGAGGGGAATAAAGCACTAGAACAGGTTACCTAGAGAGGTGATGGAATCTCTATCCTTGGAGGTTGTTAAGACCTGGCTAGACAAAGCTTTAGCTGGGATGACCTAGTTGGGTATGGTCGTGCTTTGAGCAGGGGGTTGGACTAGATGACCTCCTGAGATCCCTTCTAACCCTAATTTTCTATGATTCTATGATTGGGTCCACTGATTTGTGCTTGGAAGCAAGTCATATGAATAGGATATTCAGAATTAGTCAATAAAACCATGCCACTTCATGGTTTCTTTGGTGCCTGAAAACATTGCCAGCACAGAGTGTGGCTGGTTCCTGAAAACACAGTATACATGTAGGTATTAATCCCTTGTATGGATCTTTTTCTCCTTCCAGGTATGCTCTCACTTAAAAATAGCATAGCAGTACACTTGTACATGCAAACATATGTAGAGTCTTTTAATGGAATCCATTGCCCTATTCTTATCTAACCCAATTTAAGAACAGGGAGGAGTGGCAACTGCATTCCTTCATCTATCTCCAGCTGGAGGATGATCCCCTGAGGACTGATGTCAGTTAGCACAAATTAAAGCAGCCCTGGTGGGTGGCTTACCTTACCAGATAGGCTGGGGCTAGGTAGAGTATCAGGGAGCAAGTTATTGTCCTTTAATGTCCCTTGACCTTTTGTGCCAGATTCCTGGCACAGAATCTAACTTATAAATCAGACCATAGGAATCAAACAACTTTTACTTTCCTGTTGCCTGGCTTGGTATCAAAGCATAAAAATTTGGGGATGAGAACATCTCTGGCAGTTTCTTGTTTTTGCTCCCCCCCTTTTCTGAGTATGTAAAATATTTACTGAGGCTGGAAACTGTTTTTGTTTTGGGATGATTTCTGTTTTCATTTTATATCTCCTGCATGGGGAAGGTGAAAAGTTGAAAATTTGAAAATAGAGCAGTTTGGACTTGTAAACAGGAAGAAAATTAAATATGAACAAATTTTGTGTATAGCTCATCTTGTGCTTAATCTTGTGCATCTTTCATGCACAGTTTCCTACACAGCCCTCTTTCTCTCCTCACCTAGTTTTTAAATTTAATAATACATTTTTGAATCTTCAAGCCCAAAGCTGATACTGTAGTTGAAAATATTTATTCAATTTTTGATAAATTGCCAATATTATTCATAAAATACGTTCTGACTATCTGTTGATATGGTTGGATAATTAAAACATTTATTCATTAACAGTGCACACATTTGAGAGAGTTACAATCAGCTTGTGGACAGTTTGTAACTAGAAACATTCAAATAAAATTAATTGAATTAATTATTTATTATGAGCTATCTGCCAAGTTCCTTAAATATGCCCCATGCAGTACACTCCCAGATCCTCCTATTGCATGCTTTCTATTTACACAATTATAGGCCACAATTTATTCTTTTCCACCATTAAGAAACAGGTTACCTCCTGGAACTTAGGCAGGTGTTCAACTTACTCCCTGGCAAATGTTCAAACACTGGCACAAATGAGATGAGAGAACTTATGTCCCATCTGAAAAATTGCACCTCTTGCCATGCCAGATGTCTGGTGTGGGGTATAACATTTCATTTGCTGCTGTCATCACAGCTGAGCTGCCACCAGCCTGATTCTGCAGATCTGGCTGGGGGCAGCTCTGTCCCAGACCCAGGGCTGAGCACAGCTCCCTGCAGATTCTAGACCCAGGGCTGTTGGGGCTGGGTCCAACAATCAGTTTATTGTAGGGCTGGTCCTGATGGATTTGAGACTTTACCTGTTAGGGCTGGGTCTGAAGATGAGCTGACTGTCAGACCCAGCCTCAATGGTCCTAGGTGGGTTCCAGACTGTTTGGGCAGGGTCTGACAATCAGCTGATTATTGCACCCAGCCCTGATAGCCAGAGGTTGGTTCAAGATGTGGGGCTGTTTGGCTGGGCCTGACAATCAGCTGATTGTCAGACATAACTCCAACAGTCCTGGGTTCAGTTCAAGACCTGGTGTTGTCAGGGCTGGGTTCTAACAATCAGTTGATAGTTGGCCCAGCCTCAATGCTGCCCAGCTGCATGAATGGTTTTAGACTTCCCGTGGTACTGGAACCTTGGGATCAGGAAGCCTCTCCTCCCTCCTGGGACTATTTATGCCCTGGGACATCTAAAAAGTGCGGGTTGAGTCTAGCTTCCTGGAAACCAGCATTTTTAAGTGCCTTGCCCAGCAGGCTGCATGGAGGCTGAAGAACAAGGCAGAAAATGCAGCTGGGTTCAGGGATTGCCAGCCTTGCGACCTGCTTTCTGGCAGCTGATTTTTGACATTTGGACCAGCCCAATACCAGTTGGGTTGGTCCCAATACCAACCCCTATCCTAGTGTTAATTGTGACAATTAGCTGGTTTTGACATCACTTTATGGCACCATAAATCAGCTGACCATGTAGCACTGTTACTGTTTGTGCTGTGATTAACATGTTAATTGCACCGTAAGTGTAACATGTACCAGGCTCTGTAATAGTGTGCCAAACCCTTAGTGTGTTCTTTGCTAGCATAAGTGCAGATTATGCAGAATAAACATAACTGATTATTTCCTTTAACAACCCAATATTCTATGGTAGACAGCTTTGTATGTGAATGACTAGGTTATGCCTTGATCTACCGTGCAAAACCTGAACGAAAAGGCTCCATGTACAGCTTTGTAGGGGCTTTGTAGAGATAAAGTCCTCCTGTAAATGAGGGAGAAGAATGGAAAACCTTGCAGCTTGGCCGTGGTAACAGCCAAGCTGCAAAACCTATGGGCTTCATTAGCAACCACTGCCTACTGCACCTAAGGCATATTGCTCATGGTCACATCTTGCCACTCCCTTCTGGGGTGACAAGGCCACTGTGGCATTTGGCTCTGTGTTATAAACATCATGTAATGTGGCCTTTGCTTTCTATCTGGGTGCACAGTGGGAAGGAAGACACAGCCCCTGTGCCAGGAAATATGTAAATGGGATTTGACCCAAGCTACCTAATTTATTTTTATTTTGTTTTTATTGTCTTAATTTTACTGAGTAAGCATTTTCTTGTATTATGGGAAGAGGTAAAGTGAAGCACTCAGCTTGGCCTTCTCTTTTTTTATATATCTTTTAGTCTTCTTTCAAATCTGGTCTAACTAGGTGTAGTCTTCTGAGCTGCTCTCATATGGGAACTTTTTCTGCTGTCGTTCCCTTTTTCAAATGACCATCAGTATTTGTGCTGGGTCTTATATGAGATAAAGTGGCTTATGAATTCACTATTTAACACCTGGACATACCACTGGTTTGTATTAGACACTGCAGTATTTTTTAATCTGTCATACTTTACCTTTTCCTTAACTCAGTTTAATAGCATGGTTACTCAGACTACTGAGCACAATGACGCTTGAAGTTTTTTCCACAGAGGTTTCAGCTAATTCAGAACTCATTAGCATAAACAGACAGTTCTAGCTATTCCTTATCCTTTTAAAAAATGTTGAATTTCACCTATTGGTATGCCATACAATTTTCTAGTTTCATTCTGGCTTATTGTTAGGTACCTTTGCAATTCTTTTTGCTGATGAATCTGGTGAATCTAAATTGCTTTATGTTTTCAGCATATCTTCCCACATCACCATTCAACCCTTTTTGCAAGTTTTTAATTTAATAACATCAGTTGGTATGGACTCTAGGCTGCCCCACTGTCCACCTCTGGCTACAGAACTGGCCATTTATTCCTGTTCTGTACTTTGTACTTCTTAACTGTTTCCTAAATGCCATCTAATTGACTTTTTATGCTCTCCCCCCTTTGTTTTTTGCTTCCTTCTTGTCCTCTCTCATTTTAGAGACTTTTGGTCACAGATCAGTTTTCATTTTTGACTATGTACAATGCCTACTGCTCCTTTGTCCACTTAGGTTAAATCTTTCAGTGGATGCTAACACTTCTACTATATGATGTTCAGGTTTTTGCCTTCTTTGTTCACTGACGTGCCTTATAACTCTAATGATGTTGTTAGCTCTGTTCCCTGCTGTTGAAGAGGGCCACCCTTCGTGTTGTTTTCAGATATGGGCACAAAGCTCCTTTCACTCCTCAGTTGCCACAGCCATGTTTGGGTGGGATTTTAAAACAGACACAAGGGAATTAAGCACAAAAGTCTCAGTGAGATTTCAATACCAAATTTCCTTGGGTTTCTTTGAAAATCTCACCCTAGAATATTAAGCTGTATACTTTTGTTAATATTCCAGCATCAACTTCCTTCAGCTGGAACACAGCAAGTAGCCTAGAAAAGTGATGCAAAGGATACACCTCCTTAGCTCAAGATCCTTGCAGACTTCTCTCCCTACTCCCAGCAGAGCAGCAATTCCAGTATTATTACAACTATTATTCACTTGTACTGGGGTAACACTAGAAGCTTGAGTCATGGAACAGGGCCCTGTTGTACTGGACACTATACGGACACAGATTGAAAAAAGGTGTCTCCAGTAAAGCTTCTGTACTTGTGGGTGGGAAGCAAGTGCAAAAGGCATTTTTTTGCTAGACTTCACAGTTTGTTCAGTTGTTTTCACTTGGGCCAAGTTTTCAAGTTTAAATGATGTATCTTTAGCCCTGCTGAGCTGTTGAACCTGGCTATTTAACCACCCAGGTATAGTTATATTACTTTTTGGTTTTTTTGATGTAACGTAATATATCTTCTACCTCTCCACTAAGGTATTCTTATGCAGCCCCCATACTGATTCCATGAATTTTAATTTCCCAACCTTCCCCTTCAGGGTTTCAATAACTAACTTCCTTTTTAGAAGGAAAAAAAAACACTTGTCTTGAAATTAAGTGCTATAGAAATACCCCAGGTAGGATCCTCTGTGATTATGCTGACTTTAATTACTGTATATCATGGTCACTTGTAATGGCTTGGTTACTTGCATTAAATCAAGTAATAAATTCTGATGCAATTTATTGATTATTGAATTTTTTAAATTATATTCTTGTGTGACTTTTTTCTAAGAATGCTGGTTAGTTGAAATTATCTACCAGTACTGTTTTACTCAACTGTGTCACCTTCCTGATTCTCATAAACTTCTGGGTTAGATGTCAACTTTTACTAAGTTGTAAAAGAAGTTGTATAACAGTTCCACCTGGGAAGATGATTCCTTTTTTGCTATCTTTTTTCCTCCCCTTTTGACACATGTTGGGGCTGAAGCCAAAGCACAATGAACTTTGTCAGTCAGGGTACTGACAGATATGAACCCCACATCCCACCGATGCTTTACTGGATGAGGAAGCACTCTAAGTTCAACCTGGCTTACCAGTGTCTGTATACATCGGGTGTTCCAGTGGGGCTTTTTGGCCCTTTTATCTAATAGCTGATTCAATCAGCTATTAGATAAAAGTACCAAAAAGCTCTTCTGAAGCATGCAATAATTATACAGATGTTGACTGAGTAGAATCAAAATAGCATGTTGCCTCTTCTGGGCATGTGCTGTGCTTGATGCAGGGGTGTGCCGAGCTTAAAGTGCCAGGTTTTTTTTCTGATGTCTGTAGGCAGCATCAGTGTCTAGAAAACTGTATTAATTTTTGTAAATTAGAGCAATCTTTAGGGTGCTCTAACTTCCATGGAAAAACTTGATTGGGGCCTAAAGTCACAATGTGGTAGAACACTGGCTGGAAACCACCTTTGCTTTTCACCACAGTTATGTCCATTGACTTCTTCACCTTTTGTCTAATATGAAACTCCACATGTACCTAGATTTCTATACATAAGATCCATGCTGAGTCTACCTCATAAAAAATCTACCTTCCCAAGAAATGTTTTTGAAACCCTATGGATTCCTTTGTACAAAAGAGAGAAAGAGAAATACTGCTACCAAAGCCATTTTCCCAGTATATATTATAGCAAAAACTTAAGTTTCCAGCAATTTATTCACATCAAGCAAATACACAAAAGCCCTTATACTATTTCCAGCTCCATATGTTGTTTTCATGCTTGATGCACCGATATATAGTAGAATCATAGAAAGAAGGAACGGAAGGGACCTGTAAGATCTTCAAGTCTGGTCCCCTGCCATGGGCAGGAGGTAATTGGGCTCAAATGAACTCAACAAGGTGCTTGTCCAGCCTCCTCTTGAACACCGCCAGGGATGATGACTGTACCACCTCTGCTGGAAGTATGTTCCAGATTCTAGTTACCTGTATGGAAAAGAAGTTTTTCCTTATGTCTAGCTGAAACTTTTCCTCAACTAGCTTGTGTCTATCAGTCCTCGTCCTCCAAGGGGGTGCTTTTCTGAAAAGCTGGTCTCCTGGATCCTGGTGTTCCCCCTTGACATATTTGTAGGTGGCTATCAAGTCACCCCTCAGTCTTCTTTTACTTGCACTGAACAAACTCAGCTCCTGAAGTCTCTCCTCATAAGGCCTATCCCCCAGGCTGTTGACCCAGAGAAGGGTGGCCCTTCTTTGCACCCTTTCAAGCTTGTCCACATCCTTCTTGAAGTGCGGTGATCAGAACTGGATATAGTACTCCAGCTGTGGCCTCACCAATGGATCTATTGGCAACACATGGCTGATGCATGCCAGTTCTATTTGCCCTGTTGGTGACTTCATCGCACTGATGGCTCGTATTCATCCTCTGGTCGATCGTCACCCCCAGGTCCCTTTTGGATGCAGTGCCAGCAAGCAGACCACCACCCATCATATAGTAAGGGTTTTTCCTTCCCAGATGAAGGACCCGCCACTTGTCCCTGTTGAACCTCATCTGATTGCTTTCAGACCATAGGACCAGCCTGTCAAGGTCATCCTGGATCTTTGCCCTGTCCTTGGACATGCCCGATGGTCCCACAGCTTGGTATCATCTGCAGACTTAATCACTGCGCTTTTCACTCCCTCATTCAGGTCATTGATAAAGATGTTAAAGAGCATGGTCCCAAGTACTGATCCCTGGGGGATGCCACTGGAGATGGCCCTCCAGGATGAGGCCACTCCATCAATTACCACTTGCTGGGATCGGTCACTGAGCCAGTTGCCAGCCCACATCACTGTAGCTTGGTCTAGGCCAGTACTTTCCAACTTAATTGAGAGAATTTTATGGGAAACAGTAGCAACACACCTTCTGTCCCATGTCCATCTGGTTAGTTACCTGGTCATAAAAGGACATCAGGTTTGTTAGGCATGACCTCCCCTTGACAAAGCCATGCTGGTTGTTTCTCAGTACCCCGCCAGTTGCGAGTTTGTGGTTGATGGCTTCCTTAACAATTTTTTCAAAGATTTTTCCCAAGACCAAAGTCAGACTGACCGGTCTATAGTTAGGAGGGTCATCCCTCTTTCCTTTCTTAAAGAAGGGTACCACATTAACTCTCTTCCAGTTGTTTGGGACCACTCCTGAGTTCCACGATTCTTTGAACAGCCTCACCAGAGGCACTGTTATGAGCTCGGCCAGTTCCTTCAGCACTCTCGGCTGCAGGTTGTTTGGCCCAGCCAGCTTGAAAATGTCCATATGATCTAATAGTATCTTCACCTCTTTGGGACTGATTTTATGTGGACTGCTTTCATCGCCATATTCTCTGCGCCTCTGGACAGGTGACGAGTTTTCATCTGGTTTCAGGAATGCTGAAGCAAAGAAAGTATTAAGGAGCTCTGCCTTTTCATGGGAGTCAACTGTGGGCTTCCCCTCCATATTCAATAGGAGTGCCACAGTGGATTTTAATTGTTTTCTTCCACCCTATGCACCTATTGTTAGACCCTGACTCCATGAGGCGCACAACGACTAGAGAGACGACGACCCAATTGCTCATAGATCCTGTTACTCATTAGCCAGAGCAAGCAGGGAGCAAACACCAGCATACATTGCTCTCGACAGCTTTATTCAGAATGGAGACAGCTTTGGACAAAGGTCCCAAAAAACATCAAACCAAGGACCTGCACTGAACAATAGCTCTTTCCCACATTTATACACTTTGATTCAAGTTCTTTAACATTCACTTCACCCTTGTCCTTCTTCCTGTTCCACTCATATCTCCTCCCATCTTGAGCTCTGCCTCTACTTACTTCATTAGCATAGAATTGCCTATGTATTTCCCTCATTTACATGCCTCTTTGCTAAGAGTGCTTGCCTAAAGCCATGAACCTGGCTACTTTTGGTCAACTACTGGTTCTTTCTAGTTTTCTGCTGACTTCAGCAGCTTCCCCAAGGTCTGGCTTCTGCCCTATCTCCAAAAGATAGCTGGTGGGCTGCATCTTGTTCTTCTTTTGCCCAGTGATTTATTTATCTTGCATACTATTCCTTTTGTTAAAGAAACTACTTGCCTAAGCATCTGCAAAGTTATTTTGTTAATATATAATTTTGCCTTGTGATCAGCAATTTTGCTGAGACACAGATTAAAGCCTTGTTCCAGCTGCAGATCCAATTCTCCCCGAAAATTCAAATTATTGTCACCCTAACACCTAAAGAAATATTTTTTGTTGTCTTTAATTCCGGTTGCTAGCTTGATTTCCATGTGTGCCTTGGCTTTCCTTGTCTCATGTCTGGAGACCCTGGCCACATAAACATACTCTTCTCTGGATGCTGAGCTGTTTTTCTATTGAATGTATGCTTCTTTTGTCTTTTTGAGAAGTTCCCTAATGTGTCTTTTGAGCCAGGTAGGTCTTTTGGCACCTTTCCCTCTTTTTGACTGCATGGGGATGGCCTCTTTTTGAGCAGTGAGAATAGCCTCCTTAAGGAAGCACTATGCTTCATGAGCTCCCAGGTTGTCCAATCATTGGTTGCGAAGGGCCTTACCAACTAGATTCCTGAGTGTACCAAAGTCTGCCCATCTGAAGTCTAGGACTTCTGTTCTGCTGGTAGAATTCCTAGCCTTTTGGTGGATGGTGAATCGAATAAAATCATGTCTTTCTTTGTAATGATATGCCTATCTATATTTACGCCTTTATTCTGGAACTCTCATAATTAGTTGCTCTGTCTTCCTCTTCGTTCAGCATTACTTGGTGTTGGCCCTCTGATGCCCTCAGCTGTGAAGTGTAAAAGAAGGCAAGAAAGAGTAAAACAAGATCCAGAAGCCCTAGGTGTTTGTGATAGTCCTATACCTTTTGAGGACCCAGAAGATGCTCTTTTGTAGCTGTGGTATATAGCAGAAAGGCTTTGCAAACTGAAGGGGGCAAATTCTAGGATTTGTGTGTTCCTCTCTGAACTGCATTGTTAGTCTGGCAGATATCTGGCTGGAAGTTAATGCTGATCCTAGTAGCTCTAGTCAGAGGCAGATCCAGAGGGGGTACATTAGTACAGTTGCACCCCCCCCCTTTCAAACCATGCTGTGGAAGCAGGGGACTTCTTTTTAAGTCCCTGAATTAGGTACAGATTTCCCCTCCCTTCCCCTCTGTGCTCATTAGCACATTCCTTCTCTGACTATACCCCCTCTCCCCTGCCTGCTGTCATTTCCCAGCTACTGCCACTATCCCTGCTGTCTCCAGCTGACCTGAGGGCAGGAGGAGCTCTAAAGCCACTCCTGCCCAACTCCAGCTGGATTGCACAGGGAGCTGTGCTCAGCTAGGTACAGCAGCAGTAGCTGAAGTGGCTTCCTCTCTGCCTGGGCCCCCCAGTGTTCCCTATCAGTCCAGGAGCAGGCTCAGGGAGGAGGAACTTAGGGTAAGCCTGGATCTCCCAACAGCCTAGCTGGAGAGGGGCAGAAGTAACTATGGAGCTGTCCTTCCTGCCCTCCTGTACCACAAGTCAGCTGCAGATAGTAGCAGCAGTGGGCAGGGGAGGGGCGAATGGGAAGGACAGGAACATACTGCTGACTGTGGAGGGGAAGGGAGATGGTACCAAGAGCTGGGGCAGGGAAGCAGGATTCTTAATTGATTTGGGGACATAAAGACCCCAGCTGCTGCCTTTCTTAGTGTGGGGGCTGCCGAAGGTGGGGGGCCAACCCTGAAGCATCAGTTGCTGTTCCTGCACCCCACTTGGCAAAATCCTGGATCCATCCATGGTTGTAATGGTACTCTTCCAATTTCGGCTGGATATTAAAAGGAAGTTGCTCATCATCAGAGCAGTGAGATTCTGGAAGA
>NW_017728992.1:123468883-123498165 GCF_001723915.1 Gavialis gangeticus | reverse complement strand
GCACTATGCTTCATGAGCTCCCAGGTTGTCCAATCATTGGTTGCGAAGGGCCTTACCAACTAGATTCCTGAGTGTACCAAAGTCTGCCCATCTGAAGTCTAGGACTTCTGTTCTGCTGGTAGAATTCCTAGCCTTTTGGTGGATGGTGAATCGAATAAAATCATGTCTTTCTTTGTAATGATATGCCTATCTATATTTACGCCTTTATTCTGGAACTCTCATAATTAGTTGCTCTGTCTTCCTCTTCGTTCAGCATTACTTGGTGTTGGCCCTCTGATGCCCTCAGCTGTGAAGTGTAAAAGAAGGCAAGAAAGAGTAAAACAAGATCCAGAAGCCCTAGGTGTTTGTGATAGTCCTATACCTTTTGAGGACCCAGAAGATGCTCTTTTGTAGCTGTGGTATATAGCAGAAAGGCTTTGCAAACTGAAGGGGGCAAATTCTAGGATTTGTGTGTTCCTCTCTGAACTGCATTGTTAGTCTGGCAGATATCTGGCTGGAAGTTAATGCTGATCCTAGTAGCTCTAGTCAGAGGCAGATCCAGAGGGGGTACATTAGTACAGTTGCACCCCCCCCCTTTCAAACCATGCTGTGGAAGCAGGGGACTTCTTTTTAAGTCCCTGAATTAGGTACAGATTTCCCCTCCCTTCCCCTCTGTGCTCATTAGCACATTCCTTCTCTGACTATACCCCCTCTCCCCTGCCTGCTGTCATTTCCCAGCTACTGCCACTATCCCTGCTGTCTCCAGCTGACCTGAGGGCAGGAGGAGCTCTAAAGCCACTCCTGCCCAACTCCAGCTGGATTGCACAGGGAGCTGTGCTCAGCTAGGTACAGCAGCAGTAGCTGAAGTGGCTTCCTCTCTGCCTGGGCCCCCCAGTGTTCCCTATCAGTCCAGGAGCAGGCTCAGGGAGGAGGAACTTAGGGTAAGCCTGGATCTCCCAACAGCCTAGCTGGAGAGGGGCAGAAGTAACTATGGAGCTGTCCTTCCTGCCCTCCTGTACCACAAGTCAGCTGCAGATAGTAGCAGCAGTGGGCAGGGGAGGGGCGAATGGGAAGGACAGGAACATACTGCTGACTGTGGAGGGGAAGGGAGATGGTACCAAGAGCTGGGGCAGGGAAGCAGGATTCTTAATTGATTTGGGGACATAAAGACCCCAGCTGCTGCCTTTCTTAGTGTGGGGGCTGCCGAAGGTGGGGGGCCAACCCTGAAGCATCAGTTGCTGTTCCTGCACCCCACTTGGCAAAATCCTGGATCCATCCATGGTTGTAATGGTACTCTTCCAATTTCGGCTGGATATTAAAAGGAAGTTGCTCATCATCAGAGCAGTGAGATTCTGGAAGAAAGCAAGTCTAACTACTTTTAAGTTGGAGCTTGATCAGTTTATGACAGGAATATTATGGTATGGCTGAATCTGATAGCTGAAGAACCTTTTCCAGTCCTAGGTTTGTTCCTTTGTAACTTCCTCTGTATTCTTGTATTGCATTTTGTCCCTTTTCTGATAGCTAGGAACCTTCATAGCTAGGTTCCTCTGCAGAGGAACCACAGTGGTAAAAGTACAGGGAAGATCATATGCTTAAATACTAAAAAAAAACCAAAGTGAATATTTTCCAGGATATTTTCCTCCCCATTTCCAGGCTATAAAGATTTCCAAGCTAATACCTCTGGCTAGATTTTGGGATATTTCATTCATCCAAAGAGAACCTTGGATTTTTTTTGAGAAACCTGTGCTAATGGGAGGAGATGCCAGTCTTTGTCTCAAACCTTTAGAAACATTATTTGTTGATAACAATTCTCGGCTAAAAATCTCTTTAGGAGATTACAGGAGCTGGCTGCACAACAAACAGGAAATTTCTATATAACATAGCTCTAACTGAGAAACAAACAGGCTCCCAGGGATTAATTTACATTTAACTTGCATGCATAGAAGAAGGGAGCCTTTATAATAATTAGCTCCTTAAGGAGAGTAAGCACCCATGGTAATGGAAATAATATCCTGACTGGAAAAGTGCGTGCACATGCTAGTAACTATAGCGAAGATTGCTTCATGTTTTTCCAGTTTAAATGTTGGATCTGAAAAGCAATTCTTTAAGACTGACACCAGATTATTATACATGTCTTCTCCCCAAGGGCACAGTCTGCACCTGCAGCTGTGTAATGCCAAAATGTCACTGGTGTGCTGCACTTCTGTCATGGGCTAGAAAACAGGAACTGGAGGGGATAGATGGGAATGGTGAGAGAGAGAGAGAGAAGGAGGAATCTACAGCCTACTGTGGATACAGCATTCACCCTCTGCTGCTTTTGAGGGTGACCATGAGGGTGTCACTTGACCAGAGCTAGTTCTTTGGGCCATATACCCATGAAAAAAGGATACAATGAACATCTACCAGTTGGTTCATTCCAGGTGTGGTGCTGCCATGTACAAAATTCATTCTCAGGGCCCAGTCTTTCTGTCACTCAGGTCAGCGGGAGTTTTGCCATTGATATCAAGCCTTATTTGACAGTGACACCAGGAGGGAATAGAATCTAGCCTTCAACTACATTTCAACCACAGATACTGATAAAAGCATTGTTCCACTAGTGAAGTAGTTGTAGGAATTTCTGTTTGTCCATAGCCCGAATGAAGACTACGGTAATTCCTCTCATAAACAAATAAAGAGAGTAAGAACATTAAATACAATACTTTTGTTGTAGAAAGGCCTGGTAAATAATTCTATATTTTGTATATTTGTGACAAAATTATAGCATCAAGAACACTCCTTAATCCTGGAACAATTTGTCTGTTCTTGTGCTGTTGATTAATCTCATGACAAGAGATGGACTGTGATTTATTTCATAGGGAATTGTCTTCTAATGGATTTGTTTTCAACTTTTTTTCATTTGTGGAACTCTAACAAAATTAGAGTGGAGGTGTGGACTCCTTTGGACATTTTAAATGAAGGCATAGACCACTTTGAATTGTAAGTGTTAGTATTCACATACTTTTGATTGATCATAGTTATCTTTCATAGACCCTGTAGTTTGTCTGTGGACCCCCAGGGGTCCATAAACCATAGGTTGAAAACCACTGTACTAATGCATGATCCTGTCACATGTATGCTGTATCACTGGAATGACAGATAGACATGGGTGTTAAGGTTGTGTGTAGCTTCAGTCCCTGATTCGATTTGGTGGAGATTTGGCCCAATTTGGTGGCCAAATCTCTGAATCCAAATCAAATCAGGAGACCCCAGCACATCTGGTGGTGGACCCACTTCTGGTTTTGCCACTGAGCATGCGGGGCACCCCCCACCTCCCCTCCTGTGGGATGCTTCATTTGCCCCAGCATCGCAGTATTCATGAGCCATGCCTGGTACCTCGAGGTATATAGAAAAAACATTTAAAGTTGTGTCTAGGGCCGAATCGCTGATTCTCCAAATCAGCATTGAATCTTCAGATTAGGATTTGGCCAAATCGAATTGGGGACAGTAATCCGAATCAATGAATCGAATCACTGTCCCCCGATTCAGACCAAATCTAAATCGAATATAGCCCATTTCACACACCCCTAATGGGTGTAGTAGGTTGGGCTAGTAGTGACTTCCTTGTCATTTCAGGAGCTAAGCCAGACATAGCTTAGAAGACTGAGAATGTCACATTACAATCCAGAATTCTCAGTGGTGGCTATCTGGGGCCAGTGCTGTGCCTAGTACACTTCTTGATTGGGTTTTTTGATTTGTGAGCTAGAGGCAGAATAAGAAGGACTGACAACAAAGTGAATAGATGGCTTTTGTTTTCTGTGAACTCATGACCTCCTCATGAGGCCAAAGCACAGGCATTGCCTTAGTTAGAAGGAAGCTTTTGCAACATGGGCAACTGGTGCCACCTGAGTTGGGGGGGGGCATGTGCCTCCCAGTGGCCAGTCAGCGACTGGGGGGGCCCCCCGTGGTCGACTGCCAACTGAGGGGAGGGGACCCCCGTGGCCCATCGCACTGACCAGGAGGGGGGGTCCTCGCGGTCAATTGCACCGAATGGGAAGAGTGAGCAGTGCTCCTGAAAGCAGCCATGGTGCTCCCGGAAGTGCCAGGGGTGCTTCACCCGGTGCCCCCACTCCCCAGCTGGTACTAACTTGCATCGGTGCTCCCGCCTGCCCCCTCTGCCTATTGCCTAAGTGGGGAGTGCTGCCTGTTAGGGGGTGCACCAGTGCTCTCAGGGAGTTCATGTGCACTCCCGTGCACTCCCTATGCATCACCATTGTTTTGCAAGATTCTGTAGGAGAAGCCATCTCCCAGAACTAAACCTATTGGGCATACAGAGAATGCCTCTGATTTTTTGTCAGGCTGTACCATGACACGGTTTCTATTATCATTCAGACAAAGGTTTGGGGTCTGGCAGCCTGGAAACACGGTTTTCTAAATCTGTTTTACTCATTCACACATTTTGAAGACACAAAAATATTACTAATATGGGGAAGAACCTCAGATCCTTACTCAGTTTGTACTCAGCCCTGACTGTGGTAAACTTCTAGTTTGTATTAGTGGGTGAGACCAGTTTGCCCGAGGAAAGACATCAGGATTGGAATCAGTAAACATTTGACTTGAGTAAGAACTGAGTTAGATAATCAGGATTTAATCCAAGGAATCTTTCTGTTGGGTCCATTGTCTGGAATGATTTCTTAGTGACGCTTATGACAAAACTTCTCTCTGACTGATAGTGGAATAAGTTGAAGGCATCAGCACCATGTCAGCACCATGTCATCAGCATCGTGATACTAACTTGCAATTCATACAGCCATAACAGGAATATTCAAATCCTATGAGTTATTTTTTCCTCCCAGAAAAATATTCTTTAGCAGGAGAATCTTTCCCAGGTTTTATAAATACTTTGTGAAAAGGTTGCCCTTCTGTGTTTGACTGGTATTATAGGACTATCATGGTAATCAGTAACATTGGAGCTGGCTCCTTTTGGTTCCATAGAAACCTAACTACAGAGAATCAAAACATTAGCCAACCAACTTGTACAGAACCTTTCTTGCTGTACTGACATGTTCAGTTTGTTTGCACTCTGACCTAAAACCACATAATGGTAAACTGCCAGTACACTGCAGGCTATTATTTTAAGAGACATATGGCTGTACTCATATCAGAGACTGGTACCACTTATGAATCTGTACTTTGTATGTAAGCACCTCAAATGAAGGTTAGCAAATATTGGACATTAATCTGATAAGAAGTAAAAAAAATGGTATAGTGCTTTTACACGGCTGAATATGAATTGCTTCTCATGTGATGTGAAAGTGCAGCTATCTCATTTACAATTTACTTCATAGTTTGAAAATTTGTAAAGGGGCTGAGACCTGTTCTTCCAAAGCACACTTCTAATTTCAATGAATATTAACAGGAGTTGTATTGTTCTCTCAAGTATGGAATGTAGCCTTCATGTTATGATCTTTGTTGCTAGATGTCTTTTTTTTCTTTCAATTATTCTTTTTCTAGTATATCTGATGTCTTTGCATGACCTTTGTATGCCTAATGGTATTACTGTTGTCACGGAGTGGGACCTAGGGGCGGCTGTGATCCCTCTAGCGCCCCCTGCCATGCCAAGTAGGCGTTCCAACACCCTCTATCTTGCCTGCCATGTCTTGGTTTTATGAAGTTCAGTAATGGAGGCTGCCTTCTGTCCTCTTGGACACGGTGCTATGACTATTTTGGCTCCTACTTTGGACAGGATGACCTGGTACACCCCCAGCCTTATTAGCTATGCATGGCTCCTACCTCCCCTTTAGCACGCCCCAAGCCTCGCAGCTGTCCTGGACGATGTCGGGTCACTCTTTCTCCTTCTGCGCCTTGCCCGGCGCCCCTGGGCCTGTCATGCAACCGGCGCCCCTCTGGGTTCTTGCCAACAATAAGGGTCCAACACGGTTCAGGCGGCCTAAACCTTACCTGGCCCTTTGGCTCCTCAGGGTTCCCTCTACCGCGGAGCCCCTCTGAGACCTCTATCCCACACTCCCTGCCCTCTCTGGGCTCGGTCCCAATACGCGCCCTGCTTTGCCCTTTCCTGGGGCTCCTGCTCACTGCACAAGCCCCGCCACACCTTTGGGTTCAGCTAGTGTAATCACCCACTTCAGGCTTCCAACCTCATGCTCTGACCTTGCCTCAGGCCTCTAACCGCATGCCTGCCCTACTCCGGCCTCTTACACTCACTCTTGCCCCCTTTCTGGGGCTTCCCCCTGGACTCGCCTCTTCTGGGGCATCCTAATAGGGTTCTGCCCCTTTCGGGGCTTATGCCTCGCCCTCTCTGGGGCTTGTCCCGATATGCACTTCTCGCGCCGGGGCTCAGGTGGCCCGTAGCTGTGCCTGGCCCCTTGACCCTTCTCAGGGTCTTTCGCCCAACTGGGCAGAATACCACCCTCACAGGCTGGGGTCTCCACACCCACACACCGTGCCACACAGCTGTGCCTCCTAGGCACGGCTCCGTGCCCGAACAGGGCACCCAGGAACCCCCAGACTATTGGGGAGCTCCCATGAGGCCTCCTCGCACCCCTACAGCCTCACCCGGTCCTCCGGTTATATACAGAACGAGCGAAACAGAACCATAAGCCAAACGGTTGTAACAGAACACAAAACCCCTCGGCTACAACTTAAGTCCCCCGCCAACCTGGCTAGCCTCCATATCCCTGCCGGGTTTCTCTCCACCCGGCATCCGCATGCTTAACGCACCGCATAGCCCTGCCTGCTCTTGCAGAGCTGCTTCTCCTTAGGCTTCCAGGAGGGAACTCCTAGCTAGGCTGTGGCCTGGCCTGCTTATAAAGGCCAGGCCCTGCCCCTTTCTGGTCATGTGACCTGCTCCGGTTGCCCCAGCAACCAGCATCTGAGCTGCCCTGGCCATTAGCAGATGCCCTAATTCCTACTTAGGAACGGGGCACCCGAGTGCCCCCATGACAACTGTAATGGGACCCCATTCCATTACTGAGAAGGGTGAGGGAGCCCAAGGCCTGTGGGTCAGCCTAGCCCTGTGAACAGACTTGATGGGGGAGGGGATCTAAATTGGATGGCTGCTTGCCTTGGGGCAGTGCTTGGGGTAGAAGTAGAGGGTCAGTTGACTCAGGGAGAGACTCAAAAGCCCAGGGCTGAGCCCAGAAGAGGCGGTGTGGCTGTGGAAGCTGAAGGGAAAGGAGCCCTGCAGGGAGCTGCCTGCTGCTGCTGGACTCTGAACCTGCTATGCCAGAGAGTTACAAGTAGAGGGCTAAGGGCTGGCAGGAGAGTGGAGTCAGGATAAATGGCATTTGCTTTAAGGGGCTAGCAGGCTTAGAAAATTGAGTTATTCAGCTAGAGTGCTAAGAGGGCTTATGTTTTGGTTTGAATTTTAACCGTTGGTCTGGGATTGGGACTAGCAGGGGTGGTACAGAGGTCCTAGCTGTGTCTAAGGATACAAGTGTCTGGAGTCCTGCCAGGGGTTTGGGGCTTGAAACATAGATAGGCTTGAGCCTTATAGGGCGGCAGCCTAGGGAAGGACTGTAGCCAAATGCAACTCAAGCCAGACCAGGCCAGGGGGTCCAGAGGAGGCAGAGCTGAAGCAGGCTTAGTGCTGAGAGCAGACTAGAGACAGGGCCAGGGGGCCCAGGACCAAAGTAACCCAGATAAGGGCTGGAGCCCAGAAGACAGGTCTAGAACAGCAGGCTTTATCTAAGGTACCAGAGTAGAGGGTCAGAAGCTGGGAAGGCTGAAGCCCCAACAAAGGAGTCTGAGGTGGACTGGTGGCTTTATGGACCATCACTTAGATGTCCCACCTAAGTGATGGTACAGTGACATCTGTGAGGCATGGGCATGGTGTAAGAGGTGATCAGGGCATGAACAACATGTGCCCCCAGAGGCTGGGGGGACATGCGGACTGCCCACAGGTGGTGGCGGTGGGGGCAACAGCATGGTGGCAGTGAGTGGGGAGCTCCCACAAGCAGCCACAGCAGTGTTGGTGGCAGGGGGTGGGGTTGGTGAGTGCCAAACGGTAGTTGTCAACCACCCACAGACCGACGGCGGCCAGCAGCAATCAGAGACCACCTGCTGATGCCACCAGTGGTGGCGAGCCAGGGGGTGCACTGCTAATCTCAGGGGGTGCACGTGCACCCGCGTACACTCCCTATACATCAGCAATGGATCGGGGCCATCTAATTAGCCCTTAAGGCATAACTGGTGCCATGGAAGAACTACCTGGCATTTGGATGAACTGAGGTTTGCTCTGGGACCTATTAGGTCTCCTTTTCAAACAAACAACTGCATCAAAGGCATGGTGGGCAAGTGAGAAGGAGAGGGATCCCTAGGGCTAGAGTGGGGCAAGGGTAATGGGGCCTCCAAGGGCTGTTCTAGGCACCCCTGGAGCGCAAGCCTGGTTATAATTACAAAAAAACAAGCAGCCAACAAAAGCTAAAACTCCTCCAGAAAACAATGTGCATGCATGCACACAAAAACATGTAAGTAAACTATAAATAATGGTTTGAAAATAAGGCTTTTTTAGGAGAAGAATTGTCTTTTTGCTTGTTTTCTCATATCTTCTATTTTTAATTTCCTTGCGAGTTGACTGACTGTCTGTGTATTTAACCCCATCAGTATAAAGTCTGAGCAACATCCAAAAATTTAACACTAGAAATAAGAGTAAAAACATTTCTCTGTTTCACTTCCTTCCCAGTCTGTTTAAAAATTCTCTTAACTTCATCAGAAAGTAGGGCTGGAAGGGACCTCCCAAGGTCATCTAGTTCAGCCCCCTGCTCCAAGCAGGATCATCTCCAACCAGAACATCCCAGCCAAGTGTCTGCATAACCTGACCTTGAAAATTTCCAAGGATGGAGATTCTACAACTTCTCTAGGTAGCCTGTTCCAATGCTTGGCCATTGCTCCTAGTCTTGTCCCCTACAGCCACAGAGAGAAGCCCATCTCCATCCTTTCTAGAATCTACCCCTCAAGCATTTTAAGACTGGTATCTAATCCCACCTCAGTTTTTTCTTCTTCAGGCTAAATAACCCTAGTTCTTTCAGACAATCCTCAAATCATCCTTTCCAGGCCTCTAATAATTTCTGTTGCTTTGCATTGCACTCCTTCAAATCTGTCTACATTCTTCTTTGAAGTATAGGGCTTACTGGACATAGTACTCCCGGTGAGACATCACCAGTGCTGAGTATAGTGGAAGAATCACTTCTCTTGATTTTTAAGTGATGCTCATGTTGATTAGGATTTGCTTTTTTAAAAGGAATGCCCACACCTTCACATTAAAATAAATATATTTAAACATTCATTTAAATATATTTATTTTAATGTGCAGGTGCGGACTTCTCAGCGCTAATGTGAATGCATTGAGGCCTATTCTCATTCATTTATCAGTAAGCAACCCATTTAAAGGCCAATTGTAAATTGCTAAGGAGAGGAACTTTGTACATGATATTCCACAGACAAGTAGGGACAATTTCTCCTAGAGCTCTCCCAGTGCTAAGTACTTTCACTAGAATACCCTGATTTATTAAGAGCTAGAGCACTGACCCTGCATTTTTCCTGCCACCCCAGCTACTGTTTGGTTAGTTTGTGCATGAGAAGTCACTAGCCAGATCTATATATTAAGATTTGTACTGCAGTAGAGGCTTAATCATAGACTGAGATCTCACTGCATGAGGTATAGTATTAAAAAAGACAGGAAGGTTCTCTCTTTCATAAAGAACTTTCAACCTAAATCATGGCATCCATGACCAGACTTCTGGAGTTTTGAAATGTTTGGGCTGTAAAGTCTTATACGTGTTCCTGTCAGTATATTATAGAGGGATTGCTGCAAGATGAAAGCCTCACCTGAAGTATTGTTTCCAGTTGTAGGCAGCTCTCTTCAAGAAAGACATAGATAAATTGAGAAAAATAAATTCAAGGAAAGACAACAAAAATAATTAGAGACCTAGAACACATGAGGAAAGGTTGGAAAATCTGTGATTTTTTTTTGTAGTGAATGGAAAACTGAGGAGGGATTTGATAATGGTCTTTAATTACACAAATGGCTGGTACAAAGAAGATGGCAATTAGTTGTTCTTTCTGTTTACAGGGGACTAGATGTAATGGGCTTAAATGGCAACAAGGAAAATTAGGTTAGCTATTAGAAAAAAATTGTATTTGTAGAAGTGGTTAAGCACTGGAACAGATTAGTTAGAGAGGTTGTGGTATCTCTATCACTGGAATTTTTAAAGTCTGGGTTAAACAAACATTTTCTGGGATGATTTAGATAGGGATAAGCCTGCTTTGAACAGGCAGTTTTACTAGTTAATGTCAGCTGTAGTTTTCTATGATTTTATGATTACTGCTTTTATGATTACATTATAGCCAGTTGATACATCCCAGGAGTTTGCAGGACCTACTTTCTGGTATCAGTAGTTATGCACAGTATTCCCATTCAGAGCAGCAGGAAAATACAGTTTCTGGTATGTCTCCCCATATGGATTTTTGGAGTACCCCCTTGTTCCACTGGGATCATGTGCAAGTGTTTGCATATCTAACAGCACTAATATAATGAAGCACCCTGTAGCACCCTTAAAAGAATCTCCTGGCACTGCAGGGTACCAGAACATCCTGGATGAGAATCGCCTGTCTAAGTAGACAAGACAGCTAAAGCATGGAAGGCATAGAGGAATTAAGTGACTTGCCCAAAGTTACACAACAATTCAGATCAGAGCCAGGGATAGAACCCAGGTATACTCAGTCCTAATTCAGGACCCTATGTATTGGGACCCAACCTTTCTCTTGATGAGCAGATGATATTGCTGACATGTCAATAAAGGTCCCCACATTTTTTTTCTCATTGGGCATGTCTACATGTGCATTTAAATATGCCTAAATTGAATGCACATTAGCTTAATGCGCATTAAGCCGGTTTAGGCAAGCATCTGCTCATGCAGGTGTTAAAGCGCATTAATGCTGTGTGTAGACTGACTTGGGACTAAAGTTAGTCACAAGTCAGTTGACACACACACAGTATTAATGCACTTTAATGCATCTACATGTTCATTAATGCACTTTAACTGTTTGCACCTAAATTGAATACCTGCATTTGCAGGTATTCAATTTAGGCACAAATAGCCTAAATTGACCTTTCTTAATGCTCATTAAGAGTATGCACATGTAGATTCATGCCTTTAATGTGCATTAACGCCTCATGTGTAGACACACCCATTGAGGAACATATCAAGTAACTTATTTTTATTTTAAAACATCAGAGGTCAACTTCCAGCCACTTTGCTGTCAAAATGCAGAAAAATATTAGCTTACAAACATTACCTCTGTGAATGTAACATGCTGTTGAATGTCAGGGTGGCTTTCACTAAAATCTGTCTGTTGACTTAGTCTCGCTAAACTTGGCTATCACTCTCAATACCATTGTTACAATCACAGAAGGGAAAGTTTACTTTGACATTTCAAACTAAATTAATATGCAGTATTGTTTTCTTCACTACAAAGGCCATTGCCATCACAACTGCAGTACTGGAACTTTATTCTTTTTGTGTGTCTGCATAGGCTTGTTTATAGCAAGTAGATTTCTCTTTGTTAATGTTAGGATTTCATGGTTGTGATCATGGGACTGCATGAGCTCCCCCTAGTGGCTCATGAAATATCTGCAAATTCCTGTCAGTAATCAGAGACTGTTGTTTTGGACAAGCTGGCTTCAGTTTAGAAGACAACACTATAATGCTGGGGTGTGTTAGTTTTACCTTTTTGTGGCTGAATTGTCATTATTAGATTTATTTTGAGAAACCATTTAGAAGTAACGAGTGAGGATAGAGACTAATGCTATCTTCTGAATGATGCAAAAGTATGAAAGAGCAAAGTTACAAAAGGTTCCATTTAAAAATGAGAAAGTTCAGCAAGTTGCCAAATAGACTATTTTGCCCTTTCTCACTGAACTCCCAGATCAAGGTATGTGAATATAGGAATGAGGAGAAAGCAATTGAAATCTGTCATGTATAAGGTGGTCATTTAGAGCCTTGTAACATTTTGCACTTTTTGCTGCTCAAATGTTGATCAGTGTTAGTGTTAGCTTGGAGTTTGGAGCAGTCTCACCTTAAGGCTAAAAACCATCTCTGACTGACTGTTCCCCACCTGCACAGCTTTGACTTGCCACTAGAGGACTGGTGAGCCAGAACAGGCTTCTATCCCTGCTCTAGGTGGAGACTGAGGGTGGGGTAAACTTGGAGGGAGGTAGGAACATGAAGCTAGGAGGCAGAGACTTAATGGGTTGGTGGTATCTAATAAAATGGGAGGGGTGGGAGAAGGGTGATGAAATGATGGAAGTCAGCCACTGAAGGGGAAAAAACAAAGGAATAAAGAGGAAGTAAATTAAAGAAGATCTTATGTTTTAATAAATTAGGATTGGGATAGAATGTGGGGGGTGCTGGTCATGCTCCTTGGGGTGACTGGGAGGTGGGAGTGGTGAGGTAAGGCACTTTTGGGGGAGCTACTGCCCCTGCCCTGGGAATGAAGCCCCAGGTCACGAGGACCCAATCTGGTCCCTGACCTTGCTCCTCCCAATGCCTTCTAGACCCCGCTCCTAGATCCATCCATGCCCTGTGACCTGGCTAGCTGGCATGTTTCCACAGGGTAGCACCTCTGGGTATGGGAAGGTCAAACCCCTGGGGGTAGAAGGGGGAGATGGTTCAGTGCCAGAACCACACCCTGGGCAGTAGAGTTCAGGGGGTGGAAAGTTTGTTAACATGGAACAGAAGGGTGGGGGAGGGGACACTGCATCCTGGGAAGCTGGAGGGCTGCAACTTGGGCAGCTCATCCGTGAGGAGTGGCCACACATTGATGGAACATGATCTGGGTAGTACGGATTGGAGATAAACCTGCCCTGGATTAGTGTAACTTTGCCCAAAGTGTGCTTAAACTGCTTAAAATTAGTTTAAGGTGTTAACATGTGGACAGTGCAGGGGTTGGGAGCTCCAGGAGCTGCCTAAAATTAAGATCCTTATATGCCTAGAACTTTTGTAGGTACAGAGAGGGCTTTTTGTATAAGCACTCTGACACAAATGGAATATTTATGGTATGGATTTATTTTTTACTGTCCTTTCAATATTTTTGTTTAAACATAATTTTTTAACATGTTTAGTGTACTGGGTTAATTCGGTATATAGGAGGTGCACTTAGAGATTTTTTTGGAACATTTGTTGGAATAAACATAATCAGCTCTTTATCTTTGATTTCTGTCACATTGGAAAATGGGTTACTGTTTTGAGGCACTAATCCTGTGAAGTGCTGAGCACTCTGAATGATCTCACTTGGAGTGGAGGCCAGGCCCACTTCACAGAGGTGCTAGGTAGAAACAGATTGTACAATAGTCAGATATATCATCTGTTTTAGAAATATTTTTTTTCTGAAACTGGAAAATGTGTTAGATAAGAGGGTAACATTTTAACCTCTCAGACCCATAACAGTGCAAAACACTGATCACTGAATTTTACAACAGAGAATTAAATTTAGAGTTTTTTTGTAGGTGTTTTATCTATGTGGAATGTGCGGAGGCAGTTCCTAGATAAACTTGAAAGCAGCCCAGCTTAAGAGGGGCAGTCTCTGCAATGTTATCAGCCACAGCCACAGAGATAACATTTTATCGTTAGGTGTTGGAAACAGTCATCTGTCTGAAATGCATATTACCGTTCATGTATATGAAGCTGTCAATCTTTTCCGTTTTTTCTTTTCTTTTCATTAACAGCATGCTTTGAGGACAGTTCTTTCTAAATCTTCCTTGGCAGCTATAACCAATTACCAGAATAAAAACCTCACATTTACCAGCCTGTGTCTACTGCCTCCCATTTACATGGTCATTTATTATCTTAGCCCCTGATTCAAGGAAATTGACTGGTTAAAAGCAAATAGATAGTCTGCTGATACTCTAGGTTAAATGACAAGTTAAAACTCATTACACTCATCATTCTGTAGAGGCACTTTTTCTCTCTTTTACTGTTCCTCCCAATGGTGCCTCCATTTATTGTTCCCTGTTTCATTTTTTGCCCATCCATTGCATCCGGTGAACAAAGGGACATTTTGTTTTTCAGTGATAAGGTCCCAGCTATGCAGATTTGTGAGACAGTATGTAAGTAGGGACCTACCTACTCAATTTGCGATTTTGCAGACTTTGTGGAAACTGTGAAACCAGGCATTGTCTGTGAAATTGGTCAATGTCCACGAAATCCACACACACACAAAAAACTTACTAAAAATAAAATGCTGACTCCCCAGTGGGATCCAGAGGTCCACATGGCTTCTACGGCTCCTGCCCATAGGGGGGCAGAATGGGGGGAAGCCACTGGTGTGATGGGGAACAGCCAAGACAGCAGCCATCCCCTGCCCCTCATTGCTGATTGGCTGAGAAGACTGCCTATTGCACATGGCCACATAACAGACAGTCCTCTCAGCCAATCAGTGGTGAGGGATGGGGCCACCAGTCCCCTTGGCCAATTAGAAGCATGCTGTGATGAAAATGATGGCCAGCTCTGTGATGGGCCTGCAAAACCTGCCACTTGCCTCCTCAATTTTCGTAGGTCTATGTATATGAGACGTGTGCAATCAGAAAGGCACGGTAAGAATCTCTTGATGGTCTGTGACTACAACCATGTTCTTTTGTGACTTAGGGCTTTGGAAGAGAGCTAGCTGGCCATGTGTGAGAATGCTGATGGGTTGAGTTAGTTGGTTTTTTTCTGTGCCCCGGAATGACAGATTTTGATACAATTTGTAGCATGCTCTCAATACAACTATTCATGTCTTTTTAACAGTTATTTAACAGTAGACTACAAAACATTTTTTTTTCTTGTGGACTAGGAGGGGAGATTATCAACTATACTCTGTGTCCACAGGGTGGAGAAGTTAATGGGCTTAAACTGTAACACGGAAAAATTAGATTGGATATTAGGAAGAACTTTCTAACTGTGAGGGTGGTTAAGTGACAGGTTACCTAGAAAGGTTATGGAATCTATCACTGGAAGTTTTGAAGTGAAAATTGAGCAGACAGTTGCTTGAGTTTAAATAAGGGTATTCCTGCCTGAAACATTGGGTCAGACTAGACCACTTCTGGTGGTCGCTTCAGTCCTCTTTTTCTATGACTATATAGTACATTCTTCCTCACCATGCTCATAATGAATGTAATGAGGGTCCATCTTTTATTCCATCTATAAATGTTACTCAAAATGACCTTTCTATTTCTTCATTATACTTTATGTTAGATATATGGGTGACATTCTGTCTCTATCATTTTGTTCCAGCTCCATCTAATGCATTGGAATTCTACACTATACAACAGTATTGAAGAGGCAGTTGGGAAAAAGCATGGAATAGCTATTATTGCTTTGTTTGTGCAGGTAAGTAATCACATATCATTATTTAACTTGGGTAAATGAATCCCCTTCTACTTTCTACTACTTCGTAAAATAAAAGGAATCCACAGCTGCTAGTATTTATTATAACTTCTGTTTTCTTGTAATGTTTTTAGTGCATATGGTAACTAAATGGTACCTGATTAAACAACAAACTGAAAACAATGCAGCTGAACAAATAGAAGGCATATCATAAAACTGCCTTGTGCTGTGGTCCTGTCATGTTAGACAAGCTAAATATCAGGGGTATTGCTGTTTAATTTTCAGTGCTGAGATGGCATATTTTAAGGACTTTAAAAAGTAAGTGGGTTGGGCAGTTGAGAAGGAGGCAGTTTGTCTTCTCACTCAGGAGTGAAAACTACCAGGTTAGGTAGTACTGTGCTTTTGCAGACACAGAAAAATGAAGTACTGGTCACTTCACTGCTTATTAAGAGTCTTATCATCTGGAATAAGAAACTGGCTGTTAACTTCAGTCCTGCCTCAATTTCCACCTGAGTAACATGGCCCATCGACTTTACATTTTCTCTGGTTTCAGCTGGAAAAATATATTCTTCAATTTTTGCCCTAAATTGTAGTGTGCTGCTGGATAAAGTCATGCACATTTGCAGCTACCCATTAATTGTGGCAATACTACACAGCCCTGGACAGCCCCTGTTGGAACAAAAGAGTTGTGTTCCATCTGGGTGTCATGCCTCCTGTAGCTTTAACGAGCACAAGTAATGTACCATCTTCGAAGTGTACTCTCTTCAACTCTTGGTCAGGTTTCTTGCTCAGGGCATAAGCTATACAGGGAAGGGAAGAGGCAAAGAGGAAAGGCGTATGTGTGGCCTGGCTCCTTAGTACGGGGTAGAGCTGTCAGTGGGACTAGACCTGCAAAGCATGGGGCACTTTTATAATTTGGCTCCTGCACTAAAAACTGTAAAATGGAAAAAGGCTCTCTGTATTCGGAGACATCAAACAAGTTGTTGGTGGTTGCTGGTCACTAGGCTGGCCCTCAAAAGTGTCTTGGCGGAGGAGTTCCTGTGGTCTATTGATGAGGATGAACAGGAGTTTGAACTGTATGTTCATACTGTGTGAAGCCCATACCCTAAGTGACACTGAAGGAATGTAGAAGACTTTGAACCTTATGAAAAACTCATTCTGTTTGACCCCAAAGCATCAATTTCACAGAGCCTCAATCACAAGCAGTGAACTGTTCCATTTAAGTATGTTTGAAGAAGAGTTATAATTTAATATTTAGATCAAATGGATTTCCTTTCACTGTTATATTGTTAATTTGTCTTCTTTTATAACAAGGTTGTGTGTACCTTTGAGCTTTACTTTGATTTGAATTTAAAGGTGCAGCAGTTACAGCTCCAATGTTGAGAAACTGTACTGTACAGCTAAGAAATAACTAAAAACTCTTAGTTCTCTTGGTTTCGTATCCTAGAGGGCCACAGTTAAATTGCATATGTAAGAACTCTCTTCTTCCAGCAGAGCTAACCTTGGAGTTAGCTAGAAAGTTACATAAAATTCTTAAATAACTTTTTGAAACTTAAATTATATCTTTTCCATTTCTAGCCTCTCACCTTAGTCATGGCTCTTAAACATTCCAAGGTGATTTCTCATTAGCCGAGAAAGACTCCATATAATTAAAAATTGATGAAGGAAGCATTGTATTTAATGCTGCTAATTAATAGCACAGTGAGAAAACAAATTCAATCACAATATTTTTCACATCTATTAAAGAGGGACCTCATACAAATCCTGTGAAAGCAAATGAAAATCTTTCCATTGACTTCAGTGGAGGTTGGCTCAAGCTGTTGATTATTAAGTTAAAACAGCATAGTTAAATTATTTTCAGTTTGTTTAGATATTATTGTTTATAATCATTGATTAAAGACTTAAAGCTGAAGTCTGTTTCTGAGTATGTGTCCTACTAAACAATGTGCTCCCCAAACATCTATATTAAAAAAAAAATTCTTCTGGAACAGAGAAGTCTCTGGTGCTTTAAGAAAATCTCCCCTGCATTCCTGAATACACAGAAAATTGCATTTTGAAAAACAAATTAGAAAAAAAGGTTAATCTAGGTTGTCAGCATCCTCCCAAAGATAAAATCTGTGTCTGTGGCTGCTCTTACAAGAGTATGTAAAGAGTAACTGCACTGAAATGTTCAGGGTGAGTGACATTAAAAACAAACCTGTGAAGTTTTATGAGATCCTGACTGTTAGAATGACATTTTCCAAAACACCAACTTAAAAGTATAAGTCTCAAAAGTACAAGTTCCATTAAGACTCAAGGGGACTTTTGCTCTTAAACTGCTTGGGTGCCTTGAAAAATACTGTCACTGCTCTGTTCGATTCTATTTAGGTTTTCTATCCTTCCTGTCGCCATTAAGTAATATGACTAGCATCTGTTATTTGTGGTTCATTTTCTCTACTTCTTCTTCTGGAATAATTGTGTGTGCATTTTAGTGATACATTTTGGCTGGCTCTTTTAAAACGTTTTATAAAGTATATGTGCATACTGCTCACATAGTACTTCTATAACTAACTCTGCAACATATTGAATTTAAACAGTGACATCCAAGTGTGGTTTTGCCTATGCACATAAGCAGGTCGCTCCCATTGAAATCAATGTCAGATGCATGTGTGTGTGTGTGTGTGTGTGTGTGTGTTTGTCAGTACAGAGGTATCTCAAGGAAGCGTTTACCCTTGATTCTTTAAACATTTATTTTTAAACTTGCTTTCCTTATCAGCATTTTGTCTGCTTTACAAGGACATTCAATAAAGACATGGGTGAAATCCTGCCCAGAAATGAATGAAAATGTTTTACCCTGAACTAAAATGAGGTCAGGATTTCATGTATGTAATTTAAAAAGAGGGTGTTTAACTATGATTCTGCACTCCTCACCTGAGCAAAAGTCCCACTGACTTCAAGGAAAGGTAAAACTCAGTGTTGGAGTGTTGGGCCTTATTTTGCAAATTCAAAGGTTTCTGTCATAGTTGTACACTCAGTTCTTTTATGTGTACGTTTCTAATACCAGCTAGTAAGGACAAATCATACATAGCCTTGGCATTTTTGTCACAACACTGCGTCATTTTGACCTTATGTGCATTACGTGCTACAATACTGATTGTTTATCGACTTTAACTTTGACTTTTTAAAATGTTTTATCAGTTGCTGTCACAGCTTTAAAGTTATTTAAACCTAGTTTCATTTTGGCCAATGACTCTTTTTTGTAAGTGATTTAATAGCTATTGTTTGAAGTTGCTGTGTAGTAGTATTTAGTTAATACAAGGTCATGTAACTTCACTACAAAGGAGTACTGATCTGGTTGTACTTGTTGCCCTGTTTCTTGCTCTACAATTTTTCAGAAACAACATAGCACCACCATTCACTTTTGGGTTTGTTTGTTTGTTTGTTTGTAATGTCTTAGATAGGAAAGGAACACGCAGGCCTAAAAGCTGTCACCGAAGTTCTTCAGGACATCCAGTACAAGGTAAAGCATTGTCTGAGGGAAATATAAATACTTACTTTGCTGACAGAGACACACTAAATGGAAAAAGGGTAAATATGATAAAGTGAGGCAGAAAGAACAGGGTCAGAAATATTTGTGTTACAATACCATATGGGAACTATTAGAAAGTCAATATTTAACAAGAGATACCACAGGGTTATTATGGTTATTTCCTCTTCTGACTGCAGGGAAAGTTTGATCTCTTATGATGGTAATTGCTGGCAAGTACTGACTTCTTTATGATATTAATATGTTCTCAATATGAACACAACCACTAAGAAAAGATAAAGGATATAACATATGTACTCAAATATAAGATCTTGAATATCAGATGACACCCCAATAATTAGATTCTATATATGGAAAATTTATAAATTTGTTAAAATTTTCCAGATATAGAATCTAGTGATTGCAGGTTTGTCTTGAGTTTGTCCCTCTCTCACTACTACAGCAGGGAAAATACACCTGTGGGTGGGGGTAAGAGCAGGTGGCCCCTTTGCCCTCTTCCCGCCCCCCCCCAACCTCTTTTCCCTGTAGCCTCTTTTCCCCATCCCTTACCATTAGACCCTGCTTTTTCTGAGGACATGAAAGTGAGGGACAAATTTTAAAACATTAACTGTAAAATAAACATACCTGTACTTATTTGCATATAGACAAATAATTATAGATACCCATAGATGTTTTACCCTTTTTTCTAATTGCTGCAAGGTTTAGCACAAGTACGACATAGACACACTTGTAAGTAGCACAGTTATATCTATTTATATATAGGGGTCAATTAAACTTGAGGTGGCAGCTGGCTTATTTTGTGGGCAGATTGTGGGGCTATTTATCTATGAATAAAAAGTGCTTCATAGGCATTGAAAAAGTGCCAGTTAATTGAAATGGTCATGAAAATGTTGGAAATTAGGATCTAATATCATTCTTTTTTCAATTAAACTGAATTCTAAATCTTATTTTAGTTGAACAATACATCATGTGCTTCAGGTGTCATATTCGTTTTTAGAAACTATCATCTTTTCCCTGTGTCTGGAAAAAAAAGGGAGAGTATAGAGAACTCTTTATGCCCTGATTATTGGAAGTAGAAATGAAAGTAGGAAGGTCATGAATGCCCACTTTAATGCTAACATATTTTATTAGTGACCTTCATAGGGTCAGGAAGATGCACATTTACTGCATATATACATTTAATTTGCATTAAGTGTACTAAACTTGTCCTATAAGGTGCTATGCATGAAAGCCACATGCTGTCAAGAACAGGTATCAGACAAAAGGCAAGATCCAGGGTTACAGTAATTAAATCAGGGTGTCCAGACCATGTATCAGAAGAGAAACAAGATCAGGAAGTGTAATTTCTGGATGAAGGATAGGCAATGTTGAGTTGACTACTGTTGCTTCTTTCTAACTCCCTTAAATGAGTGAGCAGTTTCCCACTTCCTGTGTGGCATGGACCAATGGGGATCAATGACAGAACAGCCAAACAGGCTGTAGTTGTGTAGGCATAGATCCTCCTACCTGGTGAGCCATCAGCCTGAACATGAAGGTATCATCACAAATCCCGTCTGAATTCTACTTTATTGTAATAAAGATAAACTATTAAGTTTATGATTATTTTAAACTAATTTAAAGTATTGGAATGTTACAGATGTTCCCAGCAAATTTTACAATTCATGGAATTCATCACAAGGCTTCTTAATTTACAGGCTCAGTTAAAACTGATTGAAGTCAATGGAGATTTTTTTCAATGTATTCTGGATTGTGTTAAACCAGTGGTTCCCAGAATTTTTGGATTAGCGGACCGTTGTCAACCATCAACATGTCATGCAGATCAACATGCACCCTTATCTTCAAATTTTTGATTGAAGCAAGGGGAGCAGCACAATCTACAGGACACTTACTCTGGCCTTACAGGCCACTAGTGGTCTGTTGACTACAACATGGGAACTGCTGTGTTAGGCTTTTTGATACCGGAAATGCAAATCCATACTCAGGTCTTGGGAAGTACATGTAGGAATGAACTGGTTTTCAAATGGTTGATTGAAAGATGCACCTTTATTTAGTTAGATGTATTATACCTACTGGTAACATCTCCAATTTAAAACAGGACAATACATCAGATATAAACCAAGAACAATTAAAAGGACCTCTATAGGGCTTTTGCAGCCCTACAGAGATATCATAGCTATGGTTTACTATTTATAAATACATATACAATATATAACAAAATAGTCTTCTGTAATTTAAACCTCTGATTCTTTGGTAATTTTACATATAAAAAGTGCTGCTGATGTTTTGATACCCTTTAAAAACAAATCTTTATAATTCACTTGTAAAAGTCAATTACATATACATGATAATGTTTATTCTGTTTTCAGGTGTATACATGCTTCCATCCCTGAACTGAAAGGGCCATATTAGTATTTGTCCAAGGGCAGAATATAAGCCTTAGAAATTCTGGAGAAAACAGGCAGCTTAGGCAAAAGATCAGTTAGGTCCTGATCCGTAAATTCACTGTATATGGAATTCAGGAACCTTAAATTAGCAAATAGAGGGATGAAGAGCTTTTAGAGAATCTCAATAGAGAATGAGGGACTAAGCTAGCTGAGAGTTACCAAAATAGGTTATATATCCTTGGATCAAAAATACAAAGTAAAAATAAATAAAAAGATGTTTGTATAGCTGCAAGGACAAATGTAATGATGATTTGTGGAGGCTAATGACAGTGGATGACCTGAACAGAAATTCAAGGCTTAATATTATGCCAACATTCAGAGTTTTTTATTTTCCCTTCAATCTCTGTTGAACTGGAGATGAGATGGATTAGTATTATTTTTTTTTTCAGGGGAAGTCCAAAACAATACCCTGTTTTAATCCCAACTCGTTGTTACCAGGTAGGTGGTGTTTATATATATCTCAAACATTTTCTTACTAGTGTAAATCAACTGTTATGCATGTTGCACTCTTGAACAGTTGACTGCCTCATGCCACTTCATAAAATCCCTATTGCAACTCATGCTGTTCTGGAAAGCAGCTTTAATGTGGCTGGATTACCAGCTAAAACTGTCTATATCTCTGGATGTGGACCACCCCTTAGACCAACAGTGAAGATGATTATAAACAATTTACCCATTGAGAAGCCATCTTCTTCCTTATGGTGATAGATCGTTATTTTTAAAGTCCTGCCACTGTGATATGGCTGATGAGATTCAAATGGAAGGAGGAAAACTGATACTCATGTGTTGTCAACAACATGTATTTCTAGACACTCTGGCATCTTAGAGGCACAGGCTAGGGTGATGTGGAACAGCTTCATTACAGTGGAAATTCTAGTATTTCTCTGAGCATTCCAGTGGGCTGCTTGAATATAGTATTACTGCATCCCTTAAAATTGCACAGCATCCATTAGTCCCTGACCATCCATCTTGAGAATTTCCCATCCCTGTTGAGGAAGACTTTAGGTCCCTTTAGGGTTGGGTTGTATGTTGTCCTTGTCCCATACTCTGTACTTCAGCAGGCATCCAGGGACAGGTATTTATTTCTTATTCAGAAGTCTCACTTTCCAAATAAAGGTTTTTAATTGATATTTAAGACTCCCTTGACTTTTCACTAAGTTCAAAGACAAATCCTCCTTATGCTATGATACCTTTATCAGCTAGACAGAAAATCTAGGTGATTGGTAGATCAACATGCACATAGCAAATAAGTTTTAGATCAATGATGAGAAACAAATACAGTCGCTTCCAATGTATGGGTGCCAAAATGTTGAGTCTTAAAAATAATCCTCCAGAACAAGTCTTTTCTAGAAAAGGGAGCATCTATGTCAAATTTCATCTCATAGCATCAGTCTCTTTAAACCTATTACCACCATCCCTCTACCAAAAACTCTCACAAACTCATAACCTTGTGTTAAAGAAGGTCAAGCACTCAAATGTTAGGAAATACCAGAATTAAGTTGCCTGTGCAACCACAAGGCAGGTCTCTTGTGCACTTTCATTATGAGACAGTCTTTAATTGCATGAGCACGTAACATCTTTTTCACAGGACCCCTGCCTCAGAACTCCTCTGTGATGTTAGTCGAGTCATTTAAACCAGATTTTTTACAGGAGGTCACTAATTGCATGTTCCTCATTTTCTAGGTGCCTGACTTGTGACCTTGGGGTCTGATTTGCAGAAGTGCTGAGTGCTCACACCTGCAACTGAAGTCAATGGGAGCTGTGCTTTGAATGTATAAAGTTGTTATGTAATGCGAAGTCCTCTGAAAATCAGGTTTTAGGCATTTCATATCAGTGGATAGCTCTGATCTTAACCCTTCTTGTTCCTCATCTGTAAAATGGTGATATTATTACCTAGTTCACTTTCCAGAGTTGTTGTAAGGGTAATTTATTTAATGCATGTAAAATGCTCAGGTACAGGTGCCTATACACTTGGTATGGGGGGGGGGGAACAGGGAGATGGCATTTTAATTAGAGTGTTTCCTGGATAGCTTCTCTAAGTAAAATGGCTCACTATGACATGTATTAACCCCTCCCTGCATTTCAAAATGGCCTCTGGGGTGCTTCAGCTGAAGCTTATTTGATAATTCAACTAGGGGTTAATTGAATTAAGGTTTTATAGACAACCTTATTTAAGGCATTTCCTGACTTTTGAGTGTTTCACTCTGCAACCTTTATAATCTTCTTCTAATTAAGGGAAGCATCATTTGACCTCCTCTCTACCCTTACTGGCTCTTAATCCTGGCATCTCATTTTCCTTCCTGATTCTCAGTCCCAGTTTTCTTGCCCAGCTAGGCACAGTCTCTTTGTCCCAATTCCTAGGGTCTTGGAAAGAAAGTCTTAGTGTATTTTACTATCACCCCTAGTTTTCCTATAGGTTTGATTCTTGTACAGTCTGCATTTGAATCAAGTAGCTTCCTCTTCCAAGGTTCCTGAGTCCAGCAGGGGATCAGTCAAATTAGTCTTTCTGTTCTCCCCTCAGGTGCCCATACTTGGCATGGCCCAGAGCAGCTAATAGTTGTGGGTACAGGGATAGGCTTTCTGAATCCCTGCCTGGGACATACATACTGTCCATAGAATATTTGTTAAAATCTAACAAAAAAATTAAGCAAGAGTGAACTGAAACTAAAAACTTGGCTAGATTTTGACAGATTCTCAGGGATAGCAAAACCCACTTTTCTTAGCTTCATTCTCAGAAATGGCATTTACCATTTTATCTGAGTATTTACCATAAAGTTCAATGTGAGGCAGACACAGCATATAAAATTTCTGCCCAAATGGTTAACATCTGGTAAAATTCTAAGTCACTGAAAACAAGTCTTACAATGGGAAGCATTGACTGTTGGCACTGGGTTTATGACCCAGATACCTCATTCTGGGTGGACCCAAACTCTTACACCTACCACAACCTCTCCATTCAATAATAGGTGAATGTTATTGATACACAGTGATAGCAGATAAGAATAATGCAAACAATTCTATATTTACCAGTCCTAGAGCTGTTATCAGAGGAAAGGTACACAAGCTTCACTCTGAGGTTCTCTCTTGAATTCAGATGCCAGCAGCCTGGAGGATGGAGGCCAAGGCCCACCCTCCCCCTCTCCCCTCCAGTGGGGTGGGTAAGACAGGTTGGCCCTCTGTCCATGGTGGCCTTGGGTACCCCTCTTGGGGACCCTTTGCTGCTTGAAAATCCCTCCTTTAGTATCTTTTTCCCTCTGCAATGACTCTTCATCTTTGGGTCATCACTGATTGGTTTAAATTGCAACAGTGGGTTTTTAAAAACACCACTTCAATTTACGGCCCTTTAAACCCCTGTGCCATACACACACCTGAACTTACCTGCCTTTCCAGTGGTGGGGAGGGGAGGGCAAGCTGCCAGTGTGCAGAACAGTCCTGGGGTGGGGAAAGAGGGGGAGGCTGGTGTTTCCTTCCATGGCAGTGGCAGCCCCGCCCAGGCAGCACCTGCCCACAGGCATCCAGCTTGGTGATCCTGGGGGGCACCGCAGCTGCAGAGGCTAGCACTGGGCTCCTGGGCAGCTCAGGAAGGAGGCAGCGTCCAGGGAAAAAATGGAAAAAAGATCAGGTTTGCCGCTTTTCTTTTCTGGGGTGGAGCCTGCTTCCCCGGGCTGCTTCCGGGCTGCCTGCATGGGCTTTCTGCAGAACCTCTGAGTTGCACAGAGCCTGGTGCTGTGCCCCAAGTCATTCAAGGCACATTATGCTGCTGAATTTGCTTAGAGTGGCTGGAATTACTGCGCAATACGCCACCAACACATGCAAACACCAATACCATTAAAATGGTGCAAAAGCATTTAACCCGATTTACAGTGTTGTGTACACATGCCCCTCATTTCGTCTACACGCGGCCTCAGTGGTCGTCATACTGTCCATGATATGTCCTGTCAATATTTGTTTCACAAATCCTTCCCATTCATACTTCCTAATTTGGGCTCTATTGGTCTTCTCTGAATTTGGTCTGTTCCCCAAAATCTCAAGGGTCTGCACTTGGGCACTGTGACCTGGTGCCACCTTATCTCATGTTATGGAACAGTGTAGTACATGGTTTCAATTTCCAGCCAATGTGTCTGGCCACTGCTTGCTTGTCAGACACAGTGGGCCTTGAAGAAACTTTGTCACAGACATGCTTTTTAGAAACCAATTAACCCTTGCTGTTTCCCTGGATCATTGTTCTAATGCATATCTACTTTACCTATAAGCCAATTTCCAAAAACAAACTTCTAAATACCATTTTCTAGCCATCATTGGCAACCTTTGTGATAAGTGGTGCTGTCTGTTGTGCCTATAACTGAGAAATGGATAGTGGTTTTAAAATACTGTTTGTGTTGGGTGAGGATGAAGAAGGATTGTGTAATGGAGCTCTGTCTCTGGCAGAATATGTACAATAGCACCTTTCTAGGGTGCTCTCTCTCATGCTGGTAAAGTTGTACTGAGGAAATATTGAGAAAGTACATAACTACAGCCCTCTTCCTCCTACACTGGGCTTCTTTGGCACATTCTATACTAGTATCTTTTACCCCTGATGGGTTTATAAGGTTTTAGGCCTCAGTCCAGCAAAGAGTTCTGAACTTCTTGAAAGGCTGGGCTCTGAGAGAGTCTAGTCTTGCCGGCCAAGGCTTGAAGAAGAAAGCTATTTTTTTCATTCTCTTTCTCCAACATGCAGGACTAGGCAGAGGCTAACTTCAAGGGAAGTAGCATTTACTAATGGTTAGAGGAGAGGACCAGGATTCAGGAAATCTGGCATCTGTCCTTAAGGTCACAATCTGCCCCTGTGTGACCTTAAGGACTTGAATATACCTCCTTTTCCTGATCCCTAAAATAGTGGTAATACTTGTTAAGGCAAAAGACACTTCCCTAGCACTGAGTGCAGCCATCTGCCAAACTTCAGGTCCCTGTTCCAGAGTGGGGCTAAGAAAAATTCTTAATGTGGTCAAACTTAAAGATTTTTCCTAGGCAAGTTACAAAGGAGTATGTTAGCTACCCTATACACTCTACTTATGTTCTTTCAAAATGGAGACAGCTACATTTCACTTACTCCAAGGACTCCTCTACTAAATTCACTCATTAGCTTATTGTTTTGTGGCTTCTCATATAGACAAGCCCTTAGCCACTTTTGTTGAGCATTGTTTGATTTTTGAATATTATGTGTGTAAAGTATTCATCACTTTAAAATTATATATTTTTTTAAATTGTAGATCCTCTTCTACGTGATTATTGGGTATATGAAGGCTCTCTCACCATTCCACCCTGCAGTGAAGGTGTTACCTGGATATTGTTTAGATATCCATTGACTCTGTCCCAACTGCAGGTAATAACTATGCTTAAGGTAACCTTAAAATGTGGTTGTGAGCTAAAGGTCATAGTGTGCAAATAGATATCAGGACATTAAACGTGCTTTTCCTTGAAGATCCCATTAGATCAGTACATAGCTTTTCAAGTAAAGGTTACACCTTTTGAGTCAGTCAAAGCAATAGAAAGGTCAGAGATGAAAATTCCTTGTTATCATTTATCATCTGCATTTAAAATAATTCTATACTAAAGCAAAAGAAAGAAAAAAAGGAGGAAAGAAATCAGTAAGGAAAGAAATTCAATCCTTTGTAATTGTAAGCTTTCAAATATCACTTCTTTCTGATGCTGAAGGAACGAAGACACACAAGGAGACACTATATCCTGGAGAAAGAAAATTGTTAATTGTGCAGGATAGCTATATTTGGTTGAACTATATTTAATATATCTTCTCAGTTTCACATTTTATAATTGGAAAATGAACACTGGCAACCTAAATTTGGCCTCAACTTTAGGTTTTTAAACAGCATGCATTTAATGATATATTTCTCTATAAATAAACAAAAAATAAATAAATACACAAACAATCCAAATAAAAACATTTGACAGAAAGGTGCTGAAAACCAAAGACATAGGCATCACTAGTAATCCAACTGATGCTAACTACACTACTGAGCCGAAATACATTTATTTTAATTGTCCAAGCTATGTAAAGAGTGTAGAGAAAAAAGCATGTATGAAGATAAATTCAGTTATTTTTTTTACCTTAGCAATCTAAGATGTTGCTAATAACACCAGTAGACAACTGTGTTAACAGCTTGTCATTTTATTCTGATGGTGGATCCTCTTAATATGAGCTATTTACACAACATTTTAGTTCATTAATAAAAGGATGAAAACATTGGTTCCCAGTAAACATTTTAAGTTAACAGACTATAACTTAAATTTATCTAATCATAAGACCGACACTTACTTGCTTTCAAAAGGATAGGTCTTATGACATCTTTGCACTGATTGAAAAAAACCACAGATCTGTGGGTTTTAGAAGACTCAGAATAACTCTTAAAGGGAGAATGCATTTTGTAAGAAGTCAGCTAATCATCCTAAGTATAATATTGTTCTATAAAAGGCTTTAAAAAGAAGTGTAAAAATATTATTACTGATTGAGTCAATTCCACTTTATATTATAGACAAATGAATACATATTATAAATAAATGGAAAGTTCAACTGAAAACATTTGCCAAACAGTTATTTATCTGCATTGTTTGACAACAGACCTTGGGAATATTACTAATAGACCAAGTGAACCAACCAGTTGTTAGGTTTGTTTTATACTTATTCGATATTTTAGTCTATTTTCTCTGTTCTGATATAATCAATTGTAATTTCTGGTGTGTAAACACAGAGCCTTTAAAACCTAGGGAATACATCTACAAAAGTGTTAGATTTTGTAGGCTGTAGTGGAGAGAAGTTTACCAGCTTCTCTTTTTTCTATCATAGACATTCTCATAGTTGTAAGGAAAACTATTAACAGCAATATAGGAGAGGCTATTCACAGTATACAATAAAAAAGGATTGAAGGACAAATTGATTTCCATAGCTCAGGCACCCTTGTGTCCTGTTTGTCAGTCATGCTTACATTCAGCATATCATATCTGTAAACACAACAGAATCAGAAAACAGAATAAAGTATAATCTGCAGTGTAACTAGGGGTGGTTAAACAGTCACCAGTACCAGACACTAACTTAGAGGGGGCCATGGAACAGCAGGTCCCTGGGGAGTCTTTGCCCTGGCAGCAGCTCTGTGCTGCAGCAGTAACAACACACCAACCACCCAATCCATCTCAGCTTTCTGGCATGCTTTTGCCCTGAGCAAAAAACTGTTAGTTACACCTCTGGGTACAATTAATCTACCTAGTTACACTTGGAGATTCTTGATTAGCTAAAACTCAGAAGAAAAGATGCAGGTGTCATGGCCACTGCCATTAATACACCTGCTGTATTCACAACAATAACTGAAGTCAAACAAGTTATTAGAGGCATTTTGAAGGGGATATAACTTAACATGGAATACATACAAACCCACCCACACATGAAAGTAAGTGCAAAAAGTTTCATAGAATCATGGAAAAGTAGGGCTGGAAGGCACCATTGGAAGTCCTGTAGTCCAACCCCTTGACTGAGACAGGATCATCCCTATCCAAACCATCCCATACAATCCTTGTCTAATTTGCTGCTAAAACTACAAAAGTCAACACTGTCACAGACTACAAGGTGTAGAACCCTAACTGATCACAGATAAACCAAGGAGACAAAGGTGGTCAATACCCTTCTGCTGAAAGGATTGTTAAAACACACTCACAAATAATATTCAAAAATCAAACACACATCCAAGGAAGAGGGAAAAACCTCAACAGTCCATACTAATCTGGCCATGGGGTAAAATTCCTTCCTAACCCCAAATACAGCTATTAGTCTGACCCTGAGTGGAAGAGCAAGATCTTCTAACCAAGAACCTTCTGCTTTTTGTCTCAGCAGGAGCATTGACACACTCCAGTTAAAATTCCCAACTTGGCTACAGCCAAAATCCAACACTTCTGAAGGCATCAAAATCTGCACATAATCGTAATGAA
>NW_017728992.1:123421037-123463883 GCF_001723915.1 Gavialis gangeticus | reverse complement strand
CCATGGGGTAAAATTCCTTCCTAACCCCAAATACAGCTATTAGTCTGACCCTGAGTGGAAGAGCAAGATCTTCTAACCAAGAACCTTCTGCTTTTTGTCTCAGCAGGAGCATTGACACACTCCAGTTAAAATTCCCAACTTGGCTACAGCCAAAATCCAACACTTCTGAAGGCATCAAAATCTGCACCCCCCCGTCCCCTAAATATACATAGCAACAAGAGGGAAAAAAAATCCTTCCTGGTCCCATGCAGCACCCATCTGAGCCCAGAAGCATGGGAAATACTCCTAGAAAAACATAAGCATAGTTACTCCTAGATCATTCTTGACTAAAGCTTATCTAACTTCTTCTTGAACACCTCCAATGTTCAAGACCCACAACTTCCCTAGGAAGTCTATTCCACTGCCTCACTCTTCTAACTGTAAAGTTTTTTTTCCCTGTATCTACTCTAAACTGACTTTGCTGCAACTTCTAGCTATTCATCCATATCCTGCTTTCTGCAGCATGAGATACAAGGTATTTTCCCTTTTTTCTTATGGCAGCCATTCATATATCTGAAGATTGCTATTATGTCCCCCTTTAATCACATTTTCCACAAGCTGACCAAGCCTATTTCCTTCAGTCTCACTTTGTATGATTTGCCTCCCAAGCCCTTTATCATTTTTGTCTCCTACCTCTGTATCCTAACTTCTTTCTAACTTCTCCATATCCTTTTTAAAATGTGGAAGCCAAAACTGAACACAATACTCTAGATAAGATCTAACCAGTGCTGAGTAAAGACGCACCATTACCTTCTGTGTCTTGCACTTAATGCTCCTATTGATGCCTCCCAAAATTGTATTCACCTTTTGTGCAACTGCATCACAATGCAAACTCATATTGAGTCTGTAATCTAGCAGACTCCTAGATCCTTTCCACTGTACTTCTATTCAGCCAGTTAGTTGTATTAGTGCATTTGACTATTCTTCCTGAGGTGTAGCACCTTGAATTTGTCAGCATTGAACTTCATCCTGTTAACTGCCACCCAACTTCCTAATGCATCAAGGTTCTTCTGAACTGTGCTCCTGCCCACCACTGCGTGTGTGCATTCTTTCCCAGTTTCATATGATCTTCAAACTTGCTCAAACAGCTCTCTCTTCCAGCCTCCAAATCATTAAGAAACAGGTTGAACAGCGCAGGGCCCAGGACAGACTCCTGTGGGACTCCACTAAAAACCTCTTGCCATTCTGACATGGATCCATTTATAATTAATTACCCTTTCCTTGCAGCTATTGAGCCAGTTGTCTATCCACCTTATAGTAGTTTTATTTAGCTCACAATACTCCAATTTGTTTAAAAAACCTGTCTGAAGTCTAAATACACTACTTCCACTGTATTCCCTTCACCAAATTGATTATTTTGTTGAAAAAGGAGATCAAATTTGTTTGGCATGGTTTGTTCATCCATACTATGCCCATGTTGGATGCTCTGATCAGCATTTCCTTCTCCATATACTTGCAAATGGAATTCCTTATGATATGCTTTAGTAACTTCCTGAATATTGGGGTGAGGCTAACTGATCCATAGTTCCTGGGTTCTTCCTTTTAGCCGTTTTTAAGAGGGGTGGGCACTGTGTTGTCTGTTTCCTAGTTCTGTGGTGCTTTGCCTGTCTTCATAAATAGTTTTGTCAATGCTTCTGAGATTTCCTCTGTCAGTTCTTTCAATACCCTGGGATGAAGTTCATCAGGTCCTGCTGACTTGAATTCATTCAGACTCATTTAAAGCTAACTGTTTCTTTTATCTCATCACTCAGCTTGTCCCTTTTCTCATCAAAATAATTCTTATTAGGTGTTCGGTGGCAGCTTAATTTTTTTGTGAAGACTAAGACAAAAGTAGTTGTTGAGCAGCTCCACCTTCTTTGCATCCTCTGTTAATAATGTTCCCTGGCTATTTAACAGTGGACCCACAACTTCCTTGATTTTTGTTTCCTGGTCAACATTATGTATATAACCACTTCTTGTTGTGTTTAACTTCCCTTGCTAGGTGAAGTTAATTTTTTACCTTTGCTTTCCTAATTTTGTCCCTGCAAGTTCTTGTTGTTTCCCAGTATGCTTTCTTGGTGACCTTCACTTCTTTCCATTGCCTGTATTTTTTGAGGTAGCCTACAAGCTCCTTGTGCAGCCAATCCTATTGTGCATCCACTGTATTGGAATAGCTTCTTTTTGGGCTTCCAGTACTGTGCCCTTTAGAAGCTTCCAGTCATCTTGGGTGCCTTTATCATTCAGTCTATCCTCACATGGCTCCATGCCTATTGTGTCCTTTGTTTGGTTGAAATTTAACTTCTTGAAATCCAGTATCTTAATTCTGCTGACATTATGCTTTTCCCATCTCAGGATCACAAATTCTATTATGTCGTGGCTGTATCTTTCCATGTTTCCCATCAGCTTCACATCCTTCACTAGTTCTTCCCTATTGGTCAGGACAAGATAAATGATCTGTCAGTTTATCTTCAACTTTCTGGAACAGAAAGCTGTTCTCCACACAAGTTACGAATTTACTTGACATGTTATATTTGGCTGTATTATTATTTTAGCAGATGTCTGGAAAAATGAAGTCTCTTATCAGTCAGTTCTATCTCATAACTTTCTGATAATTTTGTTGTCTCCTTGAAGAGTGCCTCATCCACCTCTTCTTCCTGACTTGGTGGTCTATAATAAATCTCCACCATTCTGTCATTGCTGTATCTTTCACCTTTTATCTTCATCCAAATACATTCTGCTCTGCTACCTTCTTACTCCTAAACTAGGGAATAAATATATATATTTCTGACATACAACCAACTTTTCTTCCAAACCCATCCTTATGAAACATACTAAACCCTTCAGTTTTGGCATTCCAGTCATAACAGCTGTTTCACTAAGTCTGTGTGATAACAGGTAGATCATAGCTCTTTTCACAGGCTCTGCCTTCCAGCTCATCTTGTTTATTCTCCATATCCCTCTCATTTGTACACATATGTCAAATGTATTTTGAACTCTGACCTACTTGCTTTCTTTTTGCATCCTTTGTTGCTGTCTTGTGGGGAGAAGTTAGGAACAGTAGGACTATTTACTATGGAAGGAAAATAAAAGGACATACACTAAAGGTTAAATTCTGTATAGGTACAATTCTGCAGGAGCTAAAGGAGGCCCATAAAGATATTTTTATATCATTATACTTTTCCATGATATGGAAGCACAGAAAATCAAAGCATTTTGAATGAATTAAAAGAACCACTTTTTGCATAATATAGCATTAACTTATAGAAGTGTCTTCTGCAGGATATTGTTGACGAGAATAGTTTTACTAAAATTTCAAAATAGGATCAGATATGTATCTGAATAATAATAGCATCTTCAGTTATACCAGGTATGAGACAAATTATAAGGTTGTCTGTTTTCATGCTTCAGGTCATAATATGATCAACTGTTGTTGTCAGAAATAAATTTCCCCTTTCTTGTACAGAGTTTCAAAGATATGCGTAATACAGGGCTTTTCATCACCTTTTGATGTATTTGGTGACCCGCTTTAGAGATACAATATTGGACAATATAAACTGTTGGTCAATTTTAATTTAACAATTCTTATATTCTTGTGATTAACACAGTAACACTGACTAGTAGTATAGTGCTGAAGGGAAATGGAAGTAAAATAACTTAAGTTGAGGATGCATATTCCTATATATTACAACACCTTCTCAACTTATCCCAGCAAAGTGGTGCTGGCTCCTACCCTGGGGGTCTTTAAGAGGAGGCTAGACGAACACCTTGCTGGGGCTGTTTGACCCCAGTACTTTTTCCTGCCATGGCAGGGAGTCGGCTAGATGATCTGCTCAGGTCCCTTCCAAACCTACCAACTATGAAACTATAATAAGGATAAAGAGGGGAGAGAAGTTATTTTAGAAGAGGCTGTATAAGTATTGGTCAGGGATGATCTAGGAGTCACTATGCCTGGAGTGTGCTGTAGACCGCAACAGTGGGAAGCCCGGGAACCCTCCTGTCTTTCACGGATCACCGGAAGATAAGGAAAAAAGCAGATGGATATTGAGGATGACTATGCTTAGCAATAGGACAGTGAACACAACTGGTGTCGTTATGGAAGAAGATCAAAGCATCTGGAATAGGTTTATGGGGAGGATACAGAAAGGGGAGTTCTAGCTGTCCACTTAGAGGGGGTGATACATGAAGTTGTTTTCTAACCCTGTGTTGCAGAACAGAATGGAGAGCATTTGTTTTTTCCATGCTTCTGGGCTTTGCTGGTTGCCGCATAGGTCCAGGAAGAAATGTTTTCTTTCTGTTTCTGCAGGGGTCAGAACTTTTTTTTTTTTGCCTTCCTCAGCAGGGTGTTGGCTACAGCTCAGGCTGGGGTTTTTTACTGGAACATGCCAGTGTTCCTGCTGGAATTAAAACCAGGAGATTTAAATATAGAGGGTCTTGCCACTCTACAGGAAGGAATTTTATTCCATGGTCAGACTGGTATGGACTGTATGGGTTTTTGCTTTCCTCTGCAACAGGAGGCATGGCTTTCTTACTTTGATCTCTTGAATGCATTTTAACAACCCGTGAAGTGCTGGATCACTGATGGCCCTTGCCTACCTGCTTTATCTGTAGCAGGTTAGAGTGCTTTTGGTTTCCTTGGTCAATATGCCTTGTAGTTGTGTAAGAGGGCTGATTGTGCAGTTTTAGGAATAGGTTATACAAGGACTTGTTGGGATGATCCTTCTTTGAGCAGGGTGCTGGACTAGATGAGCTCCAGAAGCCCTTTCTCGCCCTACTTTTCTATAATTCCCAGATTCTAAAAATTAGTTTGGTTTAGAAATTAGTATGGTAAATTGAGAAATATTCAGAAAAGGGGTCTTTATTCTACTTGTACTGATGACTATTTTTTATAATGATGTGATTTCATTAGTTCAGATCAGAATGGTTGAGCTGAAACGAGTATCTAGACAACAAAGAAGGAATGAAACCATCAGGCTTTAAGGCCTGATTTTGCTCCCACTGAAGTCTGCTCAGCACAGTTTGTGAAATTCCTGTTCTCTAGGGTCAACTGATATCTGAAATAACTTGTGTACCTGTAAGAGCAAAGACTTTACAATCTAGCTTTTGGAGCTTTGTCATTGGTTTCTGAAGAAATCTAGATTTTACTGGAAAAACACACCCATATATTTCCAGCTTTCCCCATTGCACTCCTTCTGTCAGTTTATGAACCTCATGTGTTTCATGATAAGCTTACTGTTTCTTCTCTAAGGATGAAGTGTCTTGTTTTTTTTCTATGAGACACTGAGTATATTTCTGCGCACTGGAGAAACACAACAGCATCATAATACACTCCCTAATATTATCCTCATAAAGAAAATGAAAAATAGGAAAAGGTTGTTCATACTTTTTCCCCGCAATTTTTTTTCACACAGAACATTTATAAATAATTTTTGTGGTTCACTGAAGCATAAAACAAGTGCATCCTCTGAGCCAATTAGAAGGTTGCATTTTAACAATGATGCAGTCAGCAGCTGTCATTCTCCTGTACCCACTGCCATAGTTCGATGGCTTAGTACTGAATGGCAGGATTTCTGACCCCATTGTGTAGCTCATTCTATACTCCTCATTTTTAAAGAACAGAAATATTCACTGGTACAGAGGGTTGTAATTGGAAATGTGCAAAATCAGTGTAGTACGATAAAGAACTAAAAGGCATTTATGTTATTTCATTCCATTATAATCTATACCCATTTCCATAGACAGTAGAAGTAAGATGTAGAAAAAATTTAAACTGAAGAAAGCACGTTTTAAGTGACCTTCAGCCTGTTTTCCTGAAAAAGGTGACTTTTACCAAGGAAATGCATTAATGTACTTTGTTTTTCATATTCTATTATGCAGAAAATATACATTTATTTGCAATACTGCATTAAGCAAAAACGGAAGTTGGAAACGGGGGGAAATAGAAGAAAAGTTTCTGCAACATAAAAACCAATTTAATTTTTGGCTTCAGCTTTATGATGAGCTATGTTTAATATTCCAAAAAGCTTTATCCCATTTTGCTATTCTGCTGCATTGATGCTATGGTCTTGATCCTTCTCTGGGAATAGGACAGAACCTGTTTCTAGAAGATAAGATCTGATAATAGAGGAAATACCTGTAAATTGATCTCCCCAGTCTCCTGTAAAAGATACTAGTACTAAGTGCAAGTAACTTCTGGGTCCTGCAGAGGACATTTCACAGTATCCATGGAAGGAGTCAGGAATGGAAGTATGGAGGAAGGGACAGGCAGGCGTGAAAGTGTTGCTTGGGCAGTGGAGCACACTTATTCACTCTAGCGATTATATGAAAAATATAATATAGCCTGGGTCTGTATTAGCTCTCACAGAACCACTTCTTCAGTGGGCATGTGCACATGAACAGTGGTCACAGTTGGTACAGCCTCTGGTTTTGTATCTGACCTACACTGGGCCTCAAAACCTGATGCTCCAGTTAATGCACAAGGACTTCAATAATGACCATGAACATTCTGGAGATCAAAGCACAGCTTGGCATGAATCCCATCCTCCTGATTTAACAACATGGGAGCAACTTTAAGGAATATCTCCTGGAAAAGGAATTTACTGCAAGGAAAGCCAGTCTCACCCAGCATACGTTGCAGAGCACTTGAAGTTTGGATGGGTAGTTCAGAAATACTGGCTTTACAGAGTCTTTTTTTGATTCACATTTATTTGAAGTCTCTAATTCTCAAGAGATCAAACAAAACCTGTTATCTTGTAAAATACCTCATCCCAAACTAAAAGCAACAGAGGACAGCTAGACAGTAAATCAAATAAATAAATCTGTATCTATATCATAGATTCCAGCCTGTTCCTGCGTTGATTCAGTTCAGCTCCAATGGAAGAGGCTACTTTCATGAAAGCTACTTAGTTTCCTACTGACAGACAAGGTTCTTTGGGTAAATCTGATACATTTTATTAGACTAACTAAAATAGTTGGAAAAATTCTTCTTTGCAAGCTTTCAGGTACAAACACCCTTCTCTTCAGGCAGAAGGAGTATCTGCAGTATCTACTAGTGCTTGACTAGCATTAGTTATCTACTAGCACTTGACTTCCGCAGGTTTCTTCAGTCCTAAAGCCTATAATATATTTGTTTTTAGGTGCAGTTTGAGTTGAATAAACATAAAATAAATTGAAAAGTACATGGGTCTGTCTTCAAAAGCATGTTAAAAAGAACTTCTCTGCTCTTCCTTCCTTTCATCTTTTTAGTACAAACTGCCCCTTCCTTCTCAGCATCCAAAGTCAGACAGATAGTGATTTCTAAATATTCTGCTTTCTGAAGAAAAAAAAGCAACAGAGCACAGCTAGACAGTAAATCAAATAAATAAATCTGTATCTATATTATTTTGTCGATGATAAGAACAGCAATGGCAGTTATCTTCTGAGTTACATTAGGAAACCATTTCCCCACCCCAATAGGAGGCTAGAAAATGCCACTCATTACCTTTTAGCATCTTACTCTAAGATCTGGGGCCTTGCAGAGCCTTATATTTTTACTTAAAGGGGTCTAGGGGTGCATACACATGTACTAACTTTCTGACGGTTAAGCTGACTTAACTTTTTAAAGTCAGCTTTACTGTCAGAGTGTACACAAATATGTGGAGCAGCGTCAACTTAAATGTGGAGCAAGATAATACACCTCTGACATGTGTTGTCTTGAGTCACATACATTAGTTAAATTAGTTTAACTCACAAGATAACTGCCACCATGTCAAGGAGCTGTATGCTCCGATATGGCTTAAGTTGACTTAGTTAAGTTGCTTTATTTTAAGTTGACTTAGTCTGTGTGTATACACCCTAGGCTGTCAGGGAGAGTGGAAAAGGATCGTATAGGGGGAGGGGAAGAATGGTTGGGCTGGGAGCACAATTTGGCAGGGTGACATGTCACCTCCATCCTGACCTCACAAAAGTTACTTAGAAATGGTAATATAGCTGTGCACACCATCATTTTTCTGTAGAGTTCCTCTCTGGGAGTTGGGTGTCTGAATAGAATCAGAAAAGCTTGGCATAGATGGCTAGCCCTTTAAATGGCTTTTTAAACATGCACACAACTCCCTGTGAGAAGCAATTGTTGCAGAAATACCCTTGCAAAAAGCTTCTTCCATTGGTTTTATTCTGGGTTTGGAGAGAATCTGGTCTCTGAATTTTGCCACCATATCAAAGAACAAAAACCAAATTAAAAACCATTTATTTTGATTTAGAACTTTGAAAAATTTTCTTGAAACAAAACTCATTTTTGACTCTAAAAAGGTCTCATTTAGAACACGCTGAAATGGGACATAGGACATTTATACATGTGCTCCAGGACTGGCAGGGCACGTGCTTTAATTAGAGCAGCTCCAAGAGCTACTCTAACTAAAGCACTTGGAGCATCTCATGTATCATCATCCCTATGCTTCGAAATGGTGGCAGGGCACTTCATCTAAAGCTCAAGCGAGCTTTAATTAAAGCACCCCGCTAATATTTTGAAGTGCAGGGACACTGATACACAAGATGTCGGAGGCTGCTGGAATGTGGTAATTGCCATGCTCCAGCAGACTCGATTAAATGAGTTAATTAATTGAGTCTGCTCCCGTGTGCTGGAATTGCAGCACATTGGAGCAGCCTCCTTGCTTGTGTATAGGCACCCGTGATGATGACCACCATGTTTTACAAATTATTTCAGATTAATCTAATTTTCAGTGACTAAAGAAAGAAGAAAAAAACCCCACCATAAAATACATAACCCATCCTAATGAATGGAGTTATTCCTAATTTGACACTTATCTAAGTTAGATCAGAATGAGCAGCGTGTGTCCCCGGTCTATTGTCTTATTGCATACATAGAAGCTAATCTTCAATAAAATGCTGGGTAGGGAGGATAGAACAAACTATAACAAAATATGCAGAAAGAAACATTCAAACGATGCTCTGATTTGGGCTACATTGCTATCTATTTTGTATGTGCAATTGTCATTTTGCAGTAAAACTGGAAGAACTTTTTTTTTTTTAGAACTTTATCATAAAAATTTATATTTTTGGATATTTGGACACACACACCATGCATACAATCTTAGAGGTTGGGTGAAGACTCCTTTTCTGTTATTTTCCCCATAAAACAAATGAAGTATCTAAGAAATACATTTTTTTTTGCCTTTTCAGATAGAAGAGTTTCGAAGACTGAGGACCCATGTTAAAGGTGCAGAACTTTTAGAAGGCTGTGATGGAATATTAGGAGATAACTTTAGACCAACCCAGCCACTTAGTGATAGAGTTATCAGGGCTGCCTTCCAGTAGCAGAAGAAGAATGGCAACAAAACAAATCTTTATACACGTAAGTGAAAGTTTTTTCCCTACCATGCTGAAAAGGAAACTAAAACAAATGGCAATTACACTTATTCAAATAAAATTTCAAAAAGCCTCAGTGAAGCAAATGGAGAACTCCTTTTTGACTTCAGTGAGGCTAGTGTTTCATCCATCTCCCTTGTGACATTATATCATGTATTTCATCCTCCAGTTCTGAGTGGTACAGCAAGCAAACAACCAGCAGGTGGCTTTGAGTTACTGAGGAAAAAGCAAAGGATTAGAAATGGATGGGTTATAAATTCTCTCTCTCTCTCTTGCAGTAATCTTTTATATACAGATAATATCATTTACAGAAACTGTTAAACAGACTTCAGTGCAATGGCTTAGTATTCCTCCCTTTAAATATAGCATACATATTTTTTCTATATAGGTACTCTCAAGTATTTTATAACTGTGGGACATTCAGGCCAAATAGATGTTAACAGTGAAAATGTAGGTCCTTCTGTTAACATTGCTTTCCTACTGCTTTATTTAATTTTTGGACACTACCTTAAATTGAGTCATACATTGCTTAAATGGTGTTTTGCAGTCACAAAATGTTCTCTCTTTAATTTTGAAATGGGCGATTCCAATCCAACCTAGATCCTGCATAAAAATTACTGGGGTATTATCTCAGTAATATTCAAATACTTTTTCAGGCTATTGTAGGTAATTTGACTCCTTGTACCAGTGGCATTATTAGACATGCTGACTTTGAATTTTAAGCATGAAAGAGTTTCCTTTACAGAAGTTGGAAATGAAATATGAAAATGTTCCCCTTTGCTTTCATGTTTAAAATGTTATTACCTTTGTCAACACTTACAAATAATTGTTTTAAATAATCAGATTTATCTTGGCCACGCTTTAGAAAATAACTCACAATTTTGATTCCCAAAGGATGAAGTTTTACATGTAAAATGCTAATATTCATTGTAGGACTGTGCTAAATTAAGGACCTTAAAGTACTGAATGAGATCTATGACTATGAGCATTGTGCAGGCCCACAGGAGACAGATTTTGGCTGTCTGCACCCAATTTAATTATTTGCCAGAGATGTCTTGTTTTTAGTGTTGGATATGTCAAACCAAATAGCACAGAGCCAATCAAGGAGACGCAGTGCATTCTCTCTATAAAGTTTGTCTTTAAGGAATTCAGAGACTGTCTTGTAAGGGCTAAAAACTGTCTTTCCACAGTGTGGCTTAAATCATCCCTTGTACAGAATAACAAAAAAGATAGAAAGGAAGGAAATACTTACATTCCCTTTGTGGTATTGTTCTGGCACTGTCCACTGCTGGAAATGTTTGAGGGACTTCAGTCTTTTCCCAGCACTAAAGGCTTCAAGGATCCATGGAGAAAGCACCTTTTCTGCTATGTGGAGCCAGGGAAACATTTTGCTTTGTATATTCTTCACCTTAGTGAAAGTATGGCTTCAATAGGATCTTGCTGATACAGACTGAAACCCCCTGTCACTATTCAGTAGCAGCTGTGAAGGTAACGGAGTACCCAGCTATATTATCTCCCACATGCAAAAGTAGAGGAGGGTGTTGGAGATACTATCATTTCTAGTGTCAGACTGTTTCCTGGAACAATGCCAGTCCACCCAATAATTCATGGAGAGGCATCCATGTAGTAGGCAGCTGACAGATGTAAAAAACCCCCAGCACTTTAAATTCTGCATACCCACACGCAGAGCACAATGCATGCCCAGAAGAAGCATTGCATTAGCTGAACCTGGCTCACCCAACATCTGTATAGATTGGGCGCTTTAGTGGGGCATTATGGTGCTTTTATTTAGTAGCTGATTGAATCAGCTTTAGATAAAAATGCCGGAAAGTCCCACTGAAGCATGCAATCTATACAAAACCTGCAGAGCTGGGTCGAACTAATGTGGGGAGGGCTTTTTGGAATTTTTATCTCAAGCCGATTCAATCAGCTACTAGATAAAAGCACCAAAAAAGCCCGTCTAACTTGCTCGATATATACATATGTTGGGTGAGCCAGGTTCATCCAAATGCAATGTTTCTTTGTGGTTCCACAAACTGCACACATTGTACATTAAACCACACATGACACTACTAATTTTCAGCACAGGGGCAAAATTTGCTACTGGGATTTCCCAGTAGCAAAAAAGCAACCTCCCCTCCCCCCCGCAAAACCCAAAAAGCCCTGGAAAAGAAAAGTGATGCAAAGCACACCAAAAGAGTGTGCACTGGGATAAACGTGGAGACAGGGAAGCAGGCAGCCATGGGAGCAGGTAGCCTCTCTCTACATGCTGTGGAGTCCCCATGCTGATGTAGACCACACCCCAGTCAGCTGTGGACAGCTGGCTGGGGCACAGTGAGCCTCAGGACAGGGGAGCAGGTTTCCTGCTTCCAGGTCTCCACATGCCATTCCCTGGCTGGCTGGGGCACAGGGTGCCTCAATGCACCTGCTGGCTAGCCCTGTACTGAGGTACTCTGTGCCCCTGCCAGCCCCTCCTCACAGCACATGGAGCACACCGAGAGCTGGGAGGAGCTGGGCATGGGCAGTTTCCCGCAGCAGGACAATGTGTTCTGCAACACAGCACATCTTCAGGGGAATGCATTATGGCACAACGTAGTGGCACAAATTTGTGCTGCTATAAGCTCATGGCCCAGATCATCTGGATGCAGCCTACATGTATAAAGGCTAGCAGACTGTTGATTTTCAGTGCTCCTATATATAGATAAAATGACCATCTTCTGTTTTTCAAGGCAGCATAGTGCAACTGTTTGGTAGCTGTTTGCTGCCAATAAACATGGAAGAACCCTTCACAAATGTCTGAGTTCCCTTGACTTCATTGGTCTATCAGAGAAAGGCAGAAACATATAATTAAGGGGAGTGTGGTAGACAGACAGGAAGACTAGAGATAACCCAGAATGAAGCAGGATGTGGGCTCCATGTATGCTACATTCATAAATCTGCAGAACATCTGCTCCTCAGCACTGATTGAAACTCTTGCAGTGCTAAGCAAAACATTGTGTAATTATGAAACAATGTAATATAGTACAATGGCAATATATGGTAGTGCATTTAAAGAGCTCTAAAAAACAGAGGCTGAGATGACAAACATATTTCATTCAAAGTTTAAACAAACGAATAGTATCTTTTGCAGTCTGTCTATATAATCAGTATGCACTAGTAACTCTATAAAGTAAAACTTAGAGAAGTAGCATAACCTTTAGTGTCAACAGTCAGACATTTTAAATGCTAAACTAATACTGATACCAATCAGTGTGAATATTAGAAGTGGGGATTTTGTTATGCAACGCTGGCTACTGGGATGGTATTTCCAAAAGCATCTCTTCTACAGCTTCTTCCTGAAATGACAGAAAAAAACTCTGCCTCAGGGTTTTCCAAATAAATATTATGAAACCACAGTTAACATGTCCAACAATATTTTTGTCTCCTTGTCCCTCCCACAACCGGGTTGATCCGTCTTTGAAAGATCATCATGGGTCTTGTTACCTGCTAAAAGAAATCCTGTTCCTTTTGCTATTTCTAGCCTCTCTTGAAACACTCCAGCCCACATCATAGGGCACTTATACATGTGATGGACTTCTGCTCTGATGCATGCTAATTAGCACATGTCGGAGAAAACTCAGTTAATCAAGTCTGTGTCACATGTATTCAGCATCCCTGTGTTTCAAGATGGCAGCAGGGGTGCTTTAACTACAGCTCATTGAACAAGCTTTAGTTAAAGCATGCCTGCTGCCATTTTGAAGTGTGGGATGCTGAATACACGTGATGCTGTGGGAGCTTTAATTAGAGCAGCTCTCAGACCTGCTCTAATTAAAGTGTCCCCTCTCCACCCCAGAGCATGTGTATAGATGCCCACAGATCGCTGGCTTGAGTTGATTCACAATAGTCTGATTGCCTAGTTGAGATGCATGAGGCTAAAACCCCCAACTCCATAAATTTAGCTGAAACCTCTATTTATGTTTTTTGCAGGAGGGGTGGAGTGGGTGGGAGGGATGCAGTTAAATTCAACCATGCAAAGTTCAGTACAATAAGAATTGATTTTAGGAGAAGGTGGTCAAGTGAAACTAGGAGCAGTGCCACAAACTCTTGTGATTTTATTGAGAGACATGCAATATTTTCCATTTTTTGTAAAGCCTTTCAAGCTTGGATTAGGTCATTGCTCAATAAACTTGAGTTTTTATTTTTTCTGTGCAGAAAACCTTGAAAATGTGGATCTGAAATGCTTAAGCTCTAGCAGGCAAATAAAGAGTACCTCAAATGTATTACATTTTTACAAATCCAACCTTGTGATATATTGGGACCTGACTCATTTATTTTTGAATGAGCAAAGTTGTCAATATTTCAGGAGTTTAACACACAAATGATCTTTTTGGGCTAAGCACATACTTATCTGATGTGTAGACAGGTACTTTTTCAGTAGTGTATTTTTCATTGGAGATTGCACTGTGTATGATTTTCTATTGATCTATTACCCTCTACATAATCTTTGTCACTTTGCAGATAACAGACTTGATAGATGTGCCTCATGCTCTGTTATATCAATGGAGCAGTCTTCAAATACCTACTAAATCCTTAATCCTGGAATATGCTGAACACTGGCCTTAAATCAGCAAGGAACTTAAACATGTCTAATTTTAGTCGCAAGTAATTACATTAATTTCAGTGGCACTACACCTGCTTGAAGAGTAGATGCATGTTAAAGTGCCTTGCAGAACTGAAATTGTTGAGCCTGATCCTACACGCATTGTAGCTAATTGTAAAGCTTCCATAAATTTGAATGCTGCAGAATTAGGCTATAAATGCTAATTTTAAGGGTAACTGAAATCAAGGAGAATCTTCTCATTGACTGCAATGACTAGTTAAAATTATTGTTGAGGAAAAATATTTGCACTACTTTAAGGATGCATTTTAATTTGTTTTTCCATTGGGGAAAAAAACAACTAAGCAATATATTATCTGCAATATATTATCCTTTTTAAAAAGTGGTTTGGAGTTATAGAACTACATAAAATATTTTTTAAAAATTTTGAACCCTACATCAAATAGGTTATTTTATAGCCACGTCAATAGTTCCCCGTCACCCCAAGAACTAACCTAAATCTGATGATCATGACTGATTTTAAAACTCCCTACATTATGGGCCATGTATACACATACATTTGTCTGCTCTGATGCACAGGAAGGCATTGAAGCAGACTCAGTCAAGCCTGCTCTGCACACAAGCTGGTGCTGTATTGCATATGTTTGTATAAGTGGTGAAATGTGTGTCAGCACTGAGAAAATGGTGGTGGTGCACTTTTGAACTAAAACACCTTTGATATACTTTATTTCAAAAGCGCACCACCACCATTTTCTCAGTTCCAATGCACATTTCGCCATTTATACAAATGTAACTTGTTCAGAGAGGTATGAGCTTTCATAGGCTTTGTGAGATATATTTGACAAAGTAGACTGTAGGCTATGAAAACTCATGCCTCTTTGAATGAGTCAGTCTATAAAGGTACCACACTACCCTGTCTTCTGCCTAATTTTAGACTTACGGGGCAAACTAACTCTCTCTTTCTGCTATGTAATGAGAGAGGTACTCGTGTAGCAGTGGGTCTGTGTAGAGCATGGGAATGAGCACTGGATTCATAAACATAATATTGTACACTTGTATGAAACTATGAAGTGTGAATGAAAGCCCAGATCCAGGTTGATACATACAGTTAAAGATCATCATTATGAGTCTGAATTAAGGATGCTGCAATTCTGTTTACTGCCCTTTTTGGTGAACAGCTGAGACAGATTTCTGAGAACATGACATTTTTATGGAAGTTGATACTACCAATCAATATGTATTTTTCATCTGTGTTACCAGAAGTGTTTGCAGTTCCTAAGGCTCACAAAGAAGTCACCCTGGGGAAATTTCAACACTTTGGGATTTTATCCTTTCCTGTTATGTTGATGCAGTAGCTGGAACAAGTTTCACCAGTCATTCATCAGTATGATATTATTACCATTCTTCTCTTTTTCCTTGTTTCAAAAGCACTATCAACAGTGGCTTGTTAGAAATATAAATATTGCTTTCTTTTTCTAGACATGAAAAAAGTAGGGTCATTTAAACATTTAAAAATGGTTCTGTTTTTCAATGAAGAAATTTTTCAGCCTAACCGTTTCAATTCCCTTCCTTGTGTCTGCTGGTTCTGTGTTTAAGAAAGGATTGGCCTGACAGTTAATTTTCCTCATTTCATAAGACTTTACAGTATGTTGTCAGTAATGTTTAGCATTGTGCTTCCTTTTATAATGGCTATTATATACCATCATGATGCTCCACAGTTTGTCCCCAAAGCAAAGGCCTGGAGCACATGAATAGTTCTATTGAAATCAGTAGGAGTATTTACATGCTGCTGGATCAGAACACAAGTGCTTAGCACTAGAGATGACCAGGGTTCAAATGACACTGACTCTTGTTGGAGTCTGTAAAAGAACTGGTTCATTGATTAACAAGTCCACCTAAGTGAAGGAGCAATCTGATCAGAGATCCCCCTCCCCCCCAAGTTATGATTTTCAAATCTTATAGGGAGGCTCTCATTTCTTGTGGGGGGGGGCGGGAGGGGTTCAGCCCCCTGGGCTCCCCATTAATTTGTACCCTGGGAATAATCAAGCCCATAGGGCCCTTGTACACATGAAGAATGGCTGTTGTACATATGATAAAATTGTCCCCTTTAGTGGTTTCATTGCCCTTTTTAGTGATTTAATTGCCTAACAGTGTACCTGTTCAGCAGCATATTACAATTAAATTTCATAAGTGTACATCTGCAGCAGTGTATTTTGATTTAACTGACCTTTTATGTACCAAGGAAAAACACATTTGAAGTATTTTGGTTTGCTACTTAACAAATTACAGAGATATTTGTCATGTGTACAAGGGCCCGTACATCTGGAGATGGCAGCAGGGACGGTACATGGGGTACTGGAAGCCCAGGCATGCTCTGGGAAGTTCAGGCTTCCAGTACCCCATGCACAGTCCCTGCCACCTTTTCCAGCTGCCAGCACATCCAGTTACCCTCCTGCCACGTTCCTGCATGTTCCCAGGGGCAAGTTCACCTATTCCTAGATGGTCTGAAGCAGCAGGAAGGTGGCAGGGATGGTGCATGGGGTGCTGGAAGCCCACCAAGCCCAAGCTTCCCCAAGCATGCCTAGGCTTCTAGCGCCCCTTGCACCTTTGGATCCAGCAGGTGCTAGCTATGTTTCACCCATACAGCTAGCACCCCACCTGAGCAGCTCCAAGGGGTGCCACCTCTGTGGAAGGAAACACTGGGCCCCCCTGCAGCCCAGGGGCTGTGCGGCCCAGTGGCAACTTGTGTGGGCAGCCTCCACTGAGAAGAAAAAAAAAAATTGGCAAGGACCTGATTTTTTTTTTCCCCTTTCCAGAACCTGCCCATGTATCCTGTGGCCAGAAAGTGAGCTGCCAGTGGACTGAAAGGCCCTGAGCTGTGGGGGGCCCTGGTACTTGCCTCTGGAGTGGCAGCACCCCCCTCAGTGGCACCACACCCAGGCAGTCCCAGGTGGTGCCACTACTGCAGAGGGAAGCACCAGGGTCACCCACAGGTCAGGCACTGCTCAGTCCACCAGCAACTCGCTCACATGGGCAGGCTCTGGTGGGGAGGGGGGGAAGTATCAGGTCCCTCACTGCTTTTTCCCCCTCCTCCCCACTGCTTCAGCACAGCCTGCCTGCAGCAGGGGGTTGGGGGGCATGAGCTGCAGGGGCACTTCCACATGCCTTAGTGGGCCTTTTGGCCAGCCCTACCCCCTCACCAGTTGGCTATCAGTGCCTGCAGCCTGGCGGCAAGAGCGGGGGAAAGAGAGTCTCCCTGCCACACAGATCCAGCCTGGCTGGCTTGGGTCTTAGGGTGGGTGGGGCTGGGCCAGGTCCATTCCATGTGGCAGGGGGGCTCCCTTCCCTGCCACCCCCAGCTGCAAAAAGCCTGACCAGCAGCCCCATGCTGCAGCTTCTGGCTGCCATTGTCAGGAGGGGTAGGGGAAGGAAGCCCCCCCTACTGCAAGGGCCTCCCCATTGTAAGGGTTCTTCTACAGCTTGTGGCTGGGGTCTTGCAGTGGGTGGGGGGCAGGTTCACGCTGCAGGGGGTCTCCTTTCCTCCCCTCCCCCACTTGCCCTGAGTTTGGTGACAGCTATAACTAGAAACTGCAGTGCAGGGCTGCGCTGCCTGGCCAAGTTTTTTAATGTGCTAGGAACTGCAGTAGGGAGAAAGGGAGCCTGTTTCTCCTGCCCCTGCTCCCCACCTCCCGCCATTCAGGGAGGAGACAACCTTTTCTGTTTCCTCTTTGTTAGAGCCTGGGGGTGGGGCTGTGCTGGTGCTTCTCTATTCAGCCAAAGCTAGCAAGCCACTTAGCAAATGGCCCAACATGAAATGCCTTAACTCACAATGGATGTGGTACAGACATTTGATAAAACACTCTAACATAAAGTGCTTTAGTCTAACAGCACATCCATCAAGGTTTAACTTAGAACAGGGGTCCACCATTTTTAAAGCTCTTCATGTGCCATGACAGTCTGTTCTATTATGGCTTTGAAGTGCTTTCCGTGCACTTAATGCACATTAAGTGTAACATCTGCACCTAGCTTAAGATGCTGTAGTAACTTTTTATCAGCATATGCCAATACCACACAACAGGTAAGGAAAGAAATGAAATACACTGCTTTGTTCAGCTAAGTGACAGAGGGGGAATTTAAGGAATTTCATAATATAACCTAAGTGAAACTTAGATCCTGATGTTCACACCTCTGCTTTTCAGTTTGTAATTAATCATTTTTATGTGGACTAATTTAATTAAAATTTAATGTATATTAAAATATATGTTAATGAATTAGAAGATACATCTGAAAAATATACTGTTGACAACTAGGGAGGTATCCATTTTAGAAAACACAGCAAAACACTTATGATTTGTGATTCTAATTTTAGCTCAGAGTAATTGTTCTGTATTACTAAATTCTTTATCAACATTTATGAGCTATAGAAAAATATGTCTAGTGCAGGGCTTATTTAATAAGTAATTATTTTTTCTATATTTTTATATAATCCACAACTTGGAATGAAACTTACTTATCTCTGGATATTATCAATGACCTGCTGGCCAAATGCATACACTGGGGGTCTCATCATGGTGCATAGCACTTAACTCCAAAGAGATAAGTAGTTTTGTTGCGTACTGTTGATTCCAGTGGTAATAATCAATAATAAGATAGAATTCAACATAAGTAATATCACAATCTGGCCTTACATAAGTAAATCAGAAAATCATGGGAATAAAAATCTTAAGATATTGCAGAAGAGTGAATTTTGCATCAGAGAACTCTTCTCTTTAAAGCACATCTGAATCCATGCCCCAAACATGGACTCAGAGGCTGTGTCCAAATGAGTGCAAATGGGTGCTATGTGGTGCCATACACTGCATATGCAGATGTTCCCCACGCTACTACCTTGTAGTGCAGGGGTTGGGTTTTTTTTTTTTTTTGACACCAGGAGATCCCAGGATCAAAAAATCCCATGCCAAAAAAAAAAGCCAGGTTGGTTCATGTGGCAGCAGTGTGCACCATCCAAAACTCGAGCCTGGCTCCCAGCCAGGCTCCCAGCTGCAGAAGTGCCATGGCTGCAGCTCCCCAAGCCCCCAGGACCCCAGGTAAGGCTGCTGGGGCCAGGACAGTTGGTGCCCCCAGCCTCCCTTATCCCACCCAGGGTAACCTGCTGTGCACCAGGGGGCATGTAGTATGTGTGTTCCCTGGGAACAAGTAGCAGCAGCACAAGGTGTGCTGATGCTACTTGTCCCCGGGGAAACAAACATCCACCCTCATGTGGATGCAGCCAGCAGTACGGTCTTTTTTACTCCGAGATCATGATCATTTGTAGCGAAATGTCAGAGTAGTTTTGCCACCTATTCTCCCTTGAAAAAGAAAAATTAAAATCTGGGGTGTGTTGTTATTGCTTGGTTGCAAGGACTTTTGAAAAATTTAAATTGAGATAAGACTTCAAATTGTGTAATGTTGGAGAAGTGGAAAGAGAGAATGGGAGGAAGCTGGAGTAATGACGGGGGTGGGGTGGTGCAAGGTGCAGAAAGAGAGAAGCTTTGCTAAAGAGGAATGAGGGGACTGGGAGTGCCAATGAGTTGGGTCACTAGCCATTTCAACAATGGGAAAATTCTTTTGATACCGTGCAGCTGTCCTGACCAGGGATTGCAGCCTTCATTCCTCTTCTGCCACCTTAACTAGCACCCTCCCTTTACTCCTGGATGCCTCCCTAATACCCTTAGAGATCCTTTACCTGAAACCATTCTGACAGACTTGCTGATGGTATACAAACAACTTTGAAAGACAGTTCATTAGATGAAAGTTTTATGACACCTCCCTATCTTTCTCTCTCTCTACATGTCCTCTATCACCAATGGTTGTTTGTATGATTTCTTACTTAAACAATAAATATATATATATTTATGAATATATATATATATGAATCTCTTTCTCCTGCTATTTTTCTATAAAGTCATAGTCCTACACTTAACATAAACTACCCGTAGGGGCAGATCACTATTATTTTAAAAAAGTTTTGATCAAGAGGATTTTCTCTGAAGCAATAAATGCCTTTAGGCAAGTGGCCTTTGCAATAATATATTAGCAGAATTGCCCTGAAAACAGAACAGTTTTCAATTTTGTGATGAAAAATCAGTAATTCTATATTGCTAATGAAATATGTCAATATTTATTTCTTTTACAATTGTTTTAAACTGTGGTATGATTATAATAGGCCACCAAACTCCCCTGAGTAGAATGAACCAGCAAGCTGCTCTTTAGGAAAGAATGCTTCACCGGCTTTGTACCTCAAAGCCAACAGGGCTAGTTTTTGGGTGCAGGATTCCACACAAAATAGCTTGCAGGTTTAGAGGCATAAACTGCAAACTAACATTACATCTGGGAATTCTTCTAAATATTATTACACACACCTTTCCTAGAGGTACGTGAAGCAGATATTTCATCCGATACACAGTTTTTGTCTACCTTCTGTGCCATCATACGATACTGTATGAGATAAATATTACTACTTTTAGTTCAGCAGCCAATATATGAAAATAATACTTTGGTTAGCCTATAAAGGTACAAATCTACCCCGCCTTCTCCTTTAGTTTAAAGGGAATTTAATTATGATGCTGAACTGAGACTAAAGGGTAAACATGAATAATAACACTATAAATCTTCTAAATGAGTCTCTCATCATTCAGTACTTTTAGAAGGAATACAATGCAAAATCCTCACATTTGTTCATAATTAGACTCCTTTCTGTAAGCATTTCTTTTAATACAATAGTTGCCTAAATCCCAATTCAACTTAATTTAACTGACTTTGATTTCTGGACCAAAAGCATTAAGCTTGAACTCAAGGAAAAATGTATAATGTGTTCATTCAATTAAGGAGTAATTAGATACTCAATCACCCTTACATCACATTAGGGATTAGTCAAGAAAGAAGAGAGATACTACTCACTTCAGTGGATTGAACAGTTTTGTTAATTAGTTGAGTGCTAATTGAGATTGAGAAAGTGTCAGTGTGTCATAACATATGCCTGCTGACACTGAGCCTTAAAAAGCAAAATTTCTGATTGCTTTTGAGCACTCTGGGTCAGTACTTGCAAACTGATCCAATGACTTACGTGAAAGTTAATAGGAGCTTCTCGTCTTCTATGGACTTGGAGTATGCCTCAACTATCTAAGCACCCCCTTGATAACTGTGCCAACAATACTAATTATGTGTTTTTTTATTATATGCAGTTATGTTATAGGTGGTGCAAAGTAGCCCATTAGGAATCTATTGTGCTGGGCATTATACAAAATTGGTAAGAGACAGCTACTTCCTGAAGAGTTAACAGTGTTGGAACTTGCAAGAAAATGGCATTTGGCATCAGGAAGTTTACTTCACATTCTTCAAATAAACCTACGTCCAGCTCTAAGGCTCAGGAGAGACATTACACTTAAACTGATTTAAGTGATCAGAAACTGGTTTAAACATGTAACAGAACACAAGTTCAGTGTACATAAACCAATTTCAAAATGGCTGAAACTGGTTTAAGATAAACCTGGTTGAATGTACTATTAGACTTAACTGATTCGGGTTAAACTGGTGTATGCAATGTCTGTCCCAGACCCCTTCCTGGTTTAAATTAAACTAGTGTACCCCAGCAAACTCATTATTTGGCATCAGGAAGTTGACTTCACTTTCTTCAGATAAACCTACCTGCACCTCTGAGTGTTCCTTGAGAACCAATGATACTAGGGATAACACGGAAGTATGAGAACACTTGTAGTAAATTTGCTTTTATCTCTGGGTTAGATCCTCAGCTTCATGCAGCTACACTAACAGGGCAACTGCTTTCTAACCAGATTGTCCCTGGGCTACTGTATGAAAAAGCAGGAACTCACCCAAGCAGAGGGGCTACAGATTAATATTATATGTTGTTTTAGATGAACACTTGCACCTCAGCCCTCACTATTCTGCATTTCATGTTTAGATATAGTATATTTGACATTAAATTAACCTCAAAAGATTGAAGATGTTAGTACGGGGGTTTTCAACTGGGGGGTATGCATACCCCTGGGGGTACTTTCTCCATCACTGTTGGTTGGAACTTCTACTGACCCCCCTCCCCAGGTAACTGATTGGCTACTGGGGGATCACCCCTCCAGACTGGCTGCTGGGGGGACTCCTTCCTTTTTGAAAAGCCACCGGGGGTACACTGACCCAAAAAGGTTGAAAAGTTAGGATGAAATGATCCATTATCACATTCACCTCTATTTCTGGCCTGGGAAAGGGTGCAGGAAAAGCTTGGATAACTGGTTTTCTGAGCTTTATAAGTCATTTGATTGGAACATTATGGGTATGTGTAGAACACCTAGCACAATGAGGTCCCAAGCTATGATTAGAACTTCTACTTTCTCTCTTTATTAATAGAAAAAATGGTCACCAGGCACTACCTGCTAAATATCTCCTAGAACAGGGGTGACCACGATACAGTCCACAGGCTGGATCCAGCTTGCGGAGTTGTATCAGCTGGTTTGAAGGGATCTCCATAGATCCAGATCTTTAGTGGTAGGGGAGCAGCAGCAGCTTTCTGCAGTTTCTCCTGCCACCATATTTCTGGACCCAAGAGGAGCCCCCTGGACTGGATAACATGGGCCCACAGATTTGGCCTGTGGACCAGCCCCACACCACTGACCTGGCTCACAGAAAGGCCTCGCACACTGGATTTAGCCTGCAGGGCTGAATAACTTTGTCACAATATGACCACCCCTGGGATGACCATGATGTCCCTTGGGCACTGTGACTGTTCCGGCTCTGCCTTATGGGTGTCTACTAATCTCTCCTGCCATGTCTTGCTGATATAAGTGATGAATTGGGAGGCTGCCCTTGAGCTGATGCCTGGTCACAGTCCTGACTTGCTCCTTTAAGCCCTATGGGTTGCTAGACCCCTTTATTGTGTCCCACTCAGAAAGTGCCTTATAATTTAGCCCATACGGCTTGGGGTATGCATGACTCCAAAACCATCCCTTTATCATGTCCCATGACTCACAGATGTTACACAGAGGTGGTCTTCTTGTGTTGGGGTCAGCTCACCCCCTGTCACCGCACCTTCTTTGGTGCTGGGGTCTCCACACTGTAGTGTGCCCCAATGAGTCTTCCTCCTCCCTAGTAGCCTCAGCCTGGTCTACCAGTTTAAATAACAACAGAAAGCACAAGTCCCTGAGCTATAACACAACCATAACATAGGGTCCACACTCTAACCTCTTTTAGAAAACAAGCTCCTCTCTCAGTTTACTGGGCCTCCCCCTGCCACCACTATCTATGAGCTCCTATAGCCCCTTAATCCTACCAGAAGCAGAACAGGCAATCAAGCATCTCCAGTTAGCTTCCTCTATGAGAGCACCTTCCTTCTTAGCTACTGCCCTAGAACTAACTCTCTAGTCCCAGCCCTGGGGTTTATGTGCGCCCAGGGCCCTGCCTTCTTCCGGGCAGCTGACTGGGTGCAGGTGCAGGCTAATTCCCTCATTAGCCTGTTGCCACAGTAACCTGCACCTGTGTGGTTTCTGCCTGACTGCTAGGGCCCTCTCTCTAGGCATTTTCTGCCCTTAAAGGAGCAGGCACCTTAGTCTGCAACAGACTTGAACACCACTGTCCTAGAAGGTTCTCACCTGCAGACTGCAATGAGACGTGGGGTGCATAATCCATTGCATAGTTTGCCTTATCTAATTTACCATTTGTATTCTTCACGTTAGCAGCAATTTACTATTTGGTCCAGAATGGCACTTTTGAGATGTTATTGTAATGAAATGTTTCAACTTCTTGTGAGCACAGAGATAGCACTGCCAGAACGTTCACATCAACAGATGCTTAATTTTCAATGGAAATCTTGTGTAGAAAAATTTGGGGCTATATTTTTCTCCCTCACAACAGTTTTACTTCAGCGACCTCTGTGAGTTTCCTTTTGATTTACATTGATGAGAGAGCAGAATCAGGCCCATCATATCACTTGAAGGATATACCCTGAAACTCCCCCCACCTGCTGTCATGAAACTCCTGCTTTTAGTTTCCCCCATCTCCCTGGCTAGAGATAAACAGTCTTTCAGACACACTGTGGAGGAATTTCAGTAACATAATTGTTTCATTCTCTTTTCAGAGAGGGGGAAGACAATGCTCCCACAGTGCCCTTGGATGAGAAATGGAAACTTTTGAGGCTGCTGCTTCAGTTTAACCACAAAGCTTGTATTGTCTGCCTTCACCTAATTCAGTCTTGATAGACAGCTGTGACAGTTGGTCTGTCCACATGGTCCAGTGAAATTCTGGGAATGGGCTGTACATTAAAAGAAGAAAACGCATTAAATCTTCCAACTCACTGCTGTTAACATTTTATAATTACTACCATTTATATTACAGTTTCTTTACCAGAACACTCTCTAGTTGTGTACAACTCAAATAATATTAGCGTTTAGTTTGGTGTGAATGAAAACATATATACACTCAAGGTAAATGCATCTTTCTTCCAGACTGTAGATTTTTTTTTTAATTTTGTAGTCTTAACTTCATGTTGTGTCACTAACCAAAAATTCTTCTGTGGAGAACAGTTGAAAATATGTTAATAATATAATTGTTTGCTCACATGGAAGATAATACAGCTTTCAGGATGGATTCTCTCTTCCCCCTCCCTGCAACTGTGGATTAAAATATCAACACAAAGTTTATTTGAATTGCAGCAGAGTATCATTTGTATTCAGAGGATTCTTTTAAAAATATGACAAAATTAACTGACATGCAAACAAGCAGAATTGTCTTGATGATTTTCTGCCCAGTGAATAATATAAATTTGTAGAGAAATATGCAATCCTGAAGTAGAAAACAGCAGGCCTTCATCCTTCTACATATTGTGCAGTGCACAAGAAAGAAAGGTTATAGATGAAGCTAGAAATTGGTAAAAAGACGGAGTTACACTAGAACTGAACACCTTTGCTACCCCTTAGCACAATGTCCAGTAGTACAGGCAGTACACTATATTATTTGAACCCAGCTAAGGAGACAGTGGTTTTTGAAAAGCAAAATTTGTCTAGATCAATCCAACATACAGTCTACAGTCCCTTCAACAGCATATAGGTGCAAAAGACAAAACTATTTAAGGCTGTCAGAGGAAACCTTTGATCGATGTATGTAATGTTGTACACTATGTTATCAATGCTGGAACCAGGCACAGAGAGCACAGGTCTATGTGAGGTGACACACTCTCTGTCACAGATGGCAAGCCCCAAGCAAGGTCACAATGGAGATGCAAACACGAGGCTCAGGAAGGAGAGGCTACCACAGAAGAGCACATTGGTGGGTCATCAATCATGGAGGCATCACCAGATGAGTGACCGCAGCATCACAATGCATGTCTGATCCATGTTTTCTGCTTTATACGATGTGTGTTTGCAGCATAACCATTTTGCATCATTCTCACAATCATTCATCAGGGCAGCCAAGCACAGGCTGGATGTTACAGACACCTTCACTTTCAGGTGGAGAGGCCTATTCATAAACAAAAGCTGTCCTTTATAGCATGCAATGCAATAAATGCGGAGAGCACATACAAAAAACTGCAGATAGGATACATGCCTAGAATGAAACTATTTTCAGGATAAAAGAGGTTGGTGCCTTAAAACTACTAACCGTGAGTGCTAAACTCCCTTTGAAAATATCACCCTACAGGTTTAGGGGTAAATTTGATGTCACTGCCAATTTACACCCGGTTTTAACAACTTTTCCCCTGTGGCCAACTTTTGTGTCATCTGGTCAGGGACCAAAATGATCAAAGCTGACAATTAGCATTCAAATAAAAGGCATTAGATCACTGAGCATCCACCACCACCTCCCCAGTAACAAAAGAGCTGCTAAAAAGTGTCTGCTGCCTCCTCCTCTTTTCAGTAGCAGCTCCCCCTACAACAGCAACCACAGCTAGAAAACATCCATAGCAACCAAAGGATTGCCTGTTCCACAGAGGAGCCTTTGCCTGAAAGAAAGGAGGAGTCTTTGACTCCCTGTCTTGAAAAGTGGGGGATTGCCAGCCAAGAAGCACTGTCCAGCCAGCATGGATTAGACTGGATCAGCTGCATTTCTGGTCAGTGACTTGGCATTTTCCCTGGTACCCATCTCCTGCTTCAGAATCTCAACTTTCCTTTTACAGGGGCCAGACCTGCAATGAAGTAGCAGAGTTCCTCCAGCAGAGGTCATGTCCCCGTGTTTTACTAGTGAGGGAAAACTCCAAAATACAAAATCAAGCTGTGAACCCACTGAGTTACTGGGCCAGATGTAGCTGATTCAGAAGAGATCTGGTTGAAGACCTTTTCTTATTTGCACATAACATATTAAAACCACTTAGTATTAGTTGAAAGAACTGCAGTTTTAATGTGGCAAATTGACCTTACAATGAAACTAGAGCTATATTTGTTCTCTAAATAAAACATGTTCCTTATCTTGGACTGTACTGTATTATGCTGACTCTGAAACGGGATATGTTGAAAAGCAAATGATGTAATGTCTCCCCTAAAAAAGCCAATTATTTCATTTTCCTGTGCTCCCTTCCTGTGTTTACTGCACTTTCCGGCACAGCTTTGTACACTGAAACCCAGAAGGCTAAAGAGTACTACAACTGAGAAAGGGAGGTAGCTTAGTCAATCTGTCCCGCCAACCTTTTTTTTTATATATATATTTTTCAAGGTTGTACTTAAAAAAACCCAAAAATAAGAAGGACTTAAAACTGTTGGTAGGACTTGGAGCTAGACATAATCCTAACAACAAAGCTGCTCATATAATATATCAATTTTAAGAAGAGGGGAATCACAGCAACTTCTTGGTGCAATGGGTATATAAAGTTACATAAATCTTTCTGGCTGCAGTGGAAATTCTTTAGGGTGGGATTTGCAAAACTGAACCTCTATGGTATTACTACCCTCAGTCTATACCCAGAGAGGCATATGCACATGCATGCCTGTGAACTAGCTTCTATCAATAAAGTGAGGACTGTGTTCTCAATATATGTTTTCTATAAGCCCACTGGTACATCTATGTGTGTGCCTATAAATAGTCAAAGAAATAATAACAGAATAAATGTAAGATGAGGGGAATACATGGTTTTAAATTAGTGGCTTACTTTTTAAAATTAGTTATGTGAGTAATTTCCTGAATCAAATTGCCATTTAACATTTACAATATTTTAAAGAATAAATTGTTGATGTTTTATGTTCCATATAATTTTAAAGACTCCTTAGACACATGATTTAAAGATGCTGAGGCAGATGCTGGGCACAGAATAATTGCATAGACAAAATATTTGCATTGCTGAATGAAAGATTTGTAACATATCCATAAAAATATCCATGACTTCCTTGAGGGATATCCTTGCTCTGTGCCCTTCAGGAATGATGTTAGTATTTCTGTTGATAGCCCAAAGCCATCCAACTGTATGTTCAGGGCTTGAGATGAAAGACTTCTATGGATGATATTCCTATCATTTGTGGCTTAAAAATTATTTCCCCCAGCCTGTTCTACAGCCAGGAATTCTTGTCTTTGCAGGACATTTAGACTGTATGATGACAAGCACAATATAAAATATTGAGAGAAGAGAAATTGTAGCAGGAGAAAAGGACGGTCCCTGAGTGGGCCACAACCTGTCTGATAAGAACTGTTTGTATTTTTGTGCACTCCAACTCCCAGATGGTAACTGGAAACCCGTTACGGTAGTAGAGTGTCCTGAGCCAACTTAGAAAACTTAATTATGAAGTATGCCAAGCTGACTTGAAATTGCATAAGTGAACAACTAGAGAGAGAGTGAGCTCCAAATGTGGCTGATCTCATAGAAACCCCACACACCAACAATCTACATCAGCCAAACTCATTGGTCAATCACAGTTGAGATGTATGACACTGTTGCTTGCTAATTGTAGAAGCAATAGCTTTGTACAAATTAATCCTTTCATGGTTGTCACAAATGCCACAGTAGGAGGGAGGAAAGACTTCCCTCTCTGTAGAAATGATAGACTCCCTCACTGTCTAAAGGCAATGGAGGAGGAGAAGAGAAATCACTACTTGGCTTAGGGACTGTGGCAAGAGGAAAAGCTTTGGTCTGATGAACAGCTTTCTCACTGGCTGAGTTCCACAATGGATCCATCAACCATCATTAAAGCAGCCAGGAAAGAGCTGAAACCACATTTCATGATGTTGATGTGTGAAGTGTTTGTATGCAATGAACCTATCTATATACAAATTAATCCATTTAATTATTACATTACATTTCTATTACATCACATATATATATATAATCTCTCTCTATATAACAGCCAAAAACTAACCCCAAACCATAAATTATCCTGCATGGATGTGAACTGGAAAGTTAATAAATTCCAGACTTAAGGCTGCCTGTATCACCTTAACTCAACCCCTTTATTTATATGCATTAAAATATTGGCATTAGTACTATAATCATGCACTATTTTTAATGAGCAGCTATGTAATATTTTGATGTTGTCTTCATTGTTCAAATCATATGCATTAATTGCTGAATGTTATCCAAATCTTGCTGTGATGACAGAATTAGTAATTCCCTCATGATTTTCACTCATTCTATTGCATTTGGGAGCATCAGAAACATTAATGGATTTATATTCACATTAAGTCCTATGAACTGAGGAATTTCCCCATTTTATATACGAGAAACAGAAGCATAGAGAAATGCAGGTCAAAAGCTTCCAGTAATATTGGGTTGCCATTTGAGCCACATGGAGACAGACACTTTAGAGTGCTAAGCATTATATACCACTCAAGTTCCAATTAAACTGAAGTGAAGCTGGGAGTGTGCAACAGAGAGCATGGGGGCTCTCTGTTCCTTTAAGAGAAGAAGCAGCTTAGCCAGGATGCCTTGCATGCTAGGCAGAGTGCAGCAACTTCATGTTGCCAGTGCAATAGGCTAATGGAGCAATTAGCAGGCACCTGCCAGCAGTCAGCTGACTGGAGGTAGGCAGGGCTCTGGGAGTTTATAAGACCAAGTCTGGGGCTGGCATGAGGAGCTTTTTCTGGAAGCTGCAGGAGAAGGAGCCCCTGTCCAGAAAAACTGCCTAGGGACACTGGTCTGATTGCTTTCTGCTTGCAGGAACACTTAAACTTGGGTTGCTCACAAGGAGCCAGGTTGGGAGGTATGCTGGCTCAAGGATGAAGAAAGGTTTGCCCTCTTAAAGGGGCAGAGGGCTAACTTCACTGCTGTGACTTAAGTCATAGCTCGGGGGCTTGTGTTTATACCAGAGGTTTGGGATGGGGCAGGCTTAAGCAGTTACTGTGCCCAGAGTGGGCAGAGAGTGCCAGGTGACAGTGAGACAGCAGCTTGGCACCTCAGGGGCGCAGCAACCAGAAAGGAAAAGCAAGAGCTAGTGCCTCAAAGCCAGGTCCAATACAGTGGGCCCAGGTTAGAAGGCTTAACTAGAGTAAAGAGGTGGAGGCTGAGGAAGCCGAAGCCCCAACAGAGGGCACAATGTTACAGTACCACCTGCAAGGCTTGGGTTATGGTGTACAGGTGGTTTTGGAGTCATGCAATTAGCCCTTATGGCTTTGGGTGCCTGCTGGGCACAGTTGAATGTAGAGGCCCAGTGAGGACTAGTAGGATGCTAGTGGGGGTTCAGTGGAACTGGGGCCATGCACAGGTCTGTGGGCAGCTGCTCTGTTTATAATTCTTCCATCAAGGGTTGGCAGGTGAGATGGGAAGGTGCTCTAGGGACAGAGTGGGGCATGGTCTCAGAGCCTGCAGGGGGATCATGGCTGCTGCTGGGACCCCAACATGCTACAGAGTGTTCTGCAGTTCTGCAAATCAAACCTCTGGGTATCTAGTCAGGTGTCCCCAAAATAAGTAGTCACCCCCTTGTGACAAGTCACAAACACAAGTAGATAAAAGTTACAAATACAGGTCACCAAACACCTTGTGAAAAGTTTGCTCAGATTTGGGGTTTGAGTGAGTTACCTGGCATCAAATGGAAACTCTTTGGCAGGGATAGATCCAATTTTCCATAGCAGCACTTAACTGCTTTTATTAGGAATCCCTCTTTCTTCTTCCTGAAATCCCCTACCAACTTCTACAACAAATGAAATTCAGGTCCTACAGATAGCAGGACTCTTTCTCTGTACAGCCCTGCTCTATTCCCAGTGTACACTTAGCCCTGAATGAGCAGGGTTTCTGCTGAAAAGATAATATGCAGCCATGTAAATGAAAAACTATAACATAATAAATATATATATATATATATATATGGGAGCTGCATTAAAATTGTACAGGCAACCTGTTGAAGCTGTCCATCTCTAACTTATTTGATAAACCGAACAAGTTTACTTCCATACTCAACTCATTGTAAGGCTTAGAGGTAGGCCGATCATATGGAAATCTGGGACATCATGTGGGAAATCCAGAATGCTGCCCTCCACCCCACCTCTGTGCTCTCACAAGTCGGCAGGGGTGGGGCTGCTTTGCTGGGCAGGCAGCAGTACCTGCCAGCCTGCCTGCAAGTTAGTCTGTGCCACTCCATCTCCTGGCCAGACTACCTTGGCCCCATGCCCCTGCATTTCAAGGACACCCATTATAATTCACATCAGCCAGCTGGGACCTGCCTCTGAAATCTGGCTCTGTTAATTTTATATAACGCAAGCTGTTAACATAAAGAATGTCATGTGTTACAGCAGCAAATGACCCAGAGAATTTCAAGTTACTATATTAATCCAGTTATCTTTTTTGACAGGATTACAGGCCTGGTTGATAAAAAATAGCAGGATTATTTGGGTCACAGAAGCGCAGCACTGCAGTTAGGAAGAAACTCCTGCTCAGACTTGGAGCAGAAGTGCTGGGCAATATATCATTGGCTCGGACAGAATCCTCAGATGCTTTAGCAGCTCAATTCTGAAAAGTCTGTACTGAGCATACGTGGCCTGTAATTTTTCAAAAGCTTATGCCATAGCTGTGTTTATGCAGATTGTAATGGTAATGACAAAAGACACATCTGTAGCTCAAAGGCTCCACCCTACCCATATTTCAAGTCCTTGTTCCAAGCACTGAGTTTCAGAGCTTCTCAAGTAAAAACCACCAGATTTTAAAAGGTATTTTTCCTTAGGCTTCTCCTCAGAGGTGTCTGAGCCATCTTGATTTTAAAAAAAGCCTGAGGCAGACACCCAGTATGGAAAATTTAATCTATGAATAACTGTAAACAGGGCTGTACAATGGAAGTGCTATGTAACCTTAGTAGCAGGTTGTATGATCATCTTTAGCTATACTAGATAGGTTAGCAGAAGCTTTTCAAGGCTGGGAAAATAGTAGGGGAAAAAAGGGTACTTTTAAAACATTTTTTAAACAAATTGAAGACTTACATGTTGGCTGTTACCAGGCCCACTAGCCATTCATTGTTCCTTACTTTGTTTCCTCCAGCAAGACAATAAAGAAGTATGGTCAGTGTACCCTGGAGCACTTGTCACCCAAAGAGCTTGCTAAGGATGGAACTGCGGGAGTACAAAAGTATCTCACAAGTTTATTTTAGAAGACATTTGTGTCTGTGGCAGAGACAAAGATATCTTAATCTCATGCAAAGGGAAACCCACTGCACTGCATCCCTTAGGCTTTAATATAAACTTATGCTACAAATAGAGCTTTCTAAAGTGCCTCCTGTATAAACCTCTGACAGCAGTGCATATGAGAGAAAAAGATGATATCAGAGCATGATACATACTGTACATTGTGTTGACAGTATTTTAAATGACATATAAAAACAATTCTGAAAGCATGTATTTAACTTGATTTTAAATGGGTGCCTATCTTTGATGGATTGAGTCACTGGGAAATGCATTCCATGACTTTGGATTACTATTAGAGAAAGGTTTGACCTCTGGTTGAACAACTTACAGGACTGAGTAAAAAAAAAAAAATACCAGAGGTAGGAGAAAGATTTATTTGGGCTTGAAAACTTGTAGTAACTCAGAGAGATAAGGAAATTACTCAAGAGACATCAAAAACAAAGACAGAAGAATCCTGAAGGCAATGTGCTATTGGGAAAGAAGCCAATAAAGATTACCTATACCATGAGGTTTAAAATGCAGTTACAAATTGCAATCCGGCAAGTGTACTGCACCATTGTGAACCCACTGATTTTGTGGCATTGAATGTTTTGGCCAATCTACATATCACTGAATTATAAAAATGATCCTAGAAATTACAGCCACTAAGGGTTTTTCTATGCCATCTCTGCTGATCTGTGCAGGCCTCAGTAACACTGCCATTCCACATGTCAAATGCAGCAATAAGACAACGTGGACAGCTTAGAGTGGCCCTCATCTTGTCCCAGCTCCACTCACAGGGGCTCCATCTCTGGTGAATTTATCAGCATTAACAGAGGATTCCTCTAAGGGAAACTCACCCTAGGATGGAGCTGGATTGTGGGACTCCTTGCGAGCTAGATCAAGACTTGGCAGAAGTGAGTCAAGTGGCAGTGGCATGAGTAATGCTGCATCAGCACAGCTGTCACTCACTCTCTGCTGCCAAAAGCCCTTCCCAATGGGATTTGTAGCTCCAAATTCTGTGGTCCTTGGTAAATAGGGAAGACAGTTATAAAAATCAAGCTGTGTGGACATCTGCATCTGAAAATGCTAGCTGTTTTCTCTCACAAGTGCCTCTTTAAGAAGGATTCAGATGGGTCAGTACAGACTCCAAAAGGAATTTTATTATATGAAAAAAGGAGTGGAATCAGTGGAAAAGTTTCTCTGTCTACAACATACCTTTTCATAGAGCAAATTCAGAAAGAGATGACTGCAATCAAATGAAAACTACAGACAGTTAGACCGAATTCCTATTAAGTAGGTTGTATGGTTCCAAGAGGAAGTAGTAAACATAACAAAGACATCTGTACGGGAGCTTACATGGGAGTAATGGTAGATGCAATGTCACTGTTAACAAAGGGGTCTCCTAGAAGAAAGTGAGAGACTCAGCATGGGAAATAGGCAGGGTCACCACCCCACTGGCATAACAGGCTCCTGAGATCTGAGAACTCCAGTCATGACACAGGCATACCCTAGCAAGTAGCCGCAGGTAGTGTAGCAACTGCAGCTGTGCAATTCTGGTGCCTCAGTGGGTGTTCCACATATTTCTTGCTTCTGGCATCTGTTTCCCTAGCAGCACTGTTCCTGCACTGGAGATCTTACTGTTGGGGTCTGTAGTCCACTCATTTTTAGTAGTGTCATGATTTCAGGAGTCATCTGTTTCAGGAATCTCAGGGGATTCTTGCTCTGCTTTTATGCCAGCAATTATTTTTGCTTAATGGTAATATATTTATTTGACTTGTCCAGGGCAAATAAAGTGTTGAGCACTGTAAAAGACAAAGTTAAATGCAGCCCTGGCCTAGCAATGATTACTGAAGTGGTCAGAGTTGATGATGTCCAGTGCTTCATAGAGCAAGAACCATGGGGAAGACAGAATGCCAGGTTATCTGAAGGCCAAAATAATGCCTTTTTGTAATTGTTATTTCCAATATGGGATCTTGATAATGTAATAAAGCTAACACATTTTTGGCCATGCCTTTCCTTTCTTTATATGATACAATACCCTGTCCCAAGTAAGAACTATTTAAGGACACCTTTGAAATACCTATTTTTCAAGTTACCGTTTCTTACTGACTTATCCAAAAATCAGAGCATCATATATTGCCCAGCACTTCTGCTCTAGCGGCTCACCATGTCAAGTTCCAAGAGTTTAATCTAAAACAGCACAGGAGCTGGAGAAAAAGCATTTCACAGCCTTCACTGCAGCCCTAAAAAAAAGCATTGCCCACAATCTGACACTGCAGAGGTCTCCGTTGTCCAGATGTCACACACTTATGTTGGACGTGCTAATCACTAGCATATGCCAAGGCATGTTAGCCACAAATGTAAGTTCTTAACTTTTCTCCAATAAGAAGCTAACACCTCCACTGAAATAATAGGAACTAAGAATTGCAGATTTGTAGGTTAATGACAATCTCCTGAAACCCTTTAAGATCATAGTAAATCCAGTACTCAGAGGCTCTCATTGCTTATTTCACCCTGTTTTGTTTTATTTTATTTTTTTTCCAAGTTGCAGCCTCCTGTTTATCCTACCATTCCTGATATTATGGAGTCCTTTCCCAAATCCATTTAGTTAGTGAGTTGATGCACAGTGTTGTCTGGTTTTCTCTAGCATGTTAACAACTGTAATATTTCTAATTTCCATATAGATTTGACAGCTGAGGTATTTTGGCTTCCTCTGCTCCCTTACAGCTTTTGATTAATTAAATTTACCCCAATTCTGACCCCAGTTTCACTTTAACAGAAATCTAATTTAATACTGAGGAATCAATTCCTGTGTAAGCGCTGATGTCTATAATCTATGGTTGGAGCACCATCAAGATTTGAATTTTTTGATCAGTGAGAGGCTAATGAGCATTCTAAATGTTCATTTCACACCATACATTTATTAAATGCACTGAGAGAAAAGAAAATTCCTTTTCCCCCTATGTGGTCACTAGTTCAGAGTTTTTTGTTAGCTTGGTAACAGGAAGTATGAAACTTATCTTTCACCTAAATGAAGCTGAGAATTTTTTTTCCAGTTAGTTTGGCCTTTCTTTTCAGGAGATATTCCTTAAGAAGCAGAGTGCAACCTATCATCAGTAACTACTACTTCTTTGTTAAACCAGAGCTGTTGCATGAATTCCTTTTCCTTTTATGTGAGAGTAACAGACCATGCCTGGTTCACTGCCTTCCTTCATAGTGACATTTTTTTTATGCACAAAAATCCTGAAATTATTGTGGGTGGATGAGCTGTCTTAAAAGAAAAGCCTACAATGTTTCCTAATCTTAGTCACAACAACAGCATAGTCCACATTAAACACTTTGCATTGGAGGGAGGGAAGTCTTCCTTCATCTTCTCCTTTTTATCATTGCATGACGTGTAGAGTTTCTATTAGTGATGGAGATCTCATCATTAAGTCATGCAAGAAAAAATTTCTGTCTCTATTTGAGGTGGAACATGGTGAATACTGAAACACATACTGAATATGTGAGCAAATTACTGCAAAGATGACCCTATATTTACAGATGAATATGAAAATTCAATGCATACCTCAAGCTTGCAAGCTATTAATAGACATCTGTCTTTGCTCTTCGTTTATTCTTCATTAATAGCCGTTTATTCTACACGGCTATTCAATAGCTCTATTTTTAAGAAAGGTAATCCTACAACTTTTGTTTTTTTATCAAGGAAGTGTTAAAAGAAGGGTTTACCCCCAACTGATGCAAACACGAATCCCTCACTTTAGAATGGGAGAAAATTGACAGCTTATATTATTTATAAATAACCTAACTTATATTTAGGGTTACGGAAGGGAAGCAACCAAAGTCCCATTAGGGTCTACATAGACTTTGTGTTTCTATTTTGCAAGCACACATCAAAATCAAGATTTGCTAATATGGTTCTTATAACTAGGCTCCCAAATCCATATGCAGCCATGAGGGTCTCAGGGCAGTGACTGCTGTTGACATCCTTGAAGTGGCTTAACTGCTGTGTTATTGGAGCAGGGGGCCAGGACACCTGGGGAGGTGCCTTACCAGACATGCAGTGTGCATGGACCCTGAACTGAAATTCTGAGTTTAAATTAGATCTAAATCACAAGCTCTAGACCTTTTCTTACTTCTACCCAGGTCCTCCTTTAATTCAACCACTTTTCTAAATCATTTCTAGACTAGCCTTTTTTCTATTTTTAAAAATATTTTATTTGTACTGTAAAGTAACAACACATTAAATATTCTTTGAGCCATCTGTAATGCTAAATAACAGCCATCTATATTTTGAAGAGGATAATGAAACATTTGATCACATTTAAATTCATAAAAGCCTTGCAAACAAGAATAGCTCTAGCAGTAAAAGGTGAAATTGTAGGTTCAGAATTTCAAATCTTCCACTGCACCTTCTTACTGGAAATTGGATTTGATGTCACTTCCTATCTATTAAACTATTTAACAATTTGACACACTCATTCTGTTAAGACCTAGGAAATACATACATAGCAAAATTTTAGGATTGTGGTACTTTGATAGCCACTTTACTTTTTACTCCTTTCCACTTTACATAGATGACTTAGACAGCCAAAAGCTCTATGTGCTGAAGGGATCAAAAGATAGTTGGAGATCTCTGGTTACATTCACTGTGCTATTAACAGGATGAGAAGTATATGAGGAGCCATAACTTTTACTCTTTCCACATGAGAGCATCTCTTACATTGATCCTCTTAACAAAAGGAACCATAGACTATCAGAATGGACAGGTCAGTCCAAGACAGGAGGATCCAAGGTTAGAGTAAAATAAAAGTTCATGAATTTACCAAGCTCAAATTAGCTGCCTATTGATTCCTCTCTAGAAACAATTAAATGTGGTTATTAATACCCTTTTATCTCCCTAGTTGTCCATAAAGTACTAGGTTTACCAGGGGATGGAGACCAATGCATTGAGGTAAGTGAGAAAACAGGTGACCCAGAGGAAGCACAGGCAGGAAGGGAGGAGGGGGCAACAGAGAAGGCCTTCTCATTCTTCCTGAGAAAATAGGGCAATTGGCTAGTTACTTCAGGTGTCTGTACATGAATCCATGGAGCCAGGGAAACAAGCAGAAAGAATTGGAAATTCTTGCACAATCACAAAACTATGACTTGATTAGAATAACAGAGACTTGATGGGATAGCTCAGATGACTGGAGTACTGTCATGGATGGTATGAAGCGTTCAGGAAGGACAGGCAGGGAAGAAGAGTTGTACGTTATGCACAAGAGCTGTATGATTGCTCAGAGCTTCAGTATGAAATTGGTGACAGGTCTTCTGAAAGTCTCTGGTTTAAGGTTAGAAGAGAGAGCAACAAAAGTGATGTTGTGGTGGGGGGTTTCTGTAGGCCACCAGAGCAGGAGGAGGTGGTGGATGAGGCTCTCTTCAAACAGCTAGCAGAAGTTTCCTGATCACAAGCCCTGGTTCTCATGGGGGACTTCAATCACCCTGACATCTGGGAGGGCAATACAGCAGTGCACAGGCAATCCAGGAAGTTTTTGGAAAGTTTTGGAGCCAACTTCCTGGTGCAAGTGTTGGAAAGGCCAACTAGGAGCACTTCTTCACCTGCTGTTCACAAACAAGGAAGAATTGGTGGGGAATATAGAAGTGGATGGCAACTTGGGCAGCGGTGACCATGAGATAATTGAGGTCAGGATCCTGAGGAAAAGAAGGAAGGAGAGCAGCAGAGTAAGGATCCTGGACTTCAGAAAAACAGACTCACTCAGGGAACTGATGGGAAGGATCCCCTGGGAGGCCAGTCTGAGGAGGAAAGGAATCTATGAGAGCTGGCTGTAGTTTAAAGAAACGTTAACTGAGGGTGCAAGAACAAACCATCTGGATGCACAGAAAGACAAAGAAATATGGCAGAAGACCAGCTTGACTTAGCATGGACCTCTTCAGTGAGCTAAAACACAAAAAGGAAACTTACAAAAAGTGGAAACTTGGAAAATGACTAGGGAGAAATATGTGAGTGTTGCTTGGGCATGCAGGGATGAAATCAGGAAGGCCAAAGCACAGTTAAACTTGCAGCTAGCAAGGGGTGTGATGGATAATAATAAGGGTTTCTGTAAGTATGTCATCCACAGGAGGAAGATCAAGGAAAGTTTGGGTCCTTTACTGGATGGGGGAGGCAACAAGTGACAGATGATCTGGAAAAGGCTGAAGTGCTCAATGCCTTTTTCACCTCAGTCTTCACAGGCAAGGTCAGCTCCCACACTACTGCATCTGGTAGTGCAGTTTGGAGAGGAGGGGAGCATCCAACAGTGGCTAAAGAACAGGTTAGGAACTGTTTAGAAAGTGTGGACATGTTTAAGTCTATGGAGTCAGATGCGATGCACCCGAAGGTGCTGAGGGAGTTGGCTGATGTGATTACAGAGCCTCTGGTCATTAACTTTGAAAACTCATGGAGGCCAGCACTCCCAGATGGTTGTAAAAGCACAAATATAGTGCCCATCTTTAAGAAAAGGAAGAGGGAGTATCTGGGGAACTACAGACTGATCAGCTTCTCCTTAGTCTCTGGAAAAATCATGGAGTAGGTCCTCAAGGAATCTATATCTAAGCACTTGGAGAAGGTGATTAGGAACATGGATTCACCAAGGGTAAGTCATGTCTGACCAACCTGATTGCCTTCTATGATATGATGACTGACTCTGTCGATGTGGGGAGAGAAGTGGACATGATATACTTTGACTTTAGCAAGGCTTTTGATATGGTCTCCCACAACGTTCTCTCAAGCATGCTAAAGTATGGACTGGATGAATGGACTCTCTGAGCCTGATGCTCCAGCCCATACCATAACTGTCTGGAGCATCAGGCTCAGAGAGTAGTAAGCAATGGCTTGATGTTTAGCTGGCAGCTTGTATCAAGTAGAGTGCCCCAGGGGTCACTTCTGGGGCTCGTTCTGTTCAATATCTTCATCAATGACCTGGAAGATAGCATAGAGTGCTCCCTCAGCAAGTTTGCAGATGACACCAAGCTGGGAGGGAGTAGTGGATATCCCGGAGGCGATGGCTATAGAGATTCAGAGATCTTGACAAATTGAAAGATTGGACCAAAAGAAATCTCATGATGTTCAACAAGAACAAATGCAAAATCCTGCACTTAGGATCAAACATCCCTATGCACTACTATAGTCTGGGGACCAACTGATTGATTCTTCCCCTCTATTTGGCACTGGTGAGGCCACATCTGGAGTACTGTGTCCAGTTTTGGGCCCCCCACTACAGAAAAGATGTGGACAAATTGGGGAGAGTCTAGGAGAGAGCAACAAAAATGGTTAGAGGTCTGAGGCACATGATTTCTGATGATAGACTGAGGGAACTGGGCTTATTTAGTCTGGAGAAGAAAGGATTGAGAGTGTGTTTAATAGCAGCCTTCAACTAGCTGAAGGGTGGTTACAAAAAGCATGGAGCTAGACCAGGGGTGGGCAATTATTTCAGCTGGTGGGCCACTTAATGAGTTTTGATGAACTGTTGAGGGTCGTACACATAAAATCTTTCAGAAGAAATCATTTTAACAAGTTATAGATAAAAAATAGTTCATATACTAAAAATCAAACACCTACTATAATACATTTTAATTTTATTTAAAAAATAATTGTTGCCTCATTTATATTTTTTGGTATAGTATATATAGAGGTGATTGTATAATAGCTCAAAATAAAATCTTACAGTATATTATGTGTGTTGGGGGAGGGTGTGTGTTGAGAGTGTGGGGGGCTGCCTTCAAGGAGCCTTTAATAGGAGCCTTTAAACTATCTGAAGGGTGGTTCTGAACAGGATGGAGCTAGACTATTCTTAGTGGGGGCAGATGACAGAGTAGGGAGAAATGAGAAGTTACAGCAAGGGAAGTTTAGGTTAGATATTAGGAAAAAAACTCTCTCATCAGGAGGGTAGTAAAGCACTTCAACAGGTTACCCAGAGAAGTTGTGGAATCTCCATCCTTGGAGGTTTATGACCTGGCTAAACAAATTCTTGGTTGGGATGATCTAGCTGAGGATGGTTTTGCTTTGAGCAGGGGGTTGGAATAGATGACTTTCTGAGGTTGCTAATTTTCTATGATTCTATGAAATTATTTTTAATAGATTTCATAGTTATTATTATATGATTTGAAGGCCAGAAGGGGTTATTATAATTAGCTAGTCTGCTTTCCTGTTAGCCTGTTCAATTGGACCAAGAGAGTCATATGTCAAGTGTGTTTGAGCTAGAACTTACCTTTTAGAAGACATTAAGAACCAGCTCGTATTCCCCCTTAGGCACCTAGGGCACTTTTACACGTGCTCCGGGGGTGGAGGAGTTGCACTTTTAGAGTGGTTCTGAGAGCTGCTCTTATTAAAGAGCTGCTGTGTCTCCTAGATCAGTGTCCCTTCACTTAAAAATGGTGATGGGGCACTTGAACTAAAGCTCATTCAATGAGCTTTAGTTCAAGTACCCTGCTCCCATTTTAAGCTGCAGAATGCTGATACAGGGGATGAAGGAAGTTTCTGGAGCATGGCAATTGCATTGATTAATTGAGTCTGCTCCAGCATGCTGGAATTCCAGCACATCGCAGCAGCCTCAGCAATTGTGTATATGCACCCAGAGGTACTATATTTATTGCGGTTTAACCAAAGCTCATTAATGCATGCGTAGGCACACCCCTAGGTATGATCCTATTCCACCTGGAAAAACATTTAATGAAAAGAAAGGTGGGTCCTTCTTCTCACTGCTTTTTGTGACTTAGTCTTAAGGCAAAAATGGTGGCAAAATGAGGTTAATGTCATATACTTGGACGTCAAAAAACTTTGGCCTAGACCTAGTCTCCCGTGATGTCCTCCTAGTAAAATTGGGAAAATGTGGCCTCGACTACTTTGTGGTCTGGTGGCTAGGTAACTGGCTCTGAGGTAGGACCCAGAGAGTAGTGATAGATGGAACTGAGTCAACATAGCAGAAGGTAACCAGTGGCGTTCCTCAGGGTTCAATATTTGGACCAGTGCCTTTCAACATGTTCATCAATGATTTGGATTTGGGTATTAAAAGCAAACTGGCAAAGTTTGTGGCCAACACCAAATTGTAGGGGAGCATGGTTACACTAGAGGACAGGCTGGCAATACAGGCTGACCTGGACAGGCTTGTGAGGTGGGCAGATCTCAACCTGGTGACATTTAATATGGGGAAATGTAAAGTGCTCCATCTGAGAAGAAATAGTCTGTAACACACTTACAGGTTCGGCTGTGCTATGCTTGCCAGTACCACAACTGAACGAGACCTGGGTGTCGTAAAAGACCACAGAATGAACATAAGCCACAAAAGCGATGCTGTAGTTGGCAGAGCAAATCAAACATTGGCATGCATCTACTGAGGCATCTTGAACAAGGCTAAGGATGGCATCCTCCCACTCTACTCTGTCTTGGTGAGATCACAGCTGGAGTACTGCATCCAGTCCTGGGCACCATACTTCAGAAAGGATGTGGGGAAGTTTGAGAGAGTCCAAAGAAGGGCCACACACGAGACGAGGTCTAGAGAGCAAGGCATAGGAGGAGAAGCTGAAAGACTTGGGATTCTTCAGCCTGGAGAAGAGAAGACTCAAAGGGGACTTGGTGGCAGCCTATATGTATACTGGGGTGTACATTATGGCCTGGGAGAGCATCTGTTCACCAAGACCCCTCAGAGGAAGGTGAGAAACAATGGGCACAAACCCACTGAAGATAGCTTCAGACTGGACATAAGGGAAAACTTTACAAATTGAGTGCCGAGGGTCTGCAACAGGCTTCCCCCAGAGGTAGTACAGTAACCCACCCTGGCGTTCTTCAAAAAGTGTCTTGATGCCCACTTTGCTTGGGCCATCTGACTCCAGCAGTCTTTCCTGCCCAAGTGCAGGGGGCCTGGACCCAATGATCTTGTAAGGTCCCTTCCAGCTCCTAACATCTATGACACTATGAAACATCAAGAAGTTTGCTTGGTACAGAGACGAATCAAACTTGACTGTATTATGCATAGTAATTGTGTTTTGCTGTGTTTGTGGAATGCTAGTGCTGTCAGTGGTTGTGATGTTAACTATGCTAAACAATGAAATGTAAGCAAAACTTCTTAATAGGCTATGAAATAGCTGTAGAGTGGCTACAGGAAATGGTGCATCATGTGGAGCATCGCCTCCAGGGCCTCAAAGAGTCTAGCTGACATCTGACACTGAAGAGAGAACCTCAGATTGAACCTTGTGTACTGGCCGGATGTACCTTGACTCTGCAGCTCTAGGACTGGTAGATAAAGAATTGTTTGCATTATTCTTATCTGTAAGCACTGTGTATCAATAACTTTAACCTATTATTGAATGAAAAAGTCATGGTCAGTTTGAGGGTTTGGGTCCACCTGAAACAAGGTATCTGGGTCATAAATCCAGTGGCAGATGTGGTGACTCCACTGGGATGGGGATGGTGACTCTGACTCAGGGACTGGGACCTGGTCCAGTGCCAACAATTGGTGACTGGAACTTTGGGACTGGGACTTGAGGGCAGTAACCTGACTGACCAGGGAATTAGTTGATGCAGAGTGAACCTCTCTAGAGGGGTCAGCCAAGACTTATTCTGTAGAAACATGGGTGGAGACCTGTTGATAAGGTCAAGTCATATAGTAGTTCCAACTAGGCTTGTAAGCTAAATAACCAGATTTGTGTCAAAGTCTTTTGTGCAGGAGGTTGGTTTTTTGTACTGTGAGTCAGGCAGAGTAGTGTACAAAGGTAGAGGTGTGTTGGAGGCAGGAGCAGCAGCTTTGAGGAAGACAGGGTCACAACCTGATCTCGGAGTGTGCCTGAGGTCTGTGGTTTGGACAAAGGTATGTGCTGTGGTCCCCTTGGGTTAAGTAAAATAACCTCTATGCTGGAGAGACTGTGTCAATGAGAAGGGAAAGAGTCCTTGGGACTCTGAGGGATTTGTAAGTGGCTACAGGACAGTGCTGCTGTGCAGAGATAGTTAACACGTGTGTGTGTCATTGGTTACAGGACCAGTGTTGTGTGTTTGCTGGAGTACAGGCAAGCCAGAATGTTAGCCAGGCAGCAGCTTCAGGGAGCTTGGACACAGTTAAATGAAGAGCAGGAAGTGTTCAGTCCTACCTTGAGATCAGGGATGGGGGATGTGAAACAGATACCTTGTGATCCTGTGTAACCCTGAGAATAGATAGCGCCACAAAAAAATTGATTTTTGGAGGTGGCTTATCATCCTGTGTAGCTAGGAGGGGACATGGGAGAGATGAGAAATGTTACTGGACACCTGCATATTCTTTTTGCTGCTTTGGTTTGTTGTGCTAGCATGC
>NW_017728992.1:123378899-123418337 GCF_001723915.1 Gavialis gangeticus | reverse complement strand
GTGTCAGCCAGCAGGACGGTGAGTTCCTCCTGCTTGTTAAAGTAAAGTAAGTATGTGTTAGAGCAGTGGTGCAGGGCAACAGCAAGATTCAACTGATTTGTAAAAGCCTGTTTGTGCCTTCAAGGCACTGTGTCTGACACTGGCAAACAGCAAGCAGACACACAGGCTGGGAAATTGAAGGCATTTACCGCGCTGTTCCATAACATGAGATAATGTGGCACCAGGTCACAGTGCCCAAGTGCAAAGCCCTTGGGATTTCTGATTTTGGGGAACAGACCACATTAAGAGAAGACCAGGAAAACCCAAATTAGTATGTGTGCATGTGATGGGCATATGAAACAAAGGAATATGCTCACAGGACAGAATGTGGAGAGTATTGCATCCACAGAGAGACCCATCGTATTGCCCAAGACAAAGAATCGTCACAGAGGGGAAAAGGCACAAAAGAAGGTATTCCAGACAAGCAAAAGGTCCCTTAAGGGGGAACCCAAGGCCACTATGAACAGAGGGCACACCACCAGTGTGTCTCACCCACCCCACTATGGGGTAGGGGGAGATGGGCTTCAGTCTCCAACCTCCAGGCTGCTGATATCTGACATTGAAGAGAGTACCTCAGATTGAAGCTTGCATACTGGCTAGATGTACCTTAACCCTGTGCAGCTCTAGGACTGGTAGATATAGAATTGTTTGCATTATTCTTATCTGCTATCACTGTGTGTCAATAAAATTCACCTATTATTGAATGAAGAGGTCATAGTAGGTCTGAGGGTTTGGGTCCATCTGGAACAAGGTATTTGGCTCCTAAATTCAGTGTCAACACCTTCTTTTGGATCCTTTCTATCATGCACACATCCTTTCACTAATGCATTTCATTAACACAGTAGACCAAGTTCTGGTTGTAATAATGTTACCCACATGTAAATATAAATCAACTTTACTTAATTAATAAAATAATGGATTTTAAGTCCAGAAGAGATCATTAGAACTATTTCACTTGAATAACACATGCCTTAGAATTTTATCCAGATTTTCCTAATAAAATCCAGTAATTGCTTTGATATCCAAGTTCCAGGATACAAAACATTTTTTTTAAAAACATGGCAGCATGTGGAGAGCACCTTCAGAGGGTGCTCCCTGCCACCAAATGTCCATGAGCTAAATCCAAATGTTCTTACGGCTATAGGTTGCTGACTTCTATTTTAGGCTATTGTTATGAACTTCTATGTATTATGCATACGAGACTACAAGGGCAGTTGCATGAAAGAACAGTTTCTTAGAAGTCACTGTATAGTCATTGACATTTCTTGGGATTTGTGGACAGAACTCGGTTCATATCTGGGATACTACTTAGGCATTTTTTTCTTAAAGCAATCCAAAGTTCAATTGAAGACTGGTTTCAGGGTAGCAATCTACAGTAGAGTGTTGGCCTTTCTTTGTGGCCTTTCTCTGTGGCCTTTCTGCTTCACCTGTGGCAGGTTAGAGTGTCATATCTTGGGGTTTTTTTATCAGGGTTGACTATAGTTCTGTTAAGAGGTTAGACAATAGATTTGTATAGGATGGTTTGGATAGGGATGATCTTGGCTCAGGCAGCAGGTTGAACTAGATCTCTGGGGCTCTGTCTAGATGAGCAAGGGTGTGCACTTGCAGTGGCAGAAATAGTAGCAGCACAAATTTGTGCTGTTACTTTGTGCCATAGTGCACACCCCTGCACGTGTGCTTTGTTGTGGTGGGGAAACTGCCTGTATCCAGCTCCTCCTGTTTTCCAGTGTACTGCTCCAACTAGGCTCCATGTGCTGCAGGGGGCTGGCTGGGGTACAGGCTAGCCAGCAGCCAGCTGGGGAGCAGCATGTGGTGATGGGGAAGCAGGCAGCCTAAAGCTGCCTGCTGTCCCATCTTGAGGCATACTGTGCCCCAGCCAGCCACAGAGCCACTATTTTGGGGTGCTTTGTGCTGGTCTTTGCTACCAAAAAATCCTAGTAGAAAATTTTGCCTCCATGCTGCAAATTAGCAGTGCCACGCACAGGTTAATGTGCAACGTTTGTTGTGCCACAAACCACACATACCTGCATATGTGGATGCAGCCTGGAGGTTCTTTCTAGCCCTATTTTTCTGACATTCTATGATTTGTCTAAATGACAGTTATTAATGGATATATGGACCCCCAAAATATCAGTAGTTTGCTTCATTATTACATCGTTTTTTTTAAATGGGCTCTCTCGTGTTGAGGGTGTTTTGTTTAATCTAACCTTATACTTCCCCGAGTCAAACTGCAAGAAGAAATGTTTTTATTATTAATTAAATTATTATTAATTAAATGAAATTTATTATTAATTACATTTATTATTAAGCAAGTGCTTTCAATACTTCTACTTAAAATGAAGGATTTGTGAAATGCAGAAGAAACACAAGAATATTTTATTCCTCATGATTTTATGGATGGATTGTGTGGACATATGGATTGTATTTCAATTTTCACCTGTTTTTGAAAGGATATCAGAGTTTTTGTGCAGCAAAACCTGCAGTTCAACTGTCTAAAAGCATATGTGTTCCAAAGGGTGTAAGTGGGAAGGCAGATTAGGAGTTGGGACACCTACATGTGGATTGTATGGACCATGCATAATTCAGAGCCTAGTACGTTCAGGAATTCTAGGATGCCTCACACTGGGGAAAGGGAACTGAGTTATTTCTCTAGCTGGCGCAGGATTTTGAACCAAATGCAGTAATTCTCTAAGACATTGACTATGTAAAATTGGCATTTCTTACTCAACAGGTTCTCTCTCTCTCTGTATTGCAAATCATTTTCACTCACATACCAAGAGTTTGTACAACTTCTTGGTCCTATTTATCTTGATTACCGTATCATAGGAGGGAAGATGAAGTGGAGTCCCTTGTGGCTCATAGGATTGTTAATTGTATTTTTCAGCAACATATGTCTCTTTTAGCCATTGCCATTTTTGTATTTGGGGATTGATGTGTGAGATCCACTTGGATACAAAGGTTTTATGATAAATGTGGTAACACCATGAGCCTTTCCTTTTTTGAATCCCTGCTCAAGAGCCATCTCTCTTTTGAAACCCTAGGTAAACTATGGATGCACCTGGACAATGCCCAGAGAAATGGCCCAACAGCTATTCATTGGTCAGTCACCTTATTTTTATTATACACTTATTAATATTTGCAAGCTTATGTTTTTGTTGCTATCATAGAATCATAGAAATGTAGGGCTGGAAAGGGTCTCCCTCAATACATTATCTAACCCATTGCTTTGAGCTGAGGTGGGATCAAGTGTGGCAAGCATACCATAGCGATTGGTGACAGATAGCAAACTTGTTCTTAAGATCCTCCAGTAAAGGGACTACACAGCTTTCTCAGGCAGCCCCATCTACTGTTTCATCACTTTTAGCAGTTTAATTCACTCCCTAATATCTTATCTATACCTTCTTTGCTGCAGTGTTTTTTGAGTAATCTCTAGTAAATGATTACCATACTCTTCATAACAACCTTTTGCATATTGAAGGCTGTTATTATGTCTTCTACTAGTTTTCTCTTTGTTAGATTAGGCCTCACTAATCATCATACAGTGAGGCCCAATCCCAAATGGAGGTTTTAACCTAATGAAGGAAAAAGAACAAATAATAATATAACCTGCCATTCTGTTTGGAGGTTTTAGGGTGGCCAGCCTCTAGACTGAGTTCTGTTGTTCTGCTTATCTGTTTGACTAGCTGTGCGTGCTCTCTCCGTGGGTAAGGGAATCCATTGTGTAGAACTGAAAAGAGAAATTTGTCCTGTGTTACTTCAGTAGACATTAGCAATGCCTCCCAAGAACACAATTTCTGGTTAAGTGATAATTAACCACTTCTTTCTATTACAGTGGAAAGCAATACAACATTCTGAATATTTATAACTACTTAAACTAAAAATAAAGCAAAACAAAATCATCCTCTCCCCTAAACCTCCAAAGTGATGATGGAAAAAAACCCATATTCTCCTGATCAGGATATATGCTCTTTCCAAATACTGTTTAGACAATCTTGCATTCACCTATTTGAAATTAATATCACTTCACACCTATTTCAGCATACTTCTCTTTCCACACACTATTAATTAATAATTGACACCTTACTTACCTTATTCCAAACTCCGCTGTTATTGTTGTATACTGAATATTCAACATTTACTGTGGAAAACTGTTTGTGCTTGGTTGGCATCTCCAATACAAACCCATAAAAGATCAGGTAAGAAGTGAGAATGTCATATTACTGCTTCTAAGCAGTCAAACTGTCATAGTGAGAGGACACTGTTAAATTAGACCAGTTATCTTAGTGGAAAACTGCTTTAGTAATATTGATTCCCCTTTATATTGAAATATACAGAGAGGCAAGATTAAGACCACATTATTTTCAAAATTAGCTAATCACTTACATAGCAATTTTGCCCACCTTACTCAGTTTGGACCATATTTACTCAGGAGGGTAGTGCTGCCCACGGACACTGTATCAGTACTAGCCCTAAGGGTGCAGAATCAGGACTGATAAAAGTTTGTCTCCCTTCCATTATAAAGTTACAGCTGCATTTCTAAATTTTATACACAACAACATACAAACTCAGACCTGTGGTGTGACAGTGCCATCAGCTGTTCTAAATCTATATAGCAAATAGCCACTTGAATACTTAACCTGCATCATGTCAGTGTATGGAGGGACTGTGGCTTTTCTGGTGCTTGTGTACATTGCTTGTGAAAATCTGCTGTACAGTCAGGGTTGTGTAAATAGCAAAAGGTACATCACATCTACCAAGACCATGAATCAAAACCAGTCCTTTACAGATCAAACTGATGTTTCCAAATGCTGCCACCAGAGGATGTACCAGGCACATTTTTGCTAGATCAACACATAAACAGATTAAAATAGCCAGACCTACCAGCAGAGGTAGCATAACTTCTCTGAAGACGTGGAAAATTTCATTGTAAACAACAGTTCAGGAAAAAGACAGAACATTTGTGAGGGACAAGGGGAAGATTAGGTACAACATTTTCTGATACCTTTATCCTAATAGTCTTTGAGTCATTAGCATGATATTGAATAGCAAATGTGTATCTGATTTACCTCTTGAATACACTGTTAATAATGAAAATATCAACGAGAGACCACTTCTAGTCTTTATTGCAGCTTCTTACAGAGACAGCAGCCATTTTGCTGGTTGATTTTTTTTTCCATTGCAGTAATTCATGTGGGTAGATCTGGGACAATCAGATATTTAGGAAGGGAACTAATGAGGGGTGTTCCAAGTAAGAGTAGTACAATGTTTACCAGACTGAAAGAGTGACTTACAGCCATTTGAAAAATGGTCACGATAAAAAGGATAGTAAGAGTATCAGCTACAGATAACATGATAATATTTAAAATTAGTATTTTAGAACAAGGTCTATTATCTCCTCAAAGAAATGTCAAAGAGTACTTAATGGTTATGGCCTATGTTAACAAAAAAGTATATACTTTTTAGCTGGGAAAAAATGTATCTCCTCCTCATTTTTCCCCTTATTAAATAAACTGTATACTTTTAGAATACTACAGTGCAGTAGGAAATATATAGCAGGGCAGGTACAATCCATATACATTTCAGATATGCTTACTATGCATTAATCTTATTTTAACACCTCATTAACAGTCTGATCTTCCTTCCCACAAGTCAATGGCAAAATTCTAGTGGACTTAAAGCCTGGTGCAGGATCACCCTTATTTAGCTATTTTTTTCCAAGAACATTAGATGTGCCAGCCACATATTTTAGCTAAATGGATTTTTCATAGGACTTCACATTTATTCTAAACTAGGCAGCATAGGCGACTGGTAGGAGGAGCACGGGGGGAGGGGAGGGGGCACGTACACCCCCTGGCAAGCCTGTCCCCGCCACCGATGCTACCAGCAGCATCTGCGGTTGCTTGATGTGCCGTCCCCAACAGGGCCGTCCCTGCCACCTCCAGTGGCATCTGCGGGAGCTCACCAGCTCTGTCCCTGCCGTCAATGCTGCCGGTGGCTTCTGCAGGTGCCCCCCCCAGACTCAGGAGGCACCAGTCACCCATGCTGGGTAACATACCTGGTTTTATTTGATTCCTCCCTAGGCTGGATCATGTTTAACCACAGACTTCACCTTTTATCATGCACAAATTTGTCCTTAAAACAGCTTTTGTTAAAATATCTTTGCTAATATTTTAAAACACAACCTGTTTTCCTACTCCAGATATATCCTTTCTGTAGTATATTAAACAAACATTATATCAAACAGAATGCTTAAGCATTCAGTGACATGTCTTAAACAAGGTCTACAGAAAAAGTTATTGTAGATTTATTGCAAGGTGCAATTATCATTTATTTTAATGTGTTTGCCAGTATAAAAATTGTACCAATTATAGTATTACCAACAGCTGCAATTGCCATAGTAAAAATAGTGGATTAACAAATCCATCATCCACAGAGATAATTTTAGAAATAAACCCATATTGTAAATACAATTTTTTTTAACTAACAGTATAAGTATTTTGCATTAGGATTCATTTGCAAACCCATCATAGACTATTTTTGGTAACCTCGTGAGTCAATCATCCAATTTTGAACTCAGGATGCAGGTGGTAGGAAGCTTGATGCTACAACAAAAGAACTGACTTGTTTAATGAACAGCTAATTGTGAACATATATTGCTTTTACTTCATCTACCTGATAAATAAACAATACAATAGAGCCATTTTATTATGTACCAATATGCCAGTCCAATGCCAGCCATAACCTGTATACATGACCTGGTGTTCTGGGAAGATTCCCAATATGCAGGGAATACTAGTGGCTCACTCTGAAAGCGGAAGGTAACATCACACAGTGTCTTCTCTTGTAGCTGTACCAGATGGAGAGACAACTGGCAGCTTTAGACTCTATTCCTGTTTAGTCCTGTAAAAATCAATAAACCTTCATAGAATTTCTGTAGTGCATCATGGGACATCTCAGTAGTTTATGTCTTGTTTTCCTTTCAGTTGCATTTAGTTTTAAAAGATTTTTTTTATTACTCCTGCCAGCTTCTGCAGTGATGACCATGATAGGAGTTTTTTGGGTGCAGGGATACCAGCTATTTTTCATCAAGTATACGTCTCTTAATGCTAATAACAGCAATACATCAATCTTTTTTTGGAGTGAACAATGGCTCAAGAAACCCCACTAGAGCTATATTCCTAAGTTGGGCTCTAAGAAATTAAAATATAACAAGCCAGTTCACTTCTGTGGTTATTTTCACAGCTTGCAAGCTCAGAAACCTTGGGAACATGGAAATACAAATATCTTTTATCTGGAAGGAAAGAGAAAGAAAACAAGAAAATAATCTCCTAACCATGTATGTATTTCCATACAATCAAATGAGGAAAACTAAATCAATATATCAAGCATTTGGCGAGGAGCACAGTTCGAAGTCTTAGTTGTCTTGTTTGCTGAGGTCCGGCATTTAGTTACAAAAACAATTTCCTAAAACCCAGTTCATAGATTTAGGGATCTCTGTAAAAGGCTTTACATGGGGGGTGCTTTCAGCCTGTACACTCCATCCGAGAGATGTTCACATTGCCAGGTCCTACTCCAGTTGGCTGCTTTCCGTCCAGCTCTGTGTCATTAGCTGTGCTACTTCTGATTTAGTGGCACCTCCCTGCAAAACCTACTTAGTTCCACTCCATCTACTGGGGTGCTCTCATTCATTCAAGTCCTTGCTACCAAGTTAGCTCCGCGCAGCTGTCACTGTTGTGGTCTGGTGTGATCCAGTTCGACAGAATCAGTCCACTCAGCATTTAGGGTCTGTGTGGGCTGGTGAACCCAGGGAAGACAGAACCCTTAGAGTCTCTGCAATACAATAGAGTTGGTCTGCAGGGCAAAGGGATCGTCCCTTGCTAGGCATCATTTTGATTCCTAAATTAGAGTCGAATTATGCTAGAATATATCGTGCAAAAATTGTTTGTTCTTTCGTGAACACAACAGTAACAACCTATCATCATTTACACTATCAGAACATAAAACCCAGATAAGCAAAAACAACCAAAATGAACACCCTGCAATATATAGAGTGGTGGAGAAACATATTTTGTGTGCTGACCAGACCTAGCTTTCTTTCACTACAAAAGGAACAGAAAATTTTCTCCCTCGCAGCCTGTTAACTGGAGCTTGCATGTGTATTCCAGATCTGTATTTCTCCCATAACGGTGGTGCCAGAAACCCCCAAAAGGTTTTGGTTTGGTTATATGTGGGAGCTTTCAGTTATTATTCATGTGATAGTCTGCCTCTGCAATGGACATATCTGGAGCCAATTTCTACTGTGTAACTTAATCCACAACCTTTCTGAAATCACTAGCACTTCTGAACCTTCTCAGATGGGTGGCTGACAGGGAGCTGCCTAGTTACATGAGTTTTAACATATCTTTCAGCTAAGTCAGAGACCCAAATGCAAAATCTACTGTAGCATGCAGGGATATCATGTGGATTTGTGATACTTGCTTGAGGACTTTGGAGCTGTAAACCAATGAATGGATTACAATGAGATAAATACTGTATTTTCCTCTGACAAATGCAATTTTGTTTCAATGCTTTTCATGGGGTTGCTTGATTGAAAGCAGCACCCATTTTGCTCAACCCAGCAATTTGAAAGTTTAAAAGATAAGAAGCATTTCTCTGTGTGAATAAATTGTGAAATGTATTTGAAATAAAATGCTCAATCATGATAATGCTAAGCCTGCTTCCTTATGTTTGTGGATTTAAAATCTCAAACCTAATAATATTCTTTCTTTGAATCTGGGCCAATCCTGCTTCACTTGAAGTCAATGGGAATTTTTCCAGTGATTTAAATGAGAGAAGGGTTGGGGCCTCTATATCAGTTTTAGGCTTTAAGGACTCCACAGGAGCCCAACACTTCCACTTTCTGGAAATTAAATATTTCCAACTTCACTGAGCTGACTGAAAACAACTGGCTGCTGTGTTGCCAGAAAAGCATTAAAAGAAAAGAATACAAACAAGTATGTCAGGGAAATACTTGGTGCCAGATTCTGAATTTTTAAAACCGTAACATGCTGATAAAACACTGCTTTACTAAAACGCTATTTAAAATGGTAGCTTCTTCAAAACAAACAAACAAACAGTTAGCTTCTCTCCAAGATATAGGCCCCAATCCTGCCAGTTACCCTATGTAGAAAAAAACCCTGAAGCTCAGGCTTTGCACAGTTATCTTCAAGTGAGCTACATGTAGCATGGGGAGGGGCGGGGAGCCAGTTACCTTCACAGAGTAACTTGCAGAGAGGCAGCTCTGACCAAATATTTCTGGATGAAAAATATATTTTCCATTTTGTGGCATTTGATGCATAGAGTAGGTGTGATGTTCTTTATTACATCACTCCTTTGATGATGTAGACATGGTCTAAAGATTATGATTCTGTGAAAAGGAATCAGAACCCATGGTAGAGGTGATTTTTTTTTTTATTAGACCAACTAGATTTTTTCAAAAAAACCCAACAAACTTTAATTGCCAGCTTTTGGGCATGATTCTGCAATATGTTTATGTATATAACAATGTTTATGTATTGTTTGAAGTGTTCTCATTTTCTTGACTGAATGATTTTGGGTAAGCTTTCCTATCTATCATAATAAGCATAGACATCAACAAATTAGGCAGTTTCAATACCTGGGAACATTAATGACTAATGACAGTTCTCTGACGGAGGAAATTAAGGCATAGGCACAGAGTGTGAAGGCTTGTTACTTTTCTCTTCAGCAAGTTGTTAATTCAAATTGCTACTGAGGAAATCTATGATTAGGATATACAAAATTATTATAAGATCTATTATTTAAAATGGATGAGATTCCTAACTGCTTACTCAGGGAAAAAGACATCTAAAAATCCTTTAAATAAAGTATTGAGACGAATTTGGGAGTCAATAAGGTAGAATATTGTATGTAAAAAATCTAGTAAGAAATTGTGGGAGAGTCATGAAGAAGAAAATTGAGTAAATGTAGTGCAATCCTAAGGACTTTGATGAGCAAAGAATATGAGCAGAATGATGGAAGACAGACTATCTAAGCCTCTTTTGCAAAGCCATACCTATGAATCTGATCTTATGGCCAACCAAGAAGATGTAAAAATAATACTCAGCTTAACAGGTACCAGAATGGGAAAGATACATCCCTGACAGAGAGGGAGGTGAGGGCAATTTGTGAGAGATACCAAGGGCCCATCAGGTCTTTAGAGCTATGCAGTGAGCATTCAGACTAAAGGGAATAAGATGAAAGCTTTGTTTTTGCCTCCTGACTTTTATGCCTTTTGCTACTTAAGAATGGAGGGACACAGGGAAGGGAAGGAAAGAAAAGGGACAGAGAAAGAAGAGAAATCTGATAGGGGAAAAATAGGGCTTTTTTTCTTTAGAATCTAAGCTGTGTGAATATAAACTGTTCAAATTAAAATAGTTATTTAAACCAATTTTAAAGAATTAATAGAAAGGACCTTCAACATTTTTGAAAAACTTTTAAAAACCTTATCGTTTTGTTAAAGGTTTTTTCTTTGTGTGCTAATGTAACCTAACTGAGAAGGAAGGGCATGCAAAAAGTTGTGTTAGGGAGCACTGCGGCCAAGCACCCCATGCCTGGGCCACGCGCCAAAATGGAGGTAAGGCAGGCTCCCATAAACTCACATTCTCAGGTGTGTTATCGGCACTCACACAGTGCTGCAATAAAGTGTCTGCTCCATCCATGTTGAGGTATAGCAAACACAGGGAACTTATGATATCCTTTATAACAGCACTCCTTTGATGGTGTAGATATGACCTAAAGGTCACTTTCTGATTACTTCGGTATGCCATTGGACATGGACTGAGAAACATTAATTTTTTCAGACTGTTGAGGTATCGGCTGTCTGGGTTAAGAGTGTACCAAAAATATATGGGATCCTAGCAACGATGAATAGGATGAGAATTAGAGGGACTCATCTACCTCTCTAACAGGACATTATACATGCATCAGCCGCTCAGCACACAAAGAGGGGAAGAGACAGGGCTACGTTGCTGTCAAACTAAGTACAGTACCAACAGCTGAGGTTGTTGGGAACCTCATCTGGAGATGAAAGGAACCCAGCATCCCATTCATTGTACCTCATGCCAGCTTGGAGAAACCATCTCCTGCCAGTAGAGACTAATAACAATGACAAAAGAACAACCTGGAGGAGTGCCCATTTCTCAGCTGAGGTACATAATCATTCCCCCAGCGGGGAAATTCTTGCCATCTCAACAACTTATTAAACAAAGAGACAGACAGAGAGAGAGAGACTATAAAACAACAAAAGACAACACAGCTGTTGTGACTTGCAGCTGCCAGATGGATTTTAGGGGTGAGGGTCCTAAGCCAAGGATGCAGGTGGAAGGGGTCCTGGAAATTTTTGAGTGACCAGGTTGCTATGGAATGGATAGCACTGAAGAGATGCTGTTGCCATGATGGTCCAGGAAATATGTGAGGCAAGAAGTCTTGTTGGTAATATCTTTTAATGGATCAGCAGCATGGTCAGGATAGACATAGGCAAGTTTTCAGATATCACAGTACTCTCTGGGAGAGAAGCAGAAACAGCAGAACTAAGTGGCAAATGGACAAAAGCTTCTGTGAAACTGCATATATACATTAAAAAAACAGGATATCAAGTAGCCAACAGTCAGGAGAGAGACAGTAAAAACCTGAAAATGGAAGAACAAGAAAGTTTAGGAGTGTGGTTGTCACTGGTGAAGTGCAGAGGTTAGTGAGAGTATAAGGTAGATTATAATGGACCATAAAGTCATTGTCTATCTTGAGTCCATGGTACTTTGGGTGGTTTCATGGTACTTGGGATGGGGTAGGAGGAATAAATGGGACAGGATATTTTTCTCAAGGTCTTGTCCTTTCCAAATACTTGTTTGGTAATCTTTCTGGCAAAAATCTGAGGGAGGCTTTTGTTAAAATCTTGGCAGCCTGGCATGTAGAGATAAAAGAATCCAACTTTGCTGTAGTTTATTTCACTTTTGCAGTAAATAGGATCTGATTTTCAGAGGTTCTGAGCACCAACAACTCACATTGGACTTAAACTACAATTTTAAGTATTCAGTCCTTCAGAAAAGTTAGAATAGTCTTTGTGAAATTCTTCCACAGCATGATGCATGCTTTTCAAGCACAACTGGAAGCATATTAAAAGTACATTATTACATTTTTCTATGAATTATGGTTGTGTCATAATAATTCTGTCTTACTATGAAGAATGAGAAATTTATTTTATTTATTTGGGCAAGATGAAGTTTGGGGTACAATGTAGTAGTTAAATAATTGCCAAGTCACCATAAAGGCATTACTCTTTTTAATGTGCACAATCTTACATTCAGTCAACTGATGCTACAAGCCAAGCAGAACTAATCAAAATATTGAAGGTGGGTGCTTGCTGCCAGCATTTGTCCAACATTTACCAGTCAAACTGTTTACGAGACCAGAATATGAGTTCATCATGAGTGAACTGGATTTTTTAAAAACAAACTGTCACTAAAATTAAGAAAAGCAACCTTTTATAGAGAAGCTCAAGCGTTAGCATTTGATTATGACTTGGGGATTTTTTTTTAGTCATCTATTCTACTAGGCCTATATAGTATCCTAACTCATGAGGATAATCACCATTCTAAGGGTCATCTATTCAAGGGTCATGTACTCCAACCCCCTGCTTAGGTATAGGAAGCACTGCTCCTAAACCATCCCATGCAGGTGGACATCCAATATCTTCTTGAAAACTTTCAAGGAAGGAGGTTCCACAAATCCCCAGGCAGTTTGTTCCATTTTCCTACTGCTTTTATAGCTAGGAAGTTTTCCTCTGAGATTTAATCTACATCTGCTTTGCCGAAGTTTAAACCCTTTGCCTCATGTCTTGCTGACTATGGCAACCTTTCAAATATTTTAAAACTACAATTAGGTTGCCCCCCCCTTTAATCCCTTTTTCTGCAAACCAAACATATCTAGATCTTTTAAAGATTCCTCATATAGATTGCATTCCAACCCCATTATCATCTTTATTGCTTGCCTCTGGATCCCCTCCAGTTTCTTGATATCCTTCTTAAAATACAGAACCAGTAACTGGGCACAATGCTACTGTTGTGGCCTAACCTGTTGAGTAGGCTGATACTGTCATCTCCCGTGTCTGATATACCACACTTCTCTAAATGCAGCTCATATTTGTATTTGTTACAGCATCACATTAATGACTCAAGTTGAGCTTGTGATCCATTATAACCCTCGCATCCTTCTTGGCAGCACTACCACTTAACCAGTTATCCCCCAATTTGTATTCAAAAATTTGTTTTTCTTACCTTTGCTTTTCATAGTTTCATAGTTGGTAGGGTTGGAAGGGACCTGAGCAGATCATCAAGTCCGACCCCCTGCCTTGGCAAGAAAAAGTACAGGGGTCAAACGACCCCAGGAAGGTGATTGCCAAGCCTTGTCTTAAAGACCCCCAGGGTAGGAGCCAGCACCACTTTGCTTGGAAGTTGGTTCCAGATCCTAGCTGCCCTGACCGTGAAGTAGCGCCTCCTGATGTCTAGTCTGAATCTACCCACTGCCACCCTGTGACTGTTATTTCTTGTCACTCCTGGCAGTGCTCGGGGGAACAGAGACTCCCCCAGTGCCTGCTGGTCCCCTCTGACTAGGTTGTAACAGGCCACTAGATCCCCCCTCAGCCTTCTCTTGTGGAGGCTGAACAGGTTCAGGTCCCTTAACCTCTCCTCATAGGGCCTGCCCTGCTGTCCCCTGATCATGCGAGTGGCCCTCCTCTGGACCCTCTCCATGTTGTTCACATCCCTCTTGAAGTGTGGCACCCAGAACTGGACTGATCAATGGCAATATGATATTATGCTGAATATCATATTGCCATTGATAGACTATTTTTTGAATTTATCACAGACTTTTAAAATCTAGTCCTAACTTCCAAAATGTCTTCAGTCCTTTCCAGTTTTTGTGTCATCTGCAGACTTGGTTAATATGATCCCTATCCCTGCACCCAAGTTATTAATAAAAATATGAAACATCATTGTAGAACCCTATTGTGGATCCCCACTTGAGATCTCATGCCATTCAGATATCAGTCCATTTATAGTTATTGTTTGCTTGTCATTTTTCCAAAAGTATGTATCCATGTAACAGTCATTCTAGCTAGTCCACATTTCTCCAGTTTACTTAGAAAAATCACATGAGATGATGTCAAAAGCTGTAGTAAAGTCCATGTATATTATGTCATGGCTACTGCATTCTCTTTGTCCACCAAACCAGTTACTCTCTTTAAAAAGAAAAAAAAAACCCCACCAAGATGGTTTGGCATGGTTTGTTTTAATGATTTCATGTTGGTTGCTACAGATTACCTCTTGCTCTTTTCAGTGTTTACAAATTGACATAATTCAGGTAACTTCCCAGGTACTGAAGCCAGGATGACCAATCTGTAAATTCTCTGGGTCCTCTTTTCCTCCTGCTTAATAAAGATGGATACTGTGCTAGTCTTTCTTGAGTCCTTGGGAACCTTACCTGTCATACAGGATTTAGCAAATATTATTGGCTGTGGCTTTGAGATTTTTTCCCACCAGCTAGTTCCTTCAGCGCCATGGCATGAATTTAGAATCAAGGCCTCTTCTCCATCCAACTCCTATTGAAAAATCAGCCTTTTCAAAATGACTGGTCAATGTAAGAAAGAGGGACAACAGGAATTAAAAAAGTCTTCTTGCCTTTCAGAAGCGGCAAACTGTTCCCAAGCATAAACTGACTAAACATTTCCTTTTAAATTATTATATTCCACTTAGCAGTCCAGTTTTATCGACATCTTTAGTCCAGTTTTATCTTAAAAACATTAATGCGACTTTACTGCCATCTCAGCTGAGAACATATTCATCTTATTTTCTGCCTAGCGATGTACCTATAAATTCTTCTTACATATGTTCCCTTTTAACTTAAACTGCTGTCCCTTGGCTCTGCTCTATCTAGCAATCTCAAATAGATTATCAAGTTTAATTTTTGTTATAATCTTTAGGTAAGATAAATTCTTCACTCATGTCATTAAATTCTTAATCATGTCCTCTCAAGGCTTGTTTCTTATAGGTAAGCTTCTCCATTCCATTTATTATATTGATACTCCTATTCTCTCAGCTGATCTAAATATTTCTTCAAAAAGCATGACCAAAAATGGATGCCATTCTCCAAGTGAGAAATAATTAATATTTTATAAAGGGCTAGTGCCTATATAAAATATTTCTTTTGGTAAAAGTTTTGTAGAACATATCATCTTTCTTTACAATTGTTTCACAATGAACCAAGAGTTTGAATATGCACTAGCAATATATCCAGATCCTTTTCGTTTGCTCTTACATTGCATTTAGCATTTTCTTTCTCCACTGGGTTTTTTCTTCCAAAAGATTTTACTTTACACATAAACTCATTGAGTCATATTTCCTAATGTAACACTATTGGCTGCCTATACATGTGCCCAAAGGTAGAAGGAGAAGGTTTTAATTCCCCAGAGAACTGCTCCAGTTAAAAGGTACAGCATCATATGCATTAAGCATGCATTTAAAAATGCCCGCAGAATTCTTTAACTAAAGGTCATTCAATGAGCATTAATTAAAGTGCCTCTGATTGGAGGAGCTGGAAGCAGAGCTGGGAGCCTCTCAGATCACTGCTCAGATCCTTGCTGGAGCTGGGGAGCTTCTCCTGCTGGCTGCAGCCTCTCATAGGGGATCCTAGAGCCCAGTGGGGAGCCTCTCCTGCCAGCCGCACGCCGTGCTGCTGAGGGCCCAACTGCTGCCTGCAGGTCCTGCTCCTTCAGGCTCTTATGGGGCAACTGCTCCTGCCCCGCTGGCTCAGCTCCTGCCAGCTCTTTAAAGCTCCTTCCTTGTGGTCCCTCACTTGTCTCCCCCGAGTCAGGCATGCTGCCCCTTTTATCCCCCTCCAGGTGACCCAAGGGGCCAATCAGGGGACACAGAGGTTTAGTCTCTGGGGCCTGATTGGTGAGGAAAGGGAATCCCAAGTCCTCCAATCATCTTTTGCCCTTTCAAAACCCCTGGGCTAGGTCACTGCCAGCTAGCCCATCACATAACATTCACCCACTTGCCCCTATAAAATAGGGGCTACTCGTTAGCTGGGTGGGCCTTAGGGCCCATGGTATTTTGAATGTTACAAATAGACAGGAGCTTCTGAGGCCCAGCCACTTGTCAACTGGAGACACCAGCCCCCCACGCCAGCTGGACTTGCCAAAGCTGCCCTGAGTTACAGTGGCCCCTGAACCCTCTACCTGCGGCAGCAGTCTGGCAGCAAGGACTGCTGCGTGGCTGTGACCTGCTGCCATCTGCAACAGAATCTGCCTTCTTGCACCTGTGGCCCCATGGCTGCACACCTACCAGATGCAGACAGAGACCACATGGCCACCTGGGTTCTGGTACAGGCCTTGCAGCAGAGCCACTTGAACCTCTGGGTCAGCTGCCAGTGGGCTGCAGCTACACAGTAGCATCATTACATTCAGACAGCCCAGTCTGGTTCCAGAGTCACCTGCCTAGGAGTACCAGCTGGCCCCGCTGGGGAGGAGCATTTCCCTGCTGCAGCCCTCTGCCCCAGTACTGCCAGGCCAGACCCAACAGAGGGAGCAGATGACAATGAAGACCCTGTCATCACTCCCCGCATGTACCGCAGCACCTGGGCCTGGGGTACCAGTAAACGGTGGTGGGAGTGTACAGTCCTCTCCACCTGGTACGATGCACACTGGACACAGACCTTCTGGATGTCCAAGGGCACATTCATGCATGTGGTGGCCCAGGTGGCCCCCAACATTGAGCGGCAAGACACTGTGATGAATCAGGCCCTCACCCTGGAGAAGCATGTGGCCATAGCTGTCATGAGGCTGGCCATGCCTGCCAGCCTCAGGTATGTGGCCCACTCCTTTGGAGTGGGGAAGTCCACCACTGGCCAGGCTGTTCTAGATGTATGTGGGGCCATCCAGGACACTCCAGCTGACTGAGTCATCTGGCTGGCCAACCCTGGGGAGGTGGTGGCAGGGTTTCAGGCCCTTGGGTTCCCCAACTGTGTTAGAGCACTCAATGGGACCCACATCTCCATCCTCTGCCCCCTGGGGGAGGGCGGCAGTACATCAACCGCTGTGGCAGCAGCTTGGTGGTGCTTGAAGCATTCGTAGACCATTCACCCATGATGCTCATGTGCTGCACCATTCACCACTTCCAGGACTGATGCAGGCATGGGCCTTTGCCCCAGAGCTCCAAGACCTGACCATTGGGGATGTCAGCATACCGCCAGCGATCATGGCAGATGCAGCATACCCACTCCTTCCCTAGCTGATGTGCCCCTTCCCAGGACTTCTAGATGCTCGGCACCGCAGCATGTGTCCTGCACAATGTGTGTGAGTCCTGGAGAGAGGTGTTTGAGCCCCAGTGGATGGAGGAGGCCTGCTGTGTATCACAGCACATCCAGCAGCAGCTGCAGCTGCAGCAGAGCCAGCCAGCCAGGCACAGTCCTGCAGATGAGGACCACTCAACTATAGCAGCGACACTTGGGAGCCAGAGTTCTGGATACTATTGGCTTCCATCTGCTGGCTCATCAGTCTGAGTAGGGCACCACACCTCTCATCACCAGCACCCAGTCACCTGCTCAGGGGCCTCCATACCTGTCCACTACCAGGACCTCAATAGCACAGACAGCATGGCCATGTTGAAAACTGAGGCAATTTTATTTCTCTTCCCTCTCAACACAAAACTTTCCAAACACCACAAGTGCATGAACCCCAACTTTGAAAGCAATTATAAATGCTGTACATGTGACCCAAGGGAACAAGAGAAGGGCCAGGAGCACAGGGAGGAGGGGTTTAGGGGTCAGCTGCCCTATGTCTCTGACCTGGGTCTCGGGACCTGGTCCAACCACCGTGTGTGTGGGCCACAAGGATGTGGCCCAGGGAACAGCTGCTCTGGAGAGTAGGGTGGGCGCTCCTTCTGCGGGGCAGCCACTGCAGGCTGGTCTGGGCCTGGGAGAGGGGGAGGGAGGACCCATGCCCCATAGTGGGTCTGTGGGGCCTGCTGGGGGGGGGGGCAACTGTAGCATCCTCAAGCCAACCTGCCCCCAGCTGGGCCCTGCCCTGGTGCCAGGGGCACAGGCTGTCCACATGGCTGTGGTGGGGCTGGTGGAGGCTGGGGGACAGCAGCAGGAGCATCTGGGGAAGGAATGGCAGCCATGAGCTTCTCACTGACCCTGCACTCATGTGTTATGGCCAGATCAATGGAGACCCAGAGTTGCCGCATCTCCTCCAAGCTCTCCATGCCCCGCTGCCACTTCCCCTCAATCTGGGTGACCAGGTGCATCAGAGCCACCCTCCCAGCCTGCAGCTCCCCACTGGCCACAGCATGGTCATGGTGGAATTGAGGGAGCTCCTGCAGGACTTGGGTCTGGAATTCCTGAGCCTGCTGGCAGCATAACCACTCATCTTGGACCACCTCCTCCTGCCTGCCCTCTCATTGGGTGCACTACTCCTGCTTCAGGCAGTGCATCCAGATAGCCCCTGATGTCTGGGAGACTTGGAGGGCAGCTCCTGAGCACAGGCAGTGGCCTCTCTTCTGGGAGACGGGCTGTCTGGAGAAAGAAAAAGTGGTTGTCCATCTTCAGATACAGCAACATGGCATGGGTCAAGAAGAGCCTCTTGAGGGTCCCCAAGGATTAGCCTCACTCTTGGACACATGATCATGCAGGCAGTTCATGCCCATGGGTCTATGCCCAGACCCATGTGGGCCTATCCCCCTGACAAGGGCCATGGCCAACCTGGGACCTGGTCATCCTGTCCCACTATGTGACTGGAGGGATCCTCCTGGGGACAAGCATCACAGCCAGCTCAGGCTATGGTACCCAGCATCTCCCTCTAGCAGGGAAGATCAGCATTCCAAGAGGGCCAGATCCTCAGGTAGTGGCCCCAATGCTGCAGATCTGTGGCCCCATGGGCTTGTGGTTTGAGTCCTACACTTCCCCCCTGTCTCCCCCCCTGCCCTCATCACCAGGGCCAGCTCCATACAGCTGGGAGTGCTGGCAAGGTGGAGGGATTGTCTTGACCCTGCTGGGAAGCAGATTGCAGCATGGCTGATGAGTGTGGAGGGTGGGGATCAGGAAAGGAGGAAGGTGGCAAGGATGCACATGAGGCACATGAAGGCCTTGAAGAGGAGTGGGTCGGGGGAGAAGTTCCCAATTTGCCATGGCATGTGTAGGACTTACCAGGTCTTGGTGACAGGTGGCTGGCTTGAGTGGCAGAGCTAGACCTTGCCTCCGGTGGGGGTGAGGGCTGATGGCAAGGTTGCCAGGGTATGCCCTCCACCAATCTAGGTGACACCCTGGGCTGCTGCTCCCCACTGCTATTGCTGTTCAGTAGGAGGAAGGCATCCTCTCACTCAGGGCTCCCCTCTGGCATGGTGGTGGCACTGGCTGTGGCTGGCAGTGTCTGCCCCTCACTGCTGTTGCTCTTGACACTCATGGATGGTAGGCCAGCAGGTCTAGAGAATGGCCCTGTTTCTGGGGACTCTGGCTAGGTCCCTGCACTGGATGCCCCTGCTGCTTCCCCTCCCCCAAGTGGCAAAGGAGTATCGGGAGGGCTTCGTGGCTGTGGGCCCCAGGATGTGAGCCAGCTCCTCATAGTGGGGCATGGTGGTACGCCCTGCTCCTGACCATCAGTTAGCATCACGGACAGCAGTAAATTGCTGCCGCAATACCTTGGACTTTGTGCGGCATTGCTGCCACATCTCCCAGTGCCCATGCTCTGCCATTGGGAAGCCATCACCTGATAGATGTGTTCATTACAGTGACTAAATTGTCAAAGTGTGTCCTCCTGGCCCCAAAAGGCCAGGAGGTTGGCCACCTTCTCTGCTCCCCAGGTGGGCCCCCAGTGCCAGCTCTGGCCAGGCTCCTGTGCCCAGGTCCCACCAGTTGCCTCACTGGCAGGGATCTTGAAGTTCCCTGTTTACAAATTTCAAAACTTTGGATTAACAAATCCCAATTGCACACAGAAAGTGAACCCCAAATACCTGTGAACTTCCACAAGTAAACTGGAACCCCACTATATACACATACATGTATACAAGAGAAAGTGAGCAAGATTAAGCAAGGACAAAAGCAAGGCAGAAAAAAAGCTGGGCAGTGGATTAACAACATCTGGACATTTTTATGTGGTGGCTGGGGGGAGAGAGCCACACACATGCCCCTGTCCCCTCACCACAACCCCCACAAGTGCCAGCATCAGGCAGCCCTAGGATCCTCACAGCACTGAACGTCTTTTCAGGCAATTCTTGGTAAGTTTTTCTACCTGGAGAACAAATTGAGGAGAATTCTCCCAGATCATTTGAACACATGCAGGCAACCAGTGATTGCTAACACGGATTTATTCAGGATTATGGTTTAGGGTTGTAGAAGTGCATCCAATTATTTTTTTTTTGAGGAATAGAATGCAAGCACATGGGAAAAAACAGTATCCTAATCTATGTCAAATAGAGCAAGTACCTCTGCTACTTTGGTTTTAGTGTTACCTGATTTTTGAGTATTTAAATATGGACTTTCTTTCTTCTGTTGCAACTTACATAGTTTCTATTCCAGTTTTGTTTTATTCATCTTTTTCACCATTATACTTTGCAATAATTATAATGTTAATACATTGAATTAGAGCTTTGTTCTATTTTTGTTCAGATAAAAATCCTTTTCTAGGAAATAGAAGGATAGTATAAATATTTGGAAAGCAGTATTTCAACCCCACCACATGGTTTGTATTTCTTACTACCCATACTTTATATGTCTAAATCTTGACACACTTTGTCCTTTTGATTTTCTCTAGAGACTAATGGGTATTCTCTACAATATATTTTTGTCCACTATCTTTTTTTCTCTTTTCAAAGATCATTTTGACTTTAAGTAGTGTGCATCCTCATCTTTCATTCCCATGATATCAATAACTCCATTTTCTCCAGGCAACGTCTGATGGTCTGGTAACTAGCCTGATTTTTTGCTACATAGTGTGTTTTCGCTGTTTCCTCCTAGCTTTCTCTATTAAATTAGCAGGAAAAAATAAAGGAAGAATGGAGAAAGGAAGGATTTTTATATGTTAATGAAGCCCAGTTTAGTGACTAATAGATAAATGAACTGAGTAGTGAGCCTGGGATTGTAGTAAAGAATTTCTATTGCATATCAGGCTGGTTCAAGCAGTGAGGGCATGTCTGAGAGACATTACACAATTTTCTATTAGTCTTAAATAGACATTTCAGCACCTGAGAAGTGACCTCTTTGTGGTTTAGTTGGTGAAAGGTTGGGGAAATTAGTGCGCTCAGCAATATTAATGCATTAACCCTGTAAAACGCTTTGTTCAATGAGAACAAGAGAAAAGACCAACCAGAAAATAATCGGAGAAGTTACATATTTTCAACCACCCAGTGGAAATGTAATAGAAACAAGTAAAATAAAGGGATGCTACTGGAAGCAGTTATCCGGCAAGGTCACAGTCCTCACATGATAGAAGAGGTTTTTCTGCCTCCCTCCATAGCCATATGCTCATTTTGTTTCAGGTTAACTTTATAAGGGTATTAGACTTTGTGTAAGCTAAATGAGTCTATATGATAGTAAAATACTCCTTATAGAAAGTATACTATTTCTCTCAGCATGTGAAGCTCAGTTGGAAGGAGTTACCAATGCCCCAAAATTCCCAATCAGCACTCATTCAAAGCCCATTAAAGACACTATTAGGACAAGTGCTACTTAATGAAATTGTGACATTATAGGGTGATTGAAAATGTAGGGGGCTGGAATTCAAAAATAAAACTAACATCTTCGTTTAGCCTAAAATGAACTGATGTAATGTGACCTGCTAAGTAAGACCTTAGGCCCCTCTACCTATGCAGGTAAAGGTGCAATGGGATCTAATGCATGATCCATACAGTTGCACCTCCTACCATGCCACATGTGCATGATAAGAGGCATGATTGTGGGATAGAATCATAGAAAATTAGGGTTGGAAGGGACTTTAAGAGGTCATCTAGTCCAACCCCTTGCTCAAGGCAGGACCATCCCCAACTAGATCATCCCAGCCAAAGGTTTGTCTAGCCGGGTCTTAAAAACCTCCAAGGATGGAGATTCCACCACCTCTGGGTAACCTGTTCCAGTATTTTACCACCCTCCTATTAAGAAGATTCTTTCTAATATCTAACCTAAACATTTCTTGCTGCAACTTGAGACTGTTTCTCCTTATTCTATCTGCCACCCCTGAGAACAGGCTAGCTGTGACAGGGGGTGCTTTAGGGTCAGATTTCAAGTTGACCCACCCACCTGTCTAGGGCAGTCTGCCTAGTCTCATCTGCCATGACTTGATGTACGATTTTATAAATAAGCAAGAGGCTGCCCATAACTGGCCCAATGCCAAGGGGCATTATGCACGATTGCGTACCTCCTCTACACTATGGCCCATGCCTCACAGATGGTATTCAACTTATTAGTGCTCCCTGGTTTCAGGCTGGAGCAAACTCAGTGCATTATTGGCCTCTTTCATACTTCCCACTCAGTCTGCCCCCCTCTCACAGGGGCCTCTTGCACTCCACCCCCCTCTCACAGGGGCTTATTTTAAACTAAAAAACAATAAAATCTATTGAGTGTTCAGTAAAAAGCTATGTACCAGGAATTTTTCAAGCATGCAGTATATTTAAAATGAAGTAGCTATAATTCAGTTGAAGAGAATGAATTTCACAGCTTTAAAAAAATCCCTTTATAATATGACTCATGGTCATGGTGCCAATTATATTCATCAGATGTATTCACAACAGATATGAGCATGTACCTAAAATCACTGGTGGTTTTATTTGCTGAATTAAAAGAAGTTCATAATACTAATAGCTGTGAAACATCACACGCTTCCCCTATACATCTATGATTTTTTTTATGTTTTCAAGCCAGATGTGAGAAAATATTTTGTTGAAACAAGTTGATGTAGGAGAAAATTGAAGTAAATATGTTTAAATAGCAGGGTATATCTGAGATTCATATTTTTCTAGACCACACAATTTTGATCTGCTTCATTCTAAATTGGACTATTTTAAAACTACTGGCTCTATAAATCTCTGTACTTCTAAAGGTGGTCTCATTATTCAGAGTTTGGATTCAGTGGAACAGTGAATAGATACCATAGATTAGTACAGAATAGATAATACATATATTGTACTGCTGTTGATTGAATACATTTTAGCACTTATAGATAGGAAAATTTGAATAGGAGAGTAATTGCGTAACTAAGTTCTGGGTTCTGCAAACCTTTACATGCATTGATTAAACCTTTGAGGTTAAGGAAACATGAGAGCATAGGTTACTCGCCTAAGAAAAGGTTTGGGTGACTGAGCCATATTGATAATGATTGTATTGTTTTACACTCCCTGATAAACATTTTAATGTGTTTCATGAAGATTGGCTTATATTTAATCTTTTAAACATAACGGGACTGTATAAATTTGCATCATCCTTTACATAAACCTTTCTTACCTCACAAATGACAAAAGTTATTTAGCTTGTTAACTGTAGCAGAATATTGCATGCTAGTGCTGTATTCATATATCACATCTGATATCTTTTGCCAAACTTTAGAACTCACTTCACTCAATCATGGGAACGTAACCATTTTCTTTTTCTCCCCTGACAGAAGAATTCAACCCAAGTAGTTGCTTTTAGTCATGCCTGTATGCTTTCCTTATGACATGAGCTCCCCCACCCCCACTACTAGTATTTATATTATATTGATTTGTATTTATATTTGCCATCTATGAGAACAACTTTGTATGTCTTGCCACAAAATCTTTCACAGTCCTCATAGCTCATATACAGAAAGAAATATTGCCCATATTTGACAACATATCCAACACTTCCATACTGTACAGAAAGTAATGGTGCCTGACATTTCGGTGGTGAAAGCCTCTCTGATTTTAGTGCTAATGGAAACAGAATTTTTTGTCACCTAATTCAAACACGGAATATAAATGGCTATATAGTAAACACCAGTTTTTTATTCCTATGGAATAAAGAAAAGAAGACGACAGCTGTCAGCTTGCAGGGATGCAGAGATCTGGAACAATACTTTTTTTTATTGTACTTTTCTTTTCTAAATATCTACTAGCAACATACATAGATTCAACATGCATGTGCCAAAATTCATTGACGATTTTAATATTAATTATAATAGGGACGAGTGTTTACAAATAAAGAATGAATCTCATTCACTGTAGGAATTCCCAAAACCATTTTAGTTTGGGGGCCTGAAAGTATCAGGTCTTAGACATAGTGGGAGAAGTCTACGTGAGATGCGTTGCTGAACAGTTGCCTAGTTAACTGCACAGTAAATGTGTACATTTACACGTGCACATGCATACTATTCGGTAAAAACCCTTAATCATGCTTAAAATTTGCTACCTGCAAATGTAGGTAGCAAATTTATGCATATTTAGTCACTGCACAGTAATGCACGCGTTGATGAGACCTGGGAGCAAGTTTGCTCCTGGGTCTGCTGAACTACTAGAGGGACTACCTGATGCCAGCCCCAGGGCTGCAGCTTAGGAGCCTCTCCTGCTCCAGGGCTGGCCTGCTTCAATGGCTGCCCCTGTCTGCAGGCTATAAAAGTCTGCAGACAATTTGTGCCCTGGGGCGCACACATCAGGGAGGGCACTGCAAGCTCTGTGTGTTCCCTGGGCAGGCTACAGCCCTGCTGCACCCGCCTGGCTGCACCCCAGCAGTGCTGCTAGCCACCGTTGTCCTGCATGGCAGCCAAGGCAGTGCCGTTGGGGCCAGCAGCCTGGTGAAGGCTGCTGCAGCCCCTGCCCAGCTTTGTTAGCCCCTGCCAAGGGATGTCTGCAAGCTGCTTCTGGCAGCAGGGCCAGCACCACCTGTCTGCAGCATACCCCCAGCAGCTTTCCCTGTGCCTGCAGGTGTTCTGGGACATTGCCTCTGCCGCACAGCTGCCAATCCCTTGCCATGGCACTGTGCTGGGTGCTGCTGGCAGCTGCCCAGGGCCAGCAACACTGGGACAGTCACACAGAGGTCCAGAGAACTGGTGCAGGCCCCAGCATGGCCTCATCCTTTCCATCCAAGGCTGGGGCAATTCACATGTGCAGACCCATGCCTTCCCCCCAGGGTTCCAGCTGGAGCCAGGAGGTGACTGGTGACCTTGTGGCACTTTGAAGTGATGCAACATGGAAGTGCTGTGCCAGTTTGAATGGGGCAGGTGTTCCAATGCTCACATTTATGAGGCCCTGTCAGGCAGTATGCAGGAGTGAGGGCATGACTGGTTTGCATGGCAGTGCCACATAAAGGTCGAGGCCTTGCGGGAACAGTGAGTTGCTGTGACCAACCACAATTGTCAGTCCAGCTGTGCCCACAAGACCATGCCCTTTATACAGCAACTGACCAACATTTTGGCACCCCAAGACCCAGGCCACAACTGTGCGGTTTATCCCAGCATGGGTGGCCTGCCTGAGTCCTTACTCCACTCTGGCCTCTCCAGTGATGCATCACCAGAGGAGGGACCCTCAGGCATGCAGCATCCCATTCTGCCCAGCTCCTTAGCTGTAGTTTCCACCAGCAGCTTGGGGAGCCCTGCCTAGTGTTTGTCTTGACAGCTGCAGTCCCAGGTCCCACCAAGAAGAATGGCCAGCCATGTCACTGCTGGCCACCAGCAGCACCAGATCCTCCCTGAGGGCACCCATCCAGGCACCTGCATGCCATATCCTGCATACTGAGAACACGGGATGCAGCTGCATGCCTTCACCAGCTGGGAGAACTGTGCTGAGGCACTAGCTACACCAGCCCCAGACATATGGTAAGTCCCGCACTGTGGGGGAGAGCTCTCCCTGCCCCAGCCCCCACTTGTGCCACTGGCCCTTGCCCCTCTCTCTGCCTGGCCAGCCCGCACTCCCCTTGCCTTGGGTTTCCCCCCAGAGCACACAGAGAAGTAGGACACAGTGCAAAACTTTATTGAGCAGCCCATGCCACAGCAGCTGGGTGGGCAAGGGCCTCTCACATCCCAAGCAAGGTGTCAATGCTGGTGGTAATGTCCTCCTTGGCAACAGGGGCCCTCCAGGCAATGGCGAAGGTTGTGGGATAGCCTGGGCTTGCCCCCCATGCCATTGAAACTCAAGGTCCCATATCAGGAGTACAGGTGCACTTGGGCCACCATGAGGATCATCATCAGTAGCAGCAGGGTATAGTGGGTCAGGCACCTCTCAGCCTGCACAAACCACTCAGTGTGCATCACCCAGGCCATGAGCAGCAGAAGCACACTTGGGGTGCAGCTGCAGCATGGGGTGGGGGGTTGGTCCCAGGACACCTCCTCAGAGAGGCTCCCAGCAGGGAAGGCAGGGGCCTGACCAGCTCCTTGTCCCAGTTGTCTGGGAGCCCTATGCTTCCTGACCTGTGGGATGGGTGGCAGCACAGCAGAGTGGGTGGCCTGCAGGGTTTGGAGCTGTAACAGCAGGTGCTGCTAGAAGCCTAGTCTGTCCCACCCTGTGAATGGGGAGGGAGAGGCAGGCTGTTTGTGGCCAATATCCACTGGCCCACGAGCCCCAGAGGAGTGCGTGGGGACTGGAGGCTTGGCCAGTGGCTGCCTGGGCCTGTCTGCCTGACTTATCTTGGTCCCTGGGGACCCGTAAATGGCTGACTCCTGATCTGAGACCGGGCAGTGTACAGCCCTTGGTACAGAGCCTCTTAACTCTGAAATGTTGCAAACTCTCACAAAAGTCTTCTGTCTCATGGTTCTGCAGGTCCAACATCTGGATGTGGGGGAGAGGCCAAAGTGGCCAGTGGGGATGCCAAATCAGCATCACTGCCACCCACTGCCAGGGCCCTCCAGATGCAGTGGCTGCAACAAAGGTGCATACAAGACTGGATCCTCCTTCCCCTGCTGGTGGTGGCAGTGAAGGAGTGGGAGGAGACCACAGAGGCCTGATGAAAGGAGGACATGCCCTGCCAGGACAGGTGGAGGGCGGAGGATGGCACCCAGGAGCAGGCATTCTGGGCCAGGCTCCTGGCCTTGGAGTGGGAGCAGCTCCAGGCCTTGCAAGAGCAGAACAATATCCTAGGCCAGGCAGTGCAGGCCATGGACAATGACCATCAAGTCATTAACATCATTGTGGGTCTGGCGGTCTCATTAATTCCCACTTCTGCCTAACCCACATCCCTAGCCCCACAGGCTCCCTGGCAGCCACCCGCTGCCCCTCAGCAGGCCCCCGCCTAGGCCTGGGAGGAGGTCCTCCACTGCCACCATCCAGCAGAAGCCCCTGGCCTGGCCACCACCTGGGGTCCACTGCACTCAGCTCCCTGAGCCGGGTCCAGGCCCACCACTCACCCCGGTTCCATGCAGGCATGGAGCCAGAGCAGCCAGCAGCAGGGCCAGGATCCCATACCAGCCCTGTTGGCCATGGACACCCCCTGGCAGAGGGGGAGCTGCTCATACCAGAGGACCAGCAGCTGCTGTTGTCCTGGGGTGAGTCCCCTGCCTCTCACATGTGAATAAAGACTTGTTGTTTGGATATGTGTCTGCCATGAGAGTGGTGCTGGGGATGAGCAGGGGGTAGGAGGTCTGTGGGTGGGAAGGCAGGAGTGTGAGGGTGGGGAGTGCTGGTGGAGGTGGTCAGCTAGAGCCTCCCACACCGGTGTCCTGGCCCCTGCTAGCTATGATGATGACCAGGGGGAGGTTCTCCTTAACAACCTCAAGGCAGGTGGTGAGGGAGCACCAGTGGCCCTTGAGGCAGCTGAAGGTGCACTTGGCCAGGGTGTGGGTCTGGCCCAGACAGCAGTTAAAGTGAGCCTGGCAGGGATCCAGGTGGCCAGGCCAGAGTTCCAAAACATGCAGCTTCATGCATGCTGCCCACCTAGCCAGCACTCACATGGGTGAATATGCCCCAGTGGTCCAGGATGGTCAACAGGACCATGGAATGAAATCCCCTCAGGCTAATAGGGGTCCATAGGGCAGACAGGTGACTGGGGTGTGGGTCTTGTCTAGGGCCCCAATGCACTGGGATTAATCCCACCACCACCAATGGATGCAGAGCACAATGTGGGCCAGTATGTCTTGGAGGCCCCTGCACATCTCCAGGATGGCCTCTCTAGCAGTGGCCTTACCCAAGTTGAACAGGTGTCTTACATACCAGAGGCTGGAGGGCATGGCTGGCATCAGCAGTGCGAGCGCCAGGCGGGTATTGACAGGAGGGTTGGAGGGCTGTGCACATGCCAGTATCTTGCCACTTCAGGTGGGGCCGAAGCTGTTGGAACAGGTCCCAGAAGGTGGCCCAGGTAAGCTGGAATGCGTCCAGCCACTGCTCATCATCCCAAGTCTACTGGATGACATGCAGCCACCAGTGCTGGTGGGACTGGAGACTCAGGAAGTTGATGGTGGCAGCCCTGGTGGTGGCCTCCAGAAGCCCCTTGTCAGTGTTCCTGGCAGTAGCAGCTGCATGGCGATGATGGGAGCCTTGGGATGGCATGCTGTGGGTGGGCAGGAGAACACTGGTCATGGGGAAGCCGGGCGGGGTAAATGAGGTAGGCTAGTAGGGCAGTTGCGGTGGACAGCAAGAGCCTGGGGAGCTGGTCACCGCTGCCAGGGCCAGGCAGCCGTAGTGTAGGAAGGAAGAGTGGCCACAGAGAAAGCTGCTGCATGCTGCCTCTGCACTTACCATGCTGCTTCTGAGGAAGCAAAAAGCTGAGCAGAGAGCAGGGCTGGCTTTTAAAGATGGCTTCTGGGTGCTGGCAGCTGCAGCTAGAGCCTGGAGCTCCCCTCAGTGGCCACAGGGGTGCACTGCAGGGCTTCAGAGAATTGGGAGCACATCCGCTCTCTAATCCTCACATGTGCAGACACTTACCCAAAAACTCTTGCTCCACAATCACTTACTGCACAGTAAATCTAGGCTGGAATAAATGCATGTGTAGATGCACCCCAGTATTTTATATTGCTATGTTTTACCATAACGTAGAATTTCCAAGATGTGCTGTCATGCTGGACTGAATACACTGGATTTTGTTAGAAAGTAGTGGGCTTGGCTAATATTTGCATGGAAGACCAGCTTGGAATCCCAAGCACTGTGGACACAAACAAAGAAGCTGTGGTGAATACTAGACCGTGGAATCTGAATGAGTGGGAAAATTTTATTCAGCCCCACTGTCACTGCTAACCTGACGGACAAGGAATGAAAGGAAGGAAGAATTTTAAAGGGCTGCAGGGCAGTTGGGCATCCAACTTCCATTGAAAGTCAACAGGAATCAGACGTATTGCTCTCATGTTTGCCTTTGAAACTTCTTCAATCTTATTTTAGGCCACCTGTCACAAGCTGTCCCAATCCTCTACAGTGGGACACTAATCTGCTGTGATGGGATGTAACTTAGAAGTCTCCTGAGGCTGACTTTTCTTCACTCTGGCTTTCTCAGACCCAGTTCCAGGTACAGACCATGACTGAGATACTTCTTGGGCAGCAGGAGCCTGTAGTCCAGTTGCCTAGACTTTGGGATCATGACATACAGTTCTTCTGACAACCAGTTGCTGAGTCCACCTCACTGTGGGAGCTCTGATTTTTTTACTAACAACTCTTAGGGACAATATCTTCTGTGGTAAACCCTCTCAGTTGAGAATAATCACCTTCCATGAGTGTCTTATTTGTGGGTCTGAAGATGGCTGATGAGACCTATCTAGGATCAACGGACTCTGCTGCAACTCAGGCACATGTTTCCATGTGTGGTGGGTGGCTCTGGATTCTTGATTCTGTTTGTGACATGTTGTTTCTGCCTCTCCCATTTTTCCATCTCCTGTTTTCATTATAAGGTTTCAGAGTACTGGGATCCTTGCAGAAGACTCTTCCTCCATTTGGGGTGCTCCTGGGCAATAATCTTCCATGAGTTAATGTCAGTGTTGCATTTTTCAAGTTGGTCTTGAGGATCTCCTTGAAGCAGTTTCTCTGCCCTCCTCTTAAGCATATGCCTTGGTTGAACTAGGAGATTAAAACTTGCTTCAGGAGTCTGGAGTCAGATATTGGGATGATGTGGCTAGCCCAGTGAAGTTGATCTTTGATGATTATTGCCTCAATGCTCATGGAATTTGTTTGCAAGAGGATGCTAATGTTGGTGTGCCTATTATCCCACTGGACAGTAGCAGCCTTAGGGGAGGGCAAATCGGGTGACTGCCTGGGGCCCCACACTTTAGGAGACCTTGAAATTTTGAACCTAGAATGAACCGAGAATATAGCTCAATGTTAAAAAACACTTTGTTTGTATTATCAATCTTATATTAAGATATTTTCACTGCAGTTTCATAGATAAGGCAAAGTGAAATGGAAATAAAAAATGTCCAACTTGCTTAGAGGTCATCAGAATTAAGCCTCTAAAGGGCCCCAAATGACTCTCTTGCCCAGGGACCCAGCAACCCTAAGGCCACCACTGCACTGGATTCAAAGGATCTTGCACAGGAAGCGTTGATAGTACTTCTCCAGTGACTTGAAGTGTCTCCTGTACTTTGTCCACATCTCAGCTTCGTACAGTAAGGTAGGGAGCACAACTGCTTGATAAACCATGAGCTTGGTTTTGGATCACAACCATGTTGTGATCTTTGAATTCCTGTTTCCTCAGGCATCCAAAAACTGCATTTGCACTTTTGAGGTGATGTCAGATTTCTTTGTCAATGTCACGATTCTGCAAGAGATGGCTTCTAAGATGCAGGAAATCCTCAGTGTTCTCCAGAGTCTCACCATGAACCTGAATTACTGGAGCTGGGAACTGCTCATTAAGAGCTTGTAGATGGAGGGCCTTAGTTTTCTGAATGTTAAGGGTTAGTCCCATTTTCTTGTATGCCTTGGTAAAGATGTTGATAATTGTCTGAAGGTCTGCTTCTGATTGAGCACAGACTACAGCTTCATCAGCATACTGGAGATTGATCACTGAGGTCAGGATAGTCTTGGTTTTGGCTTTGATATGGCTAAGGGACAATATGATAAACACACTCAGCAAAGGAATTTCCTATATATGCGCGCATGCACACACACACACACACACAATGCTCTTAAACAAGTACCACAAAGTTACAAGACTTATGCCAATGGTTCTCAACTTTTTAGACTCCAGACACCCTTCAGAAAGTGCCAGCTTTTAGGTCTCATTTGTTTTTTGATGATGGGGAGGTAATAGAGAAATGCTTCTGCTCAACTCAGAAAGATCACAATACATCAGAATATTTTTGACACTAAAGATTCCTATTTAAAATCTCTGGGTTAACTTGTGAATCCTGTGTAGGTGTTTGCATTGCCTAATGGTGCTAATGTTTTCCAACACCATGGGGCATGCTAAACAATCTTTTGGCACCCTGGTTGAGAATCACTCCACTAGACAAACAACACAATGCTGAATGCTGTCTTCCTCCAAGACCTCACTTCTCTTGCAGGTCCTACATTTTGGTCCAGGTCTTTCAGACCATTCAGAACTTCTGCCCATTGTGGCCTAAACATTTTTGTGAAAACAAAATGGCTTCCCTGTCTTTAAAAGGCATTCTCTTTTAAAATATCCTTTGATACCTTTTTTTGCCCCTGTGCTTTCAGTAGGGAATTTCAGACTTCAATTCTCCATCATTGTCTTGGCAGAGAGTCTTTCAATGTCAATGGCACTGCTAGTAGCAAACCCATTGTCCAGTGGGGCATAGCCATTTAATGCTGATGGCTGTCACAGCTTCCCAGACATAGCATCTTCAGAAGGTGACAAGTTCCTGCTAAAATGAAGGCTCAAAATCATAATAAAAGGTTACAGTCACAAATGGACAGATCTCATAAGTTACCATGGATGTTTTACCCAAACCATGACAACACCTCCTTACAACCTGCATTGTTGGAAGATGTACTTCAATACCAATGTTTTATTTTGTGTGAAGAGATGTATACTACACCAGAATAGACAGCAGGGACAATGTCTGGGGGAACTGAGATAGTTTAGCGGGTCTGGTAACCTTTTCTTTTATTATAATTGAGTTCAAAATAATTCAGTAGTTAGTGACTCAATTATACTGTAAAACTACCATTGTAGGGAGAAGATACTGGATATTAAGTAGTTTTTAAAAATTCAGTAGGTTAAGTCATAACAAGACTCATTGGTTGGAAGTTAAAAATCAGACAAATTATCGTTTGAAATAAGGGACGCATTTTAATTGGGAGTGAGATTAACCAAGGCTGTAAGCTGCCAGAGGAAGCAGTGGATTCTGCAATTCTTAATTTCCTCAACATCAGACTCAGTGCCTTTCTGGAAGATATATTTTAGTCGAAACACCAGGCACTGAACTCATTGCAGGAGGAACTGGCTGAAATTCTTTGGCCTGTATTACATAAATCCGAATGTGTCATCCAACAGTCCTTTCTGCTAAAAAAAGATGAAACAATAACACTAGTAACAACAACAACAACAACAACATTATGACTCTAACTCTCAAAATGTGCAGAAGCTTAGGGTGACTAGCAGAATAGAACTAAATCAGCCATCAGTTATTCCCAATTTCAAACTACTAAACCAATATACAAATGCCATGAAAACCAAACAAAAAACCAAACAAAATCTTATCCTTACAAATTTGCAAAAAAACCCACATAATTTTTATTTGTTGTCATTGAGGCCTTTTCCTTAAGACAGTTATTCCTCTCTACCCTGTAAGATAGATAGATTTGTGCCAACAACATGCAGTCACAAACTTTTCCATAATGCACATAGGCATGACACATGACTTCATAACAGGCATGAATATGGATCTGCTTGAATTTAGCCTCCATTTTTGTTTACTAAGCAGGATTAAAAATCAATAACCACGCTAACTAACTAGCGATCAAGCAATAGAAACATTATTTTCTTGTTTCAATTTTTATTTGAATTCTTTATTCGTTTCTCGCTAATGCTTTCCATCCTAGAGAGATCTATGAATATGTAAGTGTAAGTGCTGCTTATTGTGAGCCCTGAACAAAGAGAAGAAGCAGTGGATTTCAAGGCTTTTTGGCTATAATGTGCTGCTTTCTTGATAATGGGCTCTCTTGGCATTGTAATGAAAAGCAAACATATCATTAAGAAAGAGCTCCATTATAACTGTCTGTCATATATCTTAAGCTTCATTAGTTTAGATTAATGGCTTACTGGATATACATGACAATAGGTGAAGCAAATCTTTGTTTATTTATTGACAATTCAATGCAACTGTGACATGCATAAACAGGCCTCTTTCTGATTAGTTCCATGTTTTAAAGTAACTTTGTGTTATAAAACTTGTTAACTACAGTATCATTTTATTGAACTCTGCTCTGTGAATTATGTGATCTACATTGAAAGGCATCAATATTGCAGCCATTCCTGGCAGGCACTGGAGCATTATGCACACAGATTGGAGTAGATATCTCATTGTACAAATCCAGGGACCCAGAAAATGTCCAGTTATTGAGACTGCACTGGGAGGACAATGTTCTATTCATGGGCTCTGTTGTGCAGGGTTAGAGAATGAAACCTGAACTAAGTGTAAGGTTCAAATTAGTTTCATGGTTTTGCTGAAGACCTCCCTGAATGTTAGCATTCTGGAAGCATAGATCTTTTCCCAGAGTTCCTTACCAGAGATATAACTCATCATTCACAACACTCAATGTGAAATTATTATGAATAAATGTATGGGTAGTGATTTCCAGTGCAAGGCTTCTGTAAAGCCAAGAAAAAAGAAAGGGACATGTTCAATAGTCTCTGTTTAGGTGACACAAGCAAAATTGTAGGAGTCCTCTAATACAGGGTTGCTATTTCAGAAGGTGTCTGGGGCCTATTCTTATAGAAATGTATATATGTTTGGATGGATTAAATGGTTTATATTTACACAAATTCAGAAGCTTAAAGCTATCAGAGATAATCATCCTGTACCATCATTGACACCCTGTGGTTTCACCTAATAGCACCCCTTTATAATACTATCAGCTCTCAAAATACGTATTTAGAAATATGTTTCTTTAAAAGAAGGTATTATTGGCGGGGCTTGTATAGCCAACTCTTAAAGGTTGTCTGAAATTTCCCTTTCATGATCATCATTGTTTAAGTGCTTAACTTGATCTGCTAGGGTCAGTTTTGAGCACTCACAGCTGCATCTGAAGTCAAGTTGGATTTAATCATATGGAAGTGTTTGTATTGCTAAACTACTTTGAAAAGTCTGATCCTGGGACTCTTAAATTGTGCAGACTTTTGCCCTTAAATCTATGGCAATGGTTCTCAACCTTTTTAGATTCGAGGCACCCCTGGAGGCATCCCTTGGAAAATGTCAGGACTTAGTCTTCACTCTATGTTTGACTATAGAAAAATAAGACCAATTCTGTAGCAAATAATTCAGAAAGACCACAACAGGTCAGAGTGGCTTTATAGCTGTGGATTCCTATTTTAAATTTCTGGGTTTATCTTATGATTCATGTTCACACACCTAACAGTGATAACCTTGAGTGGCACCCCGTGGCGCAGTTGAGAGGATCTCAAGGCACCCCAGGTGCCATGGCATCCTGATGGAGAATCATTGATCTATGGTCCTAGTACTTAATCTATAAAATGGGTCTCACACTACTGCTTAACTTATGGAGGTGTTGTGACGAGAAAGTCATTAGTCATTTGAGTCCCTTTGATACTGGAGAGATACATGCCATAGAAAAGTGCTTAGCAGTTTAATCTGTGGAGCATGGTTTAAATAGTGTGTAGCAGGGCCGACGCGTAGGGGATGCATGCGGGTGCACATGCACCCCCTGAGTGTGGCGGTGCAACCCCTAGAAAAAGGCGCCACCCACACTGTAGGTGGCACCTAGGGGTGGTCGCCGCTTGCCACCCCACCGCTGACCCTGCTGGCAGTGTCTGTGAGTGGGCCAGGATTGCTGCTGGCCGTCACCGCCAGCGCCTGTGGCGTCTATGGGAACTCCCACTTACCGCCGCTGCACTCCTGCTGCCGCCGTGCCCCCCCAGCTGCTGGGGACACACGCTATTCATGGTGTGTAGTAAATAAAGTCAGTAGTAGATCCAAGAATGTGACAAAAGATGTATGCTCCCCCCACTTACGTCTACTTTGGCTGTGCTATGCATGTGAAATGAGTTTTGAGCTCACTGCCCAGCCAGCACAGACTCCTGCTGGAACTCCACATGAACAGTGAGCTCTGAGCTCACCAGCTGACTGGGATGGGGTATGTCCGGAACAGCTTTTGCTTCTGTTCACCCTTCCCCTTCCATCCCTGCTCCCTGCAGAATTCAGTAGCAGGGGAAAGGCATCGATGAGTGGCAATAGCAGTGCTCACCTTCGAAGCTTCAGTTTCCCAAATTCAGGGGCTCTGGACAGACGTCATACTGAAAGGTCATGTGTGACACAGCCAAAGGGGGAGCATCCAGACAACTGCGCATGTGCAGTCTGTGGTGCTGCACACCGCACAGGCCACACATGCAGGAATTCCCTGCGCTGCTGATTTGCAGCACAGGATGGGGGATGGGGACAGGTGCTTGTTCCTGGGAGATCCTGGTGTAAAAGAAAAAAGCCACGCTAGAAAAAAGTGAGGCAGTGCACATGGTGGCGGTGTGCACTGCCTAAGACCAGAGCCTGCTAGCCACAGCTGCACTTCGGCTGCTGGCCAGGCTTCCTGCTGCCAGATTGCTACTGCTGGAGCCCTGGGAGGTTCTCAGGACTCCAGGTAAAGTTGCTGAGGCCAGTCCAGGTGCTGGCCCCAGCCTCCCCTACCCCACCCAGGACAATTTGTCGTGCACCGGAGCACATGTGTGTGGGTGTTCCCTGGGTTCGGGTAGCAGTGGCAACTATGTGCTGCTGCTATAAGTTCCTGAGGAAACATGCATGTTCACTCATCTGGGAGATGCCTAGGAGGTGCAACCACACTGCCATGCCTACTCAGGCTCCACCCGTGAATAAGGCCTGAGACGGCATTTTGAACAATGGGGAGAAAACAAAAATACTGGATAGCTGCTTGTTAAGTCCATCTTATGCACTGGATGACTCAGGGTTCCTGTGGAATATATATTATATAATTATGCAATTATTGTAATATACATGTGTCATAATACATACATAACAAGATAGTGAGATAAAGTTGCACTGGCAATTTTAATTTTGTCATGTCCTGTGTGCTAAACTTTACAATCTTACCAATATTCTTTTAATGTATTTTGATTTCCTCTTCCCTCCCAGAGCTCTGCAGTGCCTTTCTTTCCCATTTCCAATTATTCCTGTTCCTTCATCAGCCTCAAATGTCTGGCAAACTGCCAAGCTGCACCAAATGGGACCCCAAACAGTTCACCCAGAATCCCTCTGTTGCCCCCTCTCTCAGCCTGTGTGATTAGTGTGGCCTTTCCCTCCATGAAGTGGAGCCTGACCGGATTGTACTGTGCCACATCTGCATATGAATTTTTGGAGGATCCCAAGACTCATGACAAGAACACCTGGTTCTAGTCATGAGCGGAGGGATAATTAGCACATGGATCCTTTAGGGGGGATGGAGTATCTGGAGTACAAACACATATCAAGCAGTGCTGAACTATGGCTTGAAATTCTGTTGACTGTGATGGGACCCAACTCAAAGAACCATTTGGTGTAAATCATGAGCCTTTTGGCTTTAGACTAATATCACGTATAGTTTGTACTATATAGAAATAAGTAGGCACAAAAGTGCTGCTTACAAGTGTATTTATGGAGTACCTGTGCTAAATCCTGCAGCAGTTTCAAAAATGTAAAATGCATCAATTTTGGATGAATTAAGTCTATGGGTATACACAAAGTGTTTTCAAATTTGTTCCTCACTGTCATGTGCTCAGGGAAAGCAGGCTCTGACAATAAGGTGTGTGTGGGGGGAGGATGGAATAGGCTGCTGGGGGAAGAAGTTGGGGGGGAGGCAGGGGGAAAGGACAATGGGGTCACCTACCCCAAAGATTTATTTTCCCTGCTGCAGCAGTAGGAGGGGTACAAATTTAGGGCAAACCTCCTATAAGTAGATTTTATACCTGGAAAATTATAACATGTTTATAAATTTTCCATATAGAGCATCTAATTATTGGAGAGTCATCTTATATTCAGCATCATCTTATATTCAAGTAAACATAGTGATTTACCATTTCTTCTAAGGAATTTGTTTCTCTCTGAGAAATCATAGATAATTTCTGAATTAAAAATTCAGAAGCACAGCCACTGATAATCTGCATATGCCTAATGCTTTGGAGATCACACTCTAAGTAAGATTTATGCCTTGGAACACCTCAGAGAAAGAGGGATTTTTCAGATCGCAGCCACCATCACCATGAGAAGAAGAATGGTCATCAACTGAATTGACCACTTTCATTTTATGTCAACCTCAAGGAACTTGTAGTTTGAAACACTTAAAAAATGCTTCAGGGAGCACAGCAAAATCCATGCTGTTCTGTCCTTCCAACTAGAGTCTTGAAGGAAAGTGACTTATCCCTGTAGGCTATTATTAATGAACACAAGGGAGGGGGATACTCACTTGTATTTTTACATGGTTCTTGTTGTCAGACTTTTTCTAAGATGCAAAGGCATCTTATCTACTTCAGCCTACAATATTGCTATGTGCTTGCTATATTTTGTATATTTGAAGCATACAGGAGAGTAATAATAGAAACTATCAGTCTCCTCCCTAAATTCATGTGCTTATATCATTTCAGGATGACCAATTTTAATTTTCTAATTTGTGTCAAGACCATTCAAACTTGGAAAAACTTGGACCTCAGGAAGTATTTTGGCATGATTCAGGATCTATTTGGAGGAAACTCTTGGACAGTCTTCCCTCAATCAGTAGGACACGGAATTTTTTTCATTCTGAGGATGGTGTGGCAGGAGGTAGGAGGGGAAACTATCAGGCTATGGAGCCACTCACAGGTGCATGTGGGCCCAATTAGGTAGGCATCTGACCTTAGAGCAGACACCTGATTGAGTGAGAACTGAATCATCTAGGTTGTAAGCACAGGCTCTGGAAGCAGAGGACAGTTCCCTCTGAAAACAGTAGGAGTAACATCTTTCAGTTGAAGGACCAGTAGAAGAGTATACCTTGGAGAAGGACACTGCTAGGGTGGGGTATAGAAGAAGTAAGTGTAATTACCAGCCTGGAAAGCAATCCCAGGTGAGGCTACACTGTTGGGGAAGTAAGATTCAGCCGGTGGCAAGGATTAGGGCTTGTAGCGGCTGCTTGGAAAAGCTGCAGTTCTAGAGCTAAGCTGCATTGGGGTTTGTTTCCTCAAGAGGTGAAGGAGAGTTTTACCTGGGAGGGAACTGGAACAGCTATGTGAGCAGACCAATACTAGGAAGAAAGGGGGATCTAGTTGGGGATGGAGGTGGCTCCAGGTGACCCCATGGCATTCTCTAGCCCATGCAGGGCTGCGCTTGAGGGGTCCATGGAGAGAGGCCCTGGGGAGCCATTGGCTAGGCTTGTTACCAGGTGCAGCCATGACCCGGGTCTGGGTTTGGGTTCCTAACTGCCCAAAGGAGGGGGTGATGAGAACCCAGGGAAGATAACCAGGGCAGCTTGGACCAATGGGTACCTGAGAGCAAATGTCTGGGAAAGTACAGGGGTGCCCCACACTCAGCCCTGGGCCAGGTGGAGAACTAGACATTTCAGGGAAGTGAGTGCCTGAACATGGAGGCAGATCAGGGTAAGGAGAGAGGAGCTTGGGGATCCCAGTAGAGAGATCATCTAAGGTGCTGGGTAGATGACCCATAGCATAAGGGCCCAGGATGGTGTTAACATCAGACGTCAAGTAGAAAAGCTTGCGATGAATGTGGCAGAGGGATGGTGGTTAGCCTGGGTGGCTCAAGCTGGCTGAAAAGCATTTGGAGTGCCTCCGGGAGCCAGAGTGAGAAGGGCCAGGTATGATAGAGATTGGGGGCCAGACCAAGAGTGGATCACCAAGGGATAAGAGAAATTATGGTTAGGAACTGATTAGGGCTCCGGGGTCTTTTGGTCCCCAGTAAGACCTGAACTGCACTCTGCTGGGATGGGAGGGTGTGGTGGAGCTGCCTGTGGTGGGATGGTCCCCAGGAAGTGCCACACCTGTGTCTCCCCAGTGAAAGGTGGGGATGGGGTGCCTGAAATCTCCAGCCCCCATGACCTGGTGGGTTACCCCATAGAGGGGACAGGTGAAGGACAACACCATTCAGGCCTATGAGAGTAGAAAAGGCCTGTGGAGCCAGGATAGGCCTGGGAGAACAGTATGGGGGAGAGTGAGCCTGAAGGGCCATTCAGAGTAGGGCCTGGGTGGAACTCGAAAGGGCTGCATGGAATAGAGTCGGAAGTGAAAGAATGGGCCTGAAGCCCTGCACAGAGTAGGGCATAGGTGGGACCT
>NW_017728992.1:123370838-123373899 GCF_001723915.1 Gavialis gangeticus | reverse complement strand
ATGGGGGAGAGTGAGCCTGAAGGGCCATTCAGAGTAGGGCCTGGGTGGAACTCGAAAGGGCTGCATGGAATAGAGTCGGAAGTGAAAGAATGGGCCTGAAGCCCTGCACAGAGTAGGGCATAGGTGGGACCTGAAGGGCTGCATAGTGTAGGGCCTGACCAGAGAAAGAGTGGCCCAGTGGCTGAGTCTGGCCCAGTAAAGGGGCTAGGGGAGTTGTAGGAAATGTTGGATTGCATCTTTGAAGTATGGGACACAGTATTAGGGGAAGTTTGGAGCCATATATTTTGGCCTTAGGCATCAGGGCAACAAGTGGGCAGCCTCCCTCATGTAAACTTCAATTTGTGGTAACATCAAAGGTGTGGCAGTCGAGCGAGGGAAGACTGCCCTAGACAGGAGGCAGGCCAGTGATGTACATGGCCTTGGGATGGCTTCCTGTTACAGATGGGCATAGAGGCTTAGTCCCCAAACCTAATGGATTTGCTACAGGTCTGTCACAGATTTCTGATTATTTTTGCATCTCTTCTCCAATGCACTGCTTCCCCCCAACCTTATCCCCCAGTTTAAGGGGGACTATAGGACTTGTCATACCAGATAATTTCATCTAGCTTATTTTCTGGCTGGAAGATGCAGAACCCCTGAATCTGGCAGAAATTCTACAAGAGAAATTTCTGTTTAAATACATCAGAATTTGTTTTATGTCAAAAGCATTAGGGTTCATCTTACTTCCTAATTTGAAACAGATCTTATTTGACTTAAATTAAACTACATGTATCAATATAAATGCATAATACTTTCTTGAATCATTGGCCTCAGTGACTTTCCTGGCATGGTGTGGGGGAGGGCGTCAGGATAGCTTAATATAATACTAGGTTGCAGATTCTTGGCCATGAAAAGTGGGCTGTGTAAGATCCAAACAACTGATTTGGAAGGAAAGAGAAAATGGTGCAACTTGCCTGTTCTTCCATGTACTTAGGAGAGTAGTGATGATGTACAGGAGAAGGAATGGGTATTGAGAGAGGTACGCTCTATGCAGTCAATATTATCTGGCTGACAAATTCCTTAGACAGGTAAGTCATTTTTCCATCATCTTGATTTCTGGTCCCCTATTTGAGTATCTCTGAGTGAAAGACTAATATTTACTGAAATGAAATATTCTCTACTGTAAGAGAGCAAACATTAACAAGTCAAATGGAAATCCATAGGTGCACATTTACATTTTATAGGGCCAGAAGTTCAGTGGATTATACCAATGCAGACTCAGTGACTTTGATGCAGTTATGCACTGTAGGATATAGGATGGTAGGGTTAAGATTCAGAGAGACTTAGACAAATTAGAGGATTGGACAAAATGAATCTCATGAGGTTCAGTCAGGACAAGTGCAAATTCCTACATTTAAGATGGAACAGTCCCATTCACCAGTACAGTCTGGGGACTGATTAGCTAGGCAGCAGCTCTACAGACAAGGACCTGGGGGTTACAGTGGACAGTAAGAGGAATATGAGCCAACAGTGTGTTCTTATTGCCAAGAAGGCTAATGGCATACTGGGCTGCATTAGTATGAGCATTGCCAGAACATTGAGGGAAGTGATTATTCCCCTCTTTTCGGTACTGGTGAAGCCACATCTGGAGTACTGTGGCCAATTTTGGACCCCCTGCTACAGAAAGGATGTGGAAAAATTGGAGAGAGTTCAGTGGATGGTGTAAAAGGGCCACTCTAGGGTTGGGGCCCTCTACTTCCCAGGACCTTGTGAGTTTGCGCAGTGAGATAGAGATTCAGGAATGCCTTAGTCCCCTACTTCAGATGGTTTGCGCTCGTCTGCCACATCTTGATGGAATACAAATCTTCAATGGGAGGTGGAACTAGTAGACTGAAAACAATCTTAGAAAAAAAACAAACAAACCTCTGGCCAGTCTTCTTATGGGGCTCCACCACCCCTTAATACCCAACCTGTACCACATCAAACAAGCTGACAAAGAATCTTGGATTTTCTTAGGCCTATACTACCATCTTCTTTCCTCAGTTGATAATTTCAGTCTGTCCTGAGAGGGACCACATCAAAGTCAGTCACTATATTGCCAGAGTCTCTGTGCCATCATAAGGTGTTCATATTTCCTGTACACAAGACAGTCACCACTCCCTTTGGCCCCAATTTCAATCATTATCTATAATTATTTCAGTCTGATGCTGAGGAATTTTGCTGGGATTCTCCTCTCAAGCCCACTCACAGTTCCCCAGCCCTCTAAAGCTCTGAGGCTGCATGGAAATTCTAAGCCAGGCTGTATGGCTTTCTCAGTGTTGTTGGCCCATTAAAGGCTGTATAAACCCACTCTGAGCCAGAGCACACAATTAAGTCCATGCAAAGGTTTGTTATGTTCCTGGCATAAAAAAATGCAACAGCAAACACTGACCCTCAATTCCAGCCTCAGCAGACTTCCCATCCCTGCACTGGGTTGCACCTCTGTCTGGCCAACTCAGCCTAGGTCCAGCACATTCTGGGTCAACTTCTCAGTTGTCTGGAGAGCCTTCAAGTCCAAAATGGGACTGTTTGTTCCCTTCAGGATGGTGGCCCTCTGGCCACCCTTGCACTGTGGGCTTTTCCCCTCCTGCCTGCTGGAGGACATATCCTTCTGGTTTCCTCATAACCCAGAAGTAGATTCCATGCTCTGTCCACTGGTGTCCTCCCCACGCTTCCCATTTCCAGGGCCAGAAGTAGCACAGCCGGAGCTTCTCCCTCTAGTCTGGAGGGAGAGCCAACTTTGGAAGTGCTGCTGCTTTGGTGCAGCATAGCTCTTCATTCCCTGACCACGGTGGTAAGTGACTGTTTTTCTGTGGTCTCCTGCTTGCTGCACGGATCCCCTTGGCTTCTCTATAGAGGGCAATGAAAATGGTTAGAAAACTGGGGCACATGACTTCTGAGGAGAGGCTGAGAGAATTGGGCTTATTTAGTCTGGAGGAAAGAAGACCAAGGGGGAATTTAATAGGAGCCTTCAAGCTATCTCAAGGGTGGTTCCAAAAAGGATGGAGCTAGACTGTTCTTAGTGGTAGCAGAGGACAGAACA
>NW_017728992.1:123365325-123370625 GCF_001723915.1 Gavialis gangeticus | reverse complement strand
GTCTTCTGAGATTCCTTCGAACCCTAATTTTCTCTATGATTCTTTGCCTGTTTGGAGCAGCTGAGGATTATACAATGGCCTATGATAAAATTAAGAAAAAGGTTCTTACTAGACATTATTGGATTATCCTTTTGGTGGGTAAGAACAAACATTTAAATATTCATACTAGATTCATGCAGAGGTCTAATCCTATAGCCTGTATTCCTATGAAGGGTCCCCATAGTTTTTCTTGCAGTCATTCACGTGAGAAAGACCTAATCCTGTAGGCCTATAATGTTTAAGGTATGTGTTATGCATTTTATTTCTTAGAGAAAGAACAGTAGTATACATCCAGTTCATTTCAGTTTAGAAATGAAAAGGCACAAGAATGACTTAGAATCCACAAGCCTATTATAGCAAATGTGAACTGGAGAGGGAGACCTGTGAGCTGTGATTCTGAAACAATGTACTACATGGTAAAAGACTGATGGACCCAGACTTATTTTTAACACTGGTCAGTAATTACATTGCAAAAGGATCCTGAGATAACATTAGTGGTGAACTATATTAATGAGATTAATGCACTGGGATTTTATTAATGCAGCAGACTATAAATTCAAAGGTACACAAGTTCAAAGGAAACCTTTATAGGCTTCTCTTACTAAATTGTGCATTTGTAACACCTTTAGACCTCTAAGATTAACCATATGGTTTCAAGAATAAAAGTGTGATTTTCATAAAATAACTTCATGAACATGTTTAAGTTTCTTTGCATGACCTTTTCCTCTTGCCAGAATAAATCCCAGCAGTCCTATACCATCTTATTTTTTCTAGTAAGACACTTGATACTTTTTACAGCATTGCTGAAACTCCATGTTCATGTATTAAGTGTGAGATCCTCAGAATTTAATCAAGTGTTTTTAAATGCTCTTTATTTCAGATTCAGTTTCTGTTTATTTAAAAAATAAAATTTCCCTTAAAAAATAATGCACAGGTTTAAAGACTCTAATTCAAATTATTATCTACAAATTGGAGGTTAAAACAAAAATGCATTATTCTTGTGTTGTGATGAGTAAAAAGCAAATCTCAAAATAAGAACAAATGGCAGTATTGTCTCATGGGAAAGAGCCTTCTGTATTGATCTATTATTTCTCAGCTTGAAATGTGCCACTATTGTACTTCCACTTGATTATGAGTCTTGTTATCACTTCCCCCAGTTGATTCAACTTGAGTGCTTCTGACATTTGCAAAGTTACTCACATATTCCACTGAGCAGCAGGGGAAACCTTGCTAATGAAGAAATAACAAGCTGAAGATTTGAATAAATATTTAGTTGATTGCAAAGAGGTACAGTTAATATTTTTTTAATACTAAAAATGGAGAGAACACAACAGGTTTACTCCTGTCTTCTAAACATGGGTTCTAGTGGTGTTTCTCTCCGTGACACAGGGCACTTTCATTTCCTGATTCTATTATATACTAAGTGGCCACCTGAACCTGCCAATGAACTTGTTCTATTGTGTTTTTCTATTTTTAATCCAGAAAGAGTAAACACATTTCTCATCAGATGTGTTACAGACTGCTCTACATTGGTGAGATTTATGAAGGTGCCACTGGGTTATTACAGAGCCATTCATTTATAAATAAGTGTCCATTCTGAAGGAAACCATAAATGATAGCAGCACTTTCACCATTTCACAAATCTGTATTACAAAATGGGCACTTTTCTTTTGGCAATGGTTCCACGGGTATAATTTGGAATTTTTACTTTATTTTTAGGCCCTATATGTTTTCAGATCCAGTGTATTATTACAGTTCAGCCAGTATGATATATTAGATGGTTAACAAATCTGGCCACAGAGAGGAACATAATGCCTTTTTTCAGTATTCATTTATAACAAAAACAAGAGGGCAATGAGAAACTCGCAAGGTGTGTATTAATCACAGTGCAGAGCATATTTCTTTTGTTGGACTTTGGAATCTTATGTAGGCTACATGCTCTTTAGCAAAATGCCTTCAAAGATTTCAGTATTTTTGCATTTCATACATTATTTCATTTACAAGGATCATGCTGCTCATGATCTCCACTAATGCATCTTCAGTGCCAACTTTAAGTGCCTTAGTGAAGAATCGTCCTTGAACCATCATTAGTGTAACTAATGAGCAAGACAGCCACTCCAGATATGGTCTTTAGTATCACAATTCCAGACTGGGCCAAGGTAGACACCAAGGGGGTATACCTTGGAAATGCCATTGATAAATCAGAAAGAAAAGGGAGTACTTGTATCTCAGGACATCTAGATTTAGAGCCCTCCCAAAGGGCAGTGTTCAACAGAATACAATTAGAAATGGAGTAAATTGTATAAGATTGGGGGCCCCACTGGCATTTGTGTTCATCTTGTTCTTAAGTCAGAGGCAAATTAGAGCAGTTACTTTTAAGGAAAGTAGAAAAGGTACTGCAAGGATACAGTTTTCACCAGACTAACCTGATTTCACTTTTTGACATGCAGTATCACACCAGAGAATGCTGAATTGCGACTATGGTAACATCTGCTTTCATCCCAGTCTCAGGTTCTCTCTCTCTCTCTGTCATCTGACCATCTAATCAAAAGCAAAGAGCAATATTTTAAACCTGTGTTTTAAATGCATTTTGCTTTGAGTTTGATCAAGGGATCAAGAAGATCAGAATGTATCTGCTGTCTCTCACAAATTTGTCTAATTTCCATAGTAAAATATTTTAAGGGCATGCCCTGAAGGTTTTCAATTTTCAATATTTTATTTTTATTTAATGTCAAAGGGTAATATGGTGTGTTGTAACAGTTGATGCCTGCAGTACTTGGATACTTTTACACCCAAAGAAGGATTCAATCCTAACAACAGAAGCTTTGTTCTACTTGGATACTTTATTTTTGAAATATAGAACATTGGAGAAACAAATGATGTCATTTCTAGCACCAGCTTCAGCAGCCAAAAAATTTAAAGTGTTACAATAAGGCTGAATATCATGTTTTATTTTAATATTTAGACAATGTACAGTAGCTACAAAAAAGTTTCAATGATTGACATAGTATAAATGTGGAACCATAAAATATGTTCCCTTATACAGCATAATAGATTTCCGTAGGTCCAACTGTGAAATACCTTTAATTGAAAATCTTGTGCATGATCCACAAGGACTATTACTGTGGTTTACAATGCTTCAGTTGTAATGTTGTTATTCCCATAACCACTACTAATACACATCTCCTGTAGGCACTGGACAAAACCCTTAAACCAGGGTACAAACTAATGCAAAATGTTATGACATCAGGTGTAATAAATTTAGTGGTTCTGTTGTTAGTCCATGAGAAGGGAGAGGCTGTGGAGTCTGACTGATACTATAGTAAGACAAGGAACAAAGGCTGTATAGTTAAAATGAATAAAAGGAAGGAAGAAAAGGACCAACAGGGAGAAGCCATTACACAAATCATCTTATGTTTCAAATATTTCCACTAACTCCATCTTGCTTTTGCATCAGGTGTAAGGTGCTTTCTCCTCACACTTGACACATTTTACCACTTTGCTCTTGCTTATGTTTCTATTCTATTCTCTTCTTCTCCCTCAGCTTCCACACTCATACTTTGTTCCATGTGCCCCTTTTTATGCTTCTCACTATTTTGCATTTTTGCAGGCTTCCTACTAACCCTGGAGTTCCTTTCTGATCCTTGTCCAAAAGAATTTAATTTTTTTGGGTTCAAATCTTTCTTGAAAAGCACCCATGTGGCCTATTGGTTTCAATAGGGAGACCTAGCATTCATCCAGGAAAAGAATATAATCAATTGCTGAGTTTCTGTGAATTGTTTCTTGGTTACTTTTGTCTGATAGGTTTTCAGTCTTCTTAGATATGCTGTGTAGAGGCGGGTGCTTTATGCTTTCCAAGACAAGTCCATCTCAGACTGTTACAGTTCACCAGGCTGATCACCTGGAGTTCAATGCCCTGGAAGCGTTGGTGGCCTTGACTCAGAGGGTGTGTCCACACATGCAAGCACGTGCACTTGCAGCAACTCAAATAGAAGCGGTGCAAATTTGAGCCGGGGCTTTTTGCCTCAGCACACATGCTCAGACATGCACTTTGTTGCGGAGCAAATTGTGCCACTAGGGGCAAAATAACCCTGCCTGATTCCTTCTGCATCTTCAGCCTGGGGGAGCTAGAGCCGGGCGTCAGCACCTGTGCTGTCCCCAGCAGTATAAAAAGCTGCACTGTCCTGGCCTCGGCAGTATAAAAAGCTGCCCTGGCAAGTAGCTCAGGGCTACTGGCTCTCAGGAGCTTCTGGGACCCAGCCAATTGGTACCTGGGGACACTACACCTTGTGCCAGCTGGACTGCTGAAGCAGCCCTGAGAGTTCCCTGCACCCTCTACCCACTGCAGCAGTCTGGCAGTGGGGGCTGCTGCCTGGCTGTGACCTGCTATGCACCTGCCAGACTCGGATGGGGACTGCAGAGCCAGTAGAGGCATCTGCCTCTCTGGGCCAGCTACCAATGGACTGCGGTTGCAGGGTTGGCCTTGTGTGTACTGCCATTTGTGGCCCCTGCCTGGCCATCTGGGCAGCTATCACCCGGAAGATGTTCCGGGTGTGGTAGCCTGCTTTGAACTGTCAAAGCATGTCCTCCTGGCCCCATTTGGCCAGGAGTTCAGCCACAGCCAGATGGGTCCAAGGTGCCAGCTCTGAGCAGGCAGGGTCCTGCCACTGACCTCCCTAGCAGGAATTCTGGTGTTCCCTATTGGAAAAATGAAAAATCCCTGATAAAATATCCCAAAGTCACTCTGTAAAATACCCACAAATCCATGTTCCTCCACAAGTAAAACAAAAGATTACTATAAACAGAGAGAGAGTGAGACACAGACAGTGATTAGTTGGACCATATTTTATTGATATATCTACAGTGTTAAAGCAAGTCTTTTATCATAATAATAAAGTGAACTCTAAATACAGGTTTCATGAATTCATGAATACATATTTTGCTGCTCTCCCACAGAGCGATGGCCCCCACACAAGGGGTTGGTCCCCCACATAAGGGCTACGGCCCACCCTACACAAGGGGTTCAGCCCCCACACAAGGGGTTCAGCCCCCACACAAGGGGTACGGCCCCCCAACAGAGGGTTTGTCCCCCACACAAGGGGTTCGGCCCCCCAACAGGAGATTCAGCCCCCCAACAGGGGGTTTGGCACTATCACAAGGGGTACGGTGCCCCAACAGGGGGTTCATCCCCCACACAAGGGGTATAGCCCCCCAACAGGAGCCAAATGGCCCCAACAGGGGCTACTACCCTACCTTGCAAG
>NW_017728992.1:123360069-123360325 GCF_001723915.1 Gavialis gangeticus | reverse complement strand
GCGGAGCAAATTGTGCCACTAGGGGCAAAATAACCCTGCCTGATTCCTTCTGCATCTTCAGCCTGGGGGAGCTAGAGCCGGGCGTCAGCACCTGTGCTGTCCCCAGCAGTATAAAAAGCTGCACTGTCCTGGCCTCGGCAGTATAAAAAGCTGCCCTGGCAAGTAGCTCAGGGCTACTGGCTCTCAGGAGCTTCTGGGACCCAGCCAATTGGTACCTGGGGACACTACACCTTGTGCCAGCTGGACTGCTGAAGCA
>NW_017728992.1:123354798-123355069 GCF_001723915.1 Gavialis gangeticus | reverse complement strand
AACAGAAAAAAAAAGGAAAAAAAAAGCCCCTGCTTACCTGAGAAGCGGGGCGGGGTCTCCAGGGTCTCCTGGCAGAGCCCTCCCAGGCAGCACAGGACAGCGCAGGGGCAGGAGAGCCTGGGCTGGGGCTGCTGGGGCTGTCAGCCGGCCTCGCATTGCGCAGCAGGGGCCCCAGACAGACAGACGGCAGCTTCAACTGCTGGTAAGTTCTGAGTTCTGTTTTTTTTTTAAAGTATGGATGGGGGGCAGGGATCAAGGGGGTTTGGGGGGA
>NW_017728992.1:123344685-123354734 GCF_001723915.1 Gavialis gangeticus | reverse complement strand
GGGGGGGGGGGTGGGGGGCCTGGGGGGGGGGGGGGGGGGAGGGGCCAATCGGGGGGGGGGTGGGGGGGCTGGGGGAGTGGGCAGTGCTGTTGGGGGTCCCCCTCACAGTCCCCTCCAGCCTCCCCCGATGCCTTACTCACCAGCACCAGGGCGAGGGGCAACCATAGAGACACTTTGGCAGCCAGAGCATCTCTATGGAGGACCCAGCCTCCGGTTGCCTCAGGGCACGGTTGGGGACTGTGCCCTGCCCAGCTTTTTTATATTTCACTTTTTTTAGACCCCTGGATATCCAGGGGTCTAATTTTCTCCCCACACTGCAAACTTGCAGCATTGGGAAAATTTTTTTATTCCTGCACATGCCTGTTGCCCTGCCTCAAAGGGGTTTGAGGCAGGGCAAGAGGCATGTGCATGCTTGTGTGGACGTGCCCAGAGGTAGTCCATAGGGTTGACTGTGCCACCACCCCTAGAGTTCAGAAAATACTTGAATACCAAGCAAGCTTGCAAGAAGGCTAATGCTTTGGTGAGCACATAGGTAGGAAATCAACCCAGCTTCTGATAGAAATCTGTCTGGTTTCCAGAAGATTTTCATTAAATCACCTCCATGAAAAGTTTTGACTTCAACAAGTCCAAATTACAACAAAAACATGCTTCAACAAGATTTTTCTGGTGTGCTCTGATTGATAATGGGAACCAGAATCAAGGACATAATGCATACTCTATCTTTCTGTCCCCTTCCATCCTCTTTGCCTATGTTCACCAGTTTTGTCTTAAAAGAAACAGGATGAAATGCCAACAACTAGAACAACACCTAGATCTTCCCTCCCCTACCCCACCATTTAGTTTTTCCTTAAAAAAGTTTACAATGTCCTGAAGAGAACCTAGAAGACCATGAAGCAGGGATTTCTCCCTGTTAAAATATGTCTGCAGCTGCAGGCAACAACAATATTGCCTGTTAGGAATATTGTTAATACTGTACATTTGAGAAGTTTTAACTGTTCTTCCTCTTTCCCTGCATCTTTCATAGGAGACTGTATCTTTCATAGAAACATAAAAGCTTTTTAATTGCATTTATATTAGCAATAACTAGACACCAAATCCCAGATCACAATTACTGTTTAATGTTGTAAAATGAACAAGTGTTTCATTAACATTTTTCTGGGCTTAAGGCACACTCTTCTGAACACAACTTATTATGAGTTCTCTACAGTAATTGTACCCATCCCTTCCTTCTTACAGAGTGGATTCCAGTGTCACTGTTCAAGAGGCAAATTCTAAATTGTTCAATCCATGCACCTACGCAGTAGTCAACCCCATCTTGCTTCTGCACAGTGGGGATGATGAGTTATACTGAATTAGAGGTTGGGGAATGCTGCATAAGAGTATACATGAATATTCTCTGGCAAAAGATTAGGCTTCATTAGGTCTCACAGAATGTATTCCCTGCCAATTAAACTTCTCAGTCAAAGAGATCCTTCTGTCTTCCAGCACATTGATAGGTCAATGTAGCAACATGACATACCAACTTTGCCCCAACTAAGAAGCGCATGGCATTTGTCATGTCATAGCTTGTCTACTGTTAAGCTGTGCTTAGTTGTTTGAGAAAAGTCTTTCTCCTTTACCATCAGTGGTGGCAGTGCACTGCTCCTTGCATCCCATTACTATTTTTGTTCAACCTTGCTGTCTAGCTATGCTCAGAGTAGCCCCTAGAAACAGCAGTCACCAGACAATGCTAGTTATTCCTTTCTGGAATTGCAATGAAAGTAGAGATTTCCCCAAAACATCGGGGACTACAGAGTAGGAAATAGAACAATTTGATGTATTGCTGTCCTCAGACTTCTTGGATCTCATTGTAGTGATTGCTGTATACGCAAAGGTCACATTTTTGGCTATTTGGGTCCGAAAGTAGGAGACCATGTTTTGTGCTGCAGAGTGGCTCTGAGAGTTTTCCAGGCATCATCCCAGGAGTTGTATATGACATGCCTAGACCTTATGGAAATGTAAAACTACCTAAGTTTTGATGTATTATGGAGGTTTCTGTATGCAGGCTTTTGAAAATTAATAATCCATAATAAACCCTCTTAATGAAAACACGGGAATTGAAGAGGACTAATAATGAATCTTTTGGACCATTTATATAACTGGTTCTACATAACTGGTCCAATAAATGATATTATCAAAAACCCCTCCAACCCCCTCCCTCCAACCCCCCCCCACAAAAAAAACTTGCTTTTAAGAATATTAAGTGGTTCCTCAGGTAAGCTACAATATTAGAATCATAAAGGCCTATGAAAATCTGCATTCTTCAGGAAAACTATGTAGTGAGAATAAAGTAGACTTGGCTAGTTTATCAATTTATGGCCTGATTTTAAAGGCATCAGGTACTGACATTGCCCTTAAACTTTAATGGAAGCTGCCATTGCTTAGTCTTGGAAAAATGTGGCCCTATATGTCTACTTCTATCTGACTCATATTTCTCTCTAAAAAAGAAATACCTCACACCTCTGGGGCTATTGCCCCAGTTCAAGACCCTCTGACTATTCCTGCCTATGGTAATTCACAGGAAAGGCAAGAGGTCGTGTTCCTTCTGTGATGCATTCAAACTACTGTTTGCCTTGTTCCTTCTCTTCAGTGTAACTCTGCTCAGTAGTACTAGTCCTAAGTCACTTGAGCCCATTTTTACTTCCAAAATCTTCCTGCATTCAGAGAAAAGGCAAAGGATCCTGATATTATGCTGCCATCTGGTGACCAGTACTAAGATTTTACTGAGAATTCAGAAAACGTCTCTCATTTTGCTTATTGGCATTATTGAAAATGTGTGTGCATCACTAAATGTAAAACAGCAGGATCTCTCCCCTCCACACATCATACTAGATAAGCTGACTGGAATTGCACCTCTCTGACAAGCATAACCGGATTGGCTAGTCTATTTTCTCCCCAAAGTTCTTTATTGGCCTGACTCATCTTACCATGCATGTCCTTAGTAATAGGTTCCTCACAAAAACAGCTTTAAATTTAATTATCACAAGAACTGGTGCTTCCATTCAGCCACTCAGAGAACCTGAATGTGAGGGACAGTAGGTATTTCTTTCATTTTTATAAGAGTGGCTTAAATACAGTTTCCATGGCAGTTAATCCAACTTTGAACCAAATTAAATTTCAGTGTTGAAAAATTCATTCAGTCAGAGAAGGACAATGTTTAGCCCCTTCCAAACCAACCACAAAGCTGTGTGAGAACATTGCAGTTAAGTTTCCATCCCTGTTTTGCTCTTTGCAGCTGGAACCTATGTAATCATCAAGAAACTTTGTGCTGATGAATCACTCAGCTGGGTGCATAAGCCTGAGCTGCGTCCTTCCAAACTGCAGATGTTTTTGTTCCTGAATGCAGCCAGCTCTGGAACAAAGGTTTCTGGTACATGTCATACCTCACAGGGCTTGAGTAGAATGGGCAACTATTAAAAAAAAAAATCTTAAGGGAGGAGGTGATTTCTCCCTTCAAAATGAAGGCAAATCCATTTTGTGTCTTTCAGAGAGAATGTTTTCAGTGCTATTCAGTCTCATAAATTACTCTTCATTTTATGGCACTATCAGCACAAAACAAGTCATTTAGATATTATAACAGTATTTTATATGATACCTGGTATCAAAGATTCTCTCATCGTAATAGTGGTGAAGCAGAATATAGGGCCTGGAAAATAAAAAGAATTTTTCCATACCTGTTATCATGTTGAAGGGGACAAAGTCCCTGTTTCAGTCCCTCGAGTTCTGGCAAATTACTTTAACATACTATATATATTTCAATGATATCTAGTTCAGATTTCATTATGGCATTTCAGTCTAAAATATAATGTACAATTTCTACCATGTTTTCATAAAACATTACCGTGGGTGAGATTTTTCACATTAACCACAATTGCAGAAATGACTGATGTTTAAATCTAAAGACAATTTCAGTCATTATTAAACTTCATTATAAAATAAAGTACGTGGGTGGAATTGTGGTTTGATGCCTTTGTAATTTGCTCTACCTTTTCAATGTACTTTTCAGTTACATTAACTGAATCATTTCATCTTATAGATGCAAAGATGAAGGAGAAGAACAAAAACATGCCCATTAACTGAAGCAGTGCAAATGTGCATAGTTAATGGAAACCATTTTGACATTTTGTATTTGATTCCATGGTGTATCTACTCAAACAATTTCAGTGGCATATTAGGACAAAATGCTACATTGTACTCTTTACTAAGAATGCAAGTAATAGACTTCAAAAATTACCTTTCTACTGAAAGTATTATCTGTTGGAAATGAAGAAATGTTTTATGTTATGAAAGGCTAATATCAGTCAGGGGGAGCAGTGGGCTGTAATGAGAATTCAGGCAGAGAGAGTTTGTTTGACCCTATGTTTTCCAAAATGCATGTGTTCTTATTCATTTGTTGCAGAATTGCTTAGTGACATGCACTCCACTGTTTAATGGCGATTATTTCTTAACAGATGACCATATTAAATAAAACACGACAATAGTTGTTTGGTCTAGGAGCAGGTAAGTGGCTTTATGAGATGCTTAATGCACAGTAGACTAATTTTACTGTGCATTAGCAGGCATGGCAAAAACCATGTGAATACACCAATACCATGCAAAACCCATGCACTAATACCATGGCACAAACCATGCAAATACACATATACACTAAATTCCTGGATCTGATAGGTATGCCTAACATGCTGACAAGATCAGGATCAGGATCCTTACAAAAGAGATTTATGGCTGCAACTTTCTCTTAAAATGCATCCAGAGGAGAACGACCCTCCCCTTTTTGGTCCAACTGTCTTGTTGGTGAGAACATGCGTCAAAGAAAAGAAGGCTCAAGTTTGTTTCGTTCTCTGCTTACAGGAGTTCAGACCCACATCTGCTACCTCCAAGCAGGATACCCAAGCGATCAAGCCAACAGCTAGGCTGGGTGGTTAGGGAATACATTCTTCACCCTTTTTGTTGAAGTTACGCCACTGCAGAAAGGTCATTATTGACTTAAGAGGAAAGGGAAGACTGGCAAAGGAGGATGAGCAAGCAGCAATATGCCCCTGTGACCTAAAGGTTAGGTCACTTATCTAGGAGAAGGGAATCAGGATTATTGGTCCCTCCTCCTAGCTCTTCATTTAATTGCTAATCCCATAGAATTATCCACAAGATTACCAGTAAATGGGCTTGATGAGGTGCTTCTGGAGTTGCATATGGGGTCAATGGAGTTCAGTTTTTCAGTTTCTCAGGATGATAAAGCAGTTGCAAAACCAGAAGTTGGGTGCTTGGGAAAGGAAGAGAATACCAGCACAACTGTTATGTAGAACCCAGCCCCCAGGCCTGGCAGGGCCCTGTGCTCTCTCATTAACAAGAACTTTCTGCAGAAAAAGTCTGGATTAGGCCCTCACAAAGTACCTTAACCGAGTAATAGGTCCTGCCTCCTGGCTCTTTATCAGAATAAATAAATATAGCAGGAGCTGCCACTGGTGTCCATGGCCATGTTGTTTATGGACTAAGAGCACATTATGATTTCAGTATTATTCCTATTCCATCAGTAGGGAAACTGGGGCTCAGAAAAATGAAGCTACTTGTTCAGGGTTGATAAAGTGAATAACTTAGCCAGGAATAGGAACTTGGTTTTCTGAATCCTAGTTCTAAACTATTAAATCATTTTGCCTGGATGTCTGTGAAAGCTCCAATTTTCTCTGAACAGAAGATACAAACATTCTACCGTAATGTGATTTTACCCATTCCATAATTCTAATAGCCATACAAAAACAAACTTCTAAGATTTTTTTTCACTGTGCATGGCTGTTGGTAAAGTTTCTCTGCAGCTCTGGTTCCCTCAGCCTCAGGGAGATATTAAAGCCTTAATTTTTTTTGTTGGAATAAAGAAAATGTACTTGCCACTGTGACTCAGCTGCTACGTGTTTTAAGTACTGGACATGAAGAGGATCTCTGCCTCTATGAACAGTCTTAGGGCCTGATTTTCCTCTGTGTTGGTTCAGTTTTATGACACTGGAGCCTAATGAATGTAAAATCGGGAGTAACACATTGGTGAATCAGTGTCTGAGATTCTACCAGTACTGTAGAGTTGTATTCCTTAGGAACTATACAATTTTCTAATCTTCTGATTATCAGCATAACCAGACCAAGACACAAGAGTTTTAATATCTCCAATAGCCTGTGAAAACAATAGTGGTTTGAAGCACTGATGCACTTCTATAACCTTTTGAAAATGTGGTATTTTGCTTAAAGGGTGATTCTAACTCTAAGCAGTATGAAAAATAAGAGTAGTTAGCCACTCAAAACAGAGGGATAGGCCTTCAAGGATTTTAAACGCCTTTATCAGCTGAGGATCTAACATACCAGATGCTTAGAAAATATTGAAGTTTTCATGATGTTTTGAAATGTGTAAAGTGGCTTAAATGCTGATGTCTGTCTTATGATAAATTGCGATAGTAACAGCAAATAGTGCATCTATGGTAGAACACAGATGTGCAAAAAGTGACAAATTTCTTCCCTGGAGTAAATAGAAAATAAATACTAGAAATTACAGCAATCTTTTAAATATGGGCTTTATTATATTGACAGGATTTTGATGATAAAAAGTGATTAGTGATTTCATCGCCCAAAGTCTGACGCTTTACAATGTCTGATTTTCACAGTGCAGGTACTCAGAACTTTCAGCATCACATTCAGCTGCTCCTGGTATTCAACACAGTTTATTCAGAGATAATTCAGTTATCTGACATCAAAAGTGTTGATTACCACCAAGCACAAGCTGAGCAGAGGTTTTGAGGATCTCAATTTTGGATTTAAAATCCATCACAATTAATCTTCTTCCAGTAAAGTAACTTAAATTTCTGTAACTGGGGATGCATGCAAATCTTGATGAACTGCTTAGTGGTCTTGAACAAGGCATTAAACCTCACCTGTTTTGTTTCTGAGACCTACTTTGGTAGACAAACCTTATTGCTAATAAAATGATGGGCAGTCTTACACAATGTTAGACTCTAAGCAATAGGGGTATCAACAACCTGGAAACAGCAATCTTCAATTTCACAGGGACATGGCTTAGGGTCCAGTGATCCAAGCACAGCTCAGCTCTTTCTTAAGTTTTCTCTTTTGGAATCACAGTATCATCATTTATCAAGACATTACCATGATACCAAAGGACTCCACTGACTTTTCTTCTTAAGTGTGCAGACCTTTTGGCACTTCGGGCCTGATCTTATGCCAGTTGAAGTCTATGGTAGTTCTTACCTTGATGAACATAGACTTTGTGTCAGGCAAACATCACAGGCACCTTAAAAATATCTAAGATTCAAGCTATTGAATACCACCTACGAACAAGTAGGTGGCCCTATGAGGAGAGACTACGGGACCTGAACCTGTTCAGCCTCCACAAGAGAAGGCTGAGGGGGGATCTTGTGGCCTGTTACAGACTGGTCAGGGGGGATCAGAAGGCATTGGGGGAGTCACTGTTCCCCTGAGCACCACCAGGAGTGACCAGGAATAATGGTCACAAGCTGGCAGAGGGTAGGTTTAGGTTAGACATCAGAAGGCGCTATTTCACGGTCAGGGCGGCTAGGGTCTGGAACCAACTTCCAAGGGAGGTGGTGCAGGCTCCTACCCTGGGGGTTTTTAAGAAGAGGTTAGATGAACACCTTGCTGGGGTCGTTTGACCCCAGTACTCTTTCCTGCCATGGCAGGGGGTCGGTCTAGATGATCTTCTCAGGTCCATTCCGACCCTAGAAACTACGAAACTATGAAGTAAGGCTTTAACATCTCTGTATCTTAGGTTACTTTGTTCAAGTCCTCCTGCATGAATTGCTTTCTTTGCAAAGTCTGGTATGTTTTCCATTCATCACTAGTGCTGGACAAAGGATTCTATTATTTACACCCATTTAAATGTTCCTTCATGTGCCCAAAAGTATTTCCACCATACCAGATGATCGTTCTTTACATGTCATGGATACAGCTATCTTTTCTGGATAACTTCAGAGATTTGTAATGGTTGAACTTAGATGGACCTCAGTTTTTGTTCTAAATTAATTTAATTTAATGCCTGGTATCTTTGAGGCCTTTCCTTTTAAAGGCATTTAGACAGCTTGTCTGTGTCATGGGTGGATTTCCAGTTTTTACTGAAGGTAAAAACATAATCAAAGTAGGTTTCTAGAATATTAGAACACTGGCTACAGAAATCTTAGATGAGATCGAATTGCGTCATAGGATTAAACCAACAGACAGTTTAATTTGGTGTCCTGCCTTTATCAGTGGTCTTATCTTATAGACCCACTTTGGATTTTTCACAAAAACATTTATGAAAAATTTCCAGAGACCTGTATGTAAATTCCCTTTGGAAGAAGGTCTTATTTGTAGCTGATGGCAATATGCAAGAGTATTTAAGAATGGAGCTGGAAACAATTCTCTTGGGAAAGTTCTCGATAGAGATGATATGGACAAATTCAATTGGTCTGAGCTTTGAGGAATGTCCTTTGATAAGGACTCTTCCATAATGCTGTATTTAGAATTGCTTCCTGGTGGGTTTTAATGATACTTTGCTAATTTTAACTCCTGAACTTTGGCATAAAGTAAATCACCTAAAATATATTTGTATATACTTTTAAAGAATTTTAAAATTTTTCAGCCATCTGGACAGAAAAGGGGATAGAGAATAAAACACAAATAAGGAGACATTTGTATTTATTGACATAACCACTGCAGGAACTCAGTGTTGAATGCTCTAGGGAAAGATATAAAACTCAAGGCAATTGAAAACTTTGCAATAGTATTCCCATAATGATTAACTGTTAATGTTGACACATTCTTTTCTTTTGACCTGAATAACTGGGGTAATGCCCAGGAAAAAAAAAAAGAAAAGGAACCTTTAATTTCTTATAATAAACTGAATCTTAGTTCCTGGAGAAGAAAAAGAGAAGGGACTTCTAGTGGATAGCTAAAACACACAGTGAAGAGCCAAACTATTTGAAATGCTATTGCCAACATGTACTTCTCAGCATGCTTTCTTTATTCTTCTAATACAAATCTTTTTCATATGGATCAATTGTGTTGTGTCTGGAGAAATCTTGGTTAAATCTTGGGGGTCCTCCACTGTCTTAAAAATTTTATGGTTGTATGTACATCTGCTCTGGAACTATAGGCCTGTTTTTTATTGGTTAGGTCTGTTCACTCATTCATACTGATAGCTTCAGTTTGTTCCTTTCTAAAACAATCAAACCCATTGCCAATATTCACTTTATGAAAACTGTGAATGCATTAAAAATGTGCTTAGATCACTGACTTTCAACCAGCGTGTTACAGCTACCTGCGGGTGCCTCGAGATCGTTTCAAGGCTGCTATGGGGTGCCATGCAATGTTAGCATTGTTATGTGTGCAAATGTGATTTACAAGATAAACCCAGAGATTTCAAAGAGGAATTCATAGTGTTAAAACATTCTGACCTGTTGTGGTCTTTCTGAGTTCTTTGCAACAGAAGAACTGACTTAACCTTTATTGAGTAGAGAAAAATAGTAAGTGCTAACATTTTCCAAAGGATGCCTCAAGTCTAATGAGGGTACCTTGAGCTGAACATTGAGTGCCTTGAGTCTAGAAAGGTTGAGAACAACTGGTCTAGATGGTTTCTGATCACTTGTTGTCCTCTTCTGGTAAAAGAGTAGTTATTTCTTGATTCTCCACTCAGCTTTTACATCATTCCAATATTGTTGGAAAAATAAATACAAAGTGTTTCCTTATTTGTGTTTTATTCTCTATTCCCTTTTCTGTCAAATTGCTTAATTCCTTACTGTCACGGAGTGGGGCCTAGGAGCGGCCATGAGCCCACTAGGTCTCCTGCCGTGCCAATTAGGAGATCCAGCACCCTCTTATTCTCGCCCACCATGTCTTTGATCTTTATAGTTAAGATGGGAGGCTGCCTTTGATCTCCTCTGATCTCAGGGTGACTTGGTGCACCCCCAGCCTTATGGGCTATGCGTGCCTCCTACCTCCCCTTTAGCACGCCCCAAGCCTTG
>NW_017728992.1:123334667-123344235 GCF_001723915.1 Gavialis gangeticus | reverse complement strand
ACCACTCTGGTGCCAAGCTGTCGCGCCTTCCCAGCACTGCTCGGTGCCCGCACAGGGCACCTAGGAACCCCCAGACTACAGGGGAGGTCCTGTGAGGCCTCCTCACACCCCTACAGCCTCACCCGGTCCTCTGGATGATATACACAACAGAACCATAAGCCAACTGGCTGAAACCAAACAATAAGTCTACTGGCTGCAACAAAAACAATAGGCCTACTGGCAATAACAAAACAATAAGCCTGCCGGCTGTAACCAAACCATAAGCCTACCAGCCGTCACAAAGTCCAGGCCCTCCTGGCTCAGTGGCCAAAGCCTCCCGCTCAGGCTTCTCTCTGCCTTCACCATAATGCAGCCCTGCCCCCTTCCGGTCACATGACCGACCTGGTTGCTCCAGCAACCCACAGCTGAGCTGCCCTGGTGATTGGCAGCTGCTCTAATCCTTACTCAGGAACGGGGCACCCAAGTGCCCCCGTGACACTTACCTGCTTACATGGATGATTTCCATCACTTTTTTCAAACTATTTTTTCTTGTATTTGTTCTTTCTACTTAGCTTCTGCTACATTCTCATCTACTAGTCTCCATTTTTTCTCCAAGCTCTAGTTCTTCTACCATACAACAGAAAAACCTCATTGATGCCCTTTGGCTGCAAGTAACCAACTGGAGTGTCTTTCTTCAGCCGTCATCATGATACATTCTGCTGTGAACAAAAGGAACCTGCTCTCCTTTTCCGATTTGCCAACAGAGAGGAACACAGCCCAGAGAGAGATCAGCCAAGTTATTTCCTTATTTTTATCCCTTGTATGTATACTTCCATTTATGGGAATGTTCAGCACAGCAATGTCTCAGGCTATCTGGCCTCTCAGCCCAATCTCTCTAATCAAAGACCAAACCAGACAATACATTGCAGAAGACAAGTGGGGGACCTGACTGACAGACAGCAATTTAATGACTACTGCATTTGGAAAAACCACTAGAGATAATGCTAGAGTGGCAGGAGGACTAGCTGTGCTGATTGTGCCAGAGAGGAGCCTGGTGTCCAGTGACTAGTTGTGTCTTGTTATTAAAGCTATCATATTTGGGACAGGTAAATCATGATCCATGAGTAGGTATATTTTATTAATGTGTTTTTATATGCCAGGAGTTAATTCTCTGGAAATATGTCACAAAAAAGAGAGAGAGAGAGAGATCTTCCCACCTCCGTATTAAAAATACTAGCATATTTATCATCAATGGCTCCAACATAGACATTGCAATGATGAATTGCATAAATTAGTGAAATTATGTTGGTTTATAAAATGGGATTTAGTTAAGGGTGTGAAGGGAAATAAAAGCTTATTTATTTAATGATTTCGTGTTGAACATTCAGATAAAGCAATTTAGTCCAAGTTGTACATGCGTGTATTAAAAAAATCAGAGTATGTTCTTTTCTATAGCCTGTGTATGACTTGTCATGTGTAATCACCAAGGATCCTGGTTTTCTCTGATAAAAAAAATCACGAATTCTCAGATAAAAACCTCAATATATGATTAAAATGAAAAGCCCCCCACAGACGCCCTGGCCCTGGCCCTAGCCCTGGCCCTGGCCCTGGCCCTGGCCCTGGCCCTGCTGGTGGCCCTCACTCCACCCCCCTCCACAGCCCCCTGGCACTGCTCATGCCCCTCACTCTCCACCCACAGCCCCATGGCCCTGCTGGTGCCCATCACTGCCCACCCCACAGCCTCCTAGCCCTGCTCCTGCCCCTCACTGCCCACCACAGCCCTGCTGGTGCCCCACCCCCCACAGCTCCTGCTCTCCCAGCCCTGCTAGAGGGGGACCCCAGATGCCAGGGCTACGGGGCCAGGGACAACGGTCCACAGCCCCATGTCCCTAGCTTGAAGTGGTGGCTGCTGCTTCTGAGCAGATCTCAGCTCCTACCTACTGCTTCCTGCCTGCTTTCTGCAGGCCTGGAGGGGCGGGGGGCATGGCAGGCACTCCTGGGGGACAGGGAGAACCATGCCCCACATCTGTGTGCAAAGTGGGGGCTGCGCACTGCCTGCTCTGGGCTCCCTCCTTGCTGCCCTCCCCCAGGGCCTCTGCAGCCCACAATGTGCAACCTGGCACTGCAAAAAAACAGCGGGGCCATGCAGGAAAGCTGCTTGCAGCTGCGAGCTCCACACTGCCCTGGCAACACATCCTCAGTACACAACCCCACACTGCCACCCCTGCTGCAGCCATGCATGCCGGGGATGCCTTGCCAGGGCAGTGTGGAGCTTCTAGTGGCAAGCAGCTTTCCTGCAAGGCCCTGCTGTTTTCTGCAGCACTGTTTTATATAGGCTGGGCTATGGAGGCCCTGGGGAAGTGCAGCTGTATGGGAGCCTGAGCCTGAAACAGGCAGTCTGTGCCCACACCCCATGCACAGTTCTGGGGAGTATGGGTCCCCACCTACTCCCTGGGACTCCATGCAGCTGTGGAGAGCCAGCTCCACCCCTCTGACCCCTGAGCAAGACACCCACAGCCTTGTCCCACCCCCCACCAGGGCCCTGCAGCTATGCATTGTGGCCCCAGATCCTAAGCCCCAAGCATTGCCCAACTGGGCAGCAGCCCCAGCCCCAGCCCCCTCCCTGCCCAACTCCCTCCCTCCCTATGAGGCCTCAATCACCCCCCGCCCCCCAATTTACCTGGAGGAGCTGCTTTCCAGGCTGCCTGGAGGCCATGTGCATACATATGCACATGATGCTCCCTGCCTGACCACCCTCCTCCTGGTCCCTGCAGCCCCTTGCAGGCTGGAACTGCCAGCCTGCAGACAGCTCTTTGTAAAACTCCAAAATCTGTGGGTTGCTCCAGTAAAATTTGCAGGTTTCTCCATATTTCCATGGGAAACAGAAAACCCAGATCCCTGGTAATTACTGCAGTAGGTTATGGATGTTGCGTGGATTAAAAAATAAATCTCAGCCATGTGCACAAAGGATGTTTCTATGGTCTGCTTTGCTATTGTATACACCAGTAATTGAATATGGCTTTTGATGCTAGGTAAATTACAAGACTGCCTCTCCACTGGGTTGTCTGCCCTTTGTGGCCAGTTTCATTTGCCAATCTATATTTTAATACCATGATACCTGAATGCTTCCATTGGACAACTCTGAACTTGTACATGTTTCATGTATAATCTGATTAATTTTCTTTACCAGCCTACTCACTGACTCATCAATAACACTGTTTGAAAGAATTAAAATTTAGTCCTGGAGCTGTCCATAAACTCTTAGAGCACCCTGAGATCCTCAAAGTGGAACCTACTATGACTACTGAGATAGCATACAAAACATGGATCAGTTGAGCAGATTGTAGCTGGAAATTTAAATAGAGGTTGCAAGATTTTTTGTTAACTGTTCAAATGACACAAAGCAATCCAGGAAGTAATACACAACTAGAAAGCTGACAAAAAATAGTTTATCATGTAAATTAAGAACAGTTTGTGTAAGATTCAGTCTTGGCAATTTAGGAAACTGAATAAGACCTTCATCACATACCTTACTTAAAAAACAAACAAAAAACAACTGAAAAAAACACACACCAGACTTTGGCACAGAGGGAAGTAAGAGAAATGACTGGATTGTCCTGACAGTGTTCTGTTTTGTTACATCTGAAAGGATAATGGGTTTAGGGTTTTGAGCCCATAGACTTTGGCCCGCTTCCTTCTACGGCATGTGATCACTAATATAAATATTATTAAACTTTTAATTGAATGTATTGGAAAGAAAAGCAGTTAAAACACTTGAAAGGTAAACATATTAGTCAACACTTCCATTTCAAAAACATTTCTTATTCATTTTCCCTTTTGTGGTAGACACTTTATTTTAAAAAGCCCCGTATTATTAGACAGTGCTTGAGAGGCCTAACTGTCCCTTTGGAGGCTCAGGGGAAGAGAAAAAATGGTGGGAGTGAGTTGGCAAGTTGCTTTTGTTGGAGGCTGATTCTATTCCCTTGAAGACAGAGCAAGACACACATGTGCACTCACACCCCCCTATCTCTCGAGGCAAAAATAAAGAACAGATGGAATTATTACAATGTTCTTATTTGCAACCTCAGCTCTAAAACAAGATGGGCACAGTACATGATCCTAATAAAGCTGGCAAACTTGTACTTATATCACACTAAGTCATTGCTTTTTTATCTGCCGTCTTGGGCAGAGCAGTGTTGCAATCAATCAATCAATCAATCCAATCAATCCAATCAATCAATCAACCCATCGATCAATCAAAGTAGTGTTTGCAGTGTTGAGTGACCAAGCCAGAGCCTTACTTAAAAAAAAAGAAAGAAAGAAAAAAAGACAAAAAAAGAAAAGGAAAAGTAAAGAAATGAGGTGAGAAGGAAAAGGAGACCTAATAAAGCCAGATGAACATAAAGATATTAAAAAATCTGCTCTTTTAATTAGTGCACTGAGTGCTTATCTTTTCTGTTCAAAGTGTTCAAGTGTCAAGCTGCTTCATTACAACAAAAATAGGTGACATTTTGATCTAGCAAATAAGATAAATAGCTCTAGCAAATAAGATAAGGTGTTTAAACCACTACTAAGTAGCAGCCTCCCATAATGATTTTAAAAATAAAATAAAATAAAATATTTTTCCATAGAGAAGAGCATCATGCAACAGATTCAAGAACCCACATATCAGGGGAATGAGAAGATAATTCCTTTTCAAATATGCTTTTGATTAAGCTGTTAGTGATCAGGAACAGAATGAAAAAAATGCCAGGATCAGATTTGTACGATAATGTAGCCTTTGGTTACAAAAAAAAAAAAGTACAGACAAGCATGATATATTTTCTAGAGAAAGGAATTAAAAATAAATCAAATGGACCCTTGATACAATGGAAGAATGTTATTTTGGCATTTTCAGAACATTAGAACGTAACTTATACTTCATAGATTCATAGTTTAAGGCCAAAAGGGGCTGTTAGATTATCTAGTCTGACCAGCATATCACAGGCCATTACGTTTCATACATTTACCCCTTTACTGAGCAAGTCTTTGAGAAAGTGTCTTTTGACGCCTTTCCTGAACACCTAAGTGAAGGCAAATCTACTCTCTCTTGGTAGATTGTTTTAATGGTAATCATCCTGGCTGCTAAAAAAATCATTCCTAATTTCTAAGTTAAATATAGTTTAAGCCTCCAGCTATTGGTTCTTGTTATTCCTTTCTCCACTAGATTAAGGAACCACTGGTATTCAGTATTATTTTACTATGAAGGTGCTTGCACATGAACTTTTTTCTTTTTTTATTAAATCAAACATAGCTCTATGTCATGCTCTATAACATTTTTCCAGACTGTGAATTATTTGTATGTTCCTTTTTTGCATCATCTCAAATTTTTAAAATGTGGACATGAGTGTGGTACCTAATATTCTAGTATTTATCCGGCAAAAGCTGTAATCAGACAGAATTGTATCGCTACAGCTACTTACTGCTCTCCTGTTTATAGCTCCAAGGACTACATTAGTCTTTTTTATCATAACATTACTCTGAAGGCTTAGATTCAATTGCTTGTCCTTGGTGAGAATCACCCTTTTCCAGGCTACAGTGCCTCCGTCATGTAGCCTTTGCCTGCTTTCCTTTTTCCTAGGTTTCCAAATGTTCATATGGCTGTATTAACACACATTTTGTTTGAATGGGCAAACTTTACCAAAGTCTTTAAGTCTGTAAGCTTCTGCTCTGTAAGGTAAAAAATCTATGCCGTCTTCACCTTAAGAAGCAACCCATGTCACTCAGTTCAACTGCCCTCAAAATTATGTACCACTCTGGTAAACCTCACGTTATGCACAAGTTTTACTGTGAACAGTGTTATATTTACTTCCAGATTACTGATGCAAAGTTTTCCTAACATGGCTCTGGTTCCAAGGAGCTGTATTGTTCAGAAGCACTGGCAGACTATACTCATTCTAGACCAAGCCAAGGACAACTAGTGTCATTTTGAGGGGATCTTAATACTTGCTTTAGTAAAGTTGAACTATTTCTAGCTTCTTCTGAGGGTCTGTCTTTATCAAATTAAACAAAAAATGGTTACATAATTAAATAACGTGGAAATGCCCAATATTGGAGACTTGAATAACTTAAAAAATTGCTCCTGGGATATACTTTTCTCCTCCAGGACACCAGTCAAGGCCCACAAGGATTAACAGTTGTTTCTAAAGGATGGAAGGAGCTTCCCTTCATAACATGCATATAACTCACCTAAGGACAAACCCAAGGGATTCTAATACTCCTCTATATCTAGAGGAGTTTAAAAGGAAGACATGTAGCCTGAGTCACATCCTGAACTGAGCCAAAATGTATGAAGGAGCAAAGTCACACTATATAGTGTGTGTACAATATCTGCATTTCTACTGATGGAATTAGCTTCACTAGTAGAAACCTTAAGCGTACAAGTGTTCAAGCAGTTTCTACTGGACCAGAAATGGTGGGTCTGGGAGAAACTTCTACCTGATCCAACAAGGTAGAAGTCACCTCCAGTAGAGCTTTTACCAGAGGAATACATGCCTGCACACATGAACGCCATGTGCCCCTGGAGGCTGGGGGAAGGGCATGGTGAGCTATTGCAGGTGGTGGCAGTGCTGTTGGTGGCAGGAGCATGATAACAGCAAGTGGGGAGCTCCTGCAGCTGGCTGCAATGCTGTTGGGGGGGGTGGGGTGATGAGCACTGACCAGAGGTCAGTGACCACCCGCAGATGCAGTGGTGGTGGCCAGCGGCGATCACAGACCACCCGCAGATGCCACTGGTGATGTCGGCAGTGTGTGTGGGGGTGTGTGAATGGCAACTGCCCACAGGCGCTGCCAGCAAAGCCTTTTCTTAGGGGGTGCACCGCCACACTCAGGAGGTGCGCATGCACCCCCATGCACCCCCTAAGCATTGCCAATGCTTGTACACTTACCTTACCCATAGAACTTGCCTCCCACCTAGAGTCTTGACACCCATCCCCCAGAAAGAGTCTGTGACTTGGCCAGACTCTACTGCTCCAGCCAAGTCACAGAGCAAACCCCTTGCTCTGTCAACTTTGATCTCCTCTCCACTGCCCCAGGGCTGGCTGTGGGGGTGGCATTTAAAGCCTGGGGGCTCAGGAATGAGGATGAAGAAGCAGTTGTCACTCACTCCCTCGGCCAAAGTCCCAGGACCTTCTGGGAAAGAAAGAGAAAGGAAGGAGAAGGGAGCAGAGGCTAATACTTTTTGGCTCTTCCCCAGACCAAGCAGAGTTTGTCCCAATCAGAGTTTGTCCATCCCTTATAGTCAGTGCAAAGGTACATTTAAAAAAAAATCAATGTAATGGGCTCTAACAGTCTAACAGAAGAGCATATACAGAGAAATAGTTTTTGTTGATTAAAATTTTTGTGGAATACCACAAAATAGAAAAGAGACTCCTTAATCTTGGTGCCTATCTTGAAAACTTATTACTAAAATGGATATAAATGTGCAAGTACTATTCATTTTTCGAATGTTGGCATGTTGTAAAATTCTGTTTTCTTTTCATTTCAGGCTGTTGTAAATAAACTGGATCTGTACAGTAGGTTTTTGTCAGACTCCCAGAAAGACAATTTTATTTTATAGCACATCCTAGACTGACAGCCAGAAACTGTTCTGCACCACCTCAGTACAAACAAAATTAGCTTCTCACAATATTTTTGCAGATGTTAAAGGTCATTAATAGAATGAAACCAGATGACTAAAGCAATACATTTGGAATGATTGGGTTTTATTTTTCTCCCTAGCTTAAAGACACAGAGTCCCCTTTTCTTGCCTAGTTGGCTGCATTTCAAATGTTCTCTTTCCCTCCCCTGTTTTTATTTAATGGTTTCCAAAATCATAAAAGTAAAATAGAGGAATATGTATTTCTTGGCTTATGCAATCTTACTTGTGTGAAAGATCTGGAATTTTTACCGAGATGAATATAATATCAACTGTTCAACACATTGCTTTAAAAATTTGGCCAATCTCTATATTTTGAACAAGGTCAAGCTTTTGTAATAATCAAGGGAAATGCTGTTATCCAATCCAAAAAAATCTTGTTCAAAATCCTTCTAGATTCAGAAGTAAAAAGAGAAATTCCCATTAAAAATATGGGAACTTCCATTTGATTTAAGCGGCAATTAGTTTCTTTGTTAAAGCTAAAGTTAATGACAATGACAAGTAGCTCTTGGCCTTTCTTACATGGTTACATTTGGCTCACAGTGCAAGTTCTGGTTCATCATGTGACTAGATGACTATGAATGCCTCACCTGTATTCATTGACTTTTTGGGGGACCAATCAATTGCACTTAAGAATATTTCAACTGTACATGTAATTTTCCTGGAACTGTTCAAAAACTATTTTACATGCTACTTATGCTTCAAAAATCAACAATAGTTTATTATTGCTTGTTTATCAAGCAATGACAGTGTACTCGAGTTCTGGATGAGGCAGACTATGAATGGTGGCTTCCTTGAAAATAATGACAAAAACAGTTATCGGCTAAAAATAAGAGAAGAATGGGGATCTACTTGTGAGAGAGGAGGACAATGCAAAATGAATCATGAAGTGGGGTTTACTGGGGCAGTAACAAGGAGAAGGGTGGTCTGAAATAAGAAATATTTGGGGTGAAGGAGAAAGGAATAGAGCCCAGGAGTGCAGTAATAATAAATAATGAGTCATATGGCAAGCAAAGCAGATGGACTTTAAGGCAACTTTTTGGAAAGATAGGCTATAAACCAGATAGTAGCTGTGGCTGCATATTGTATCATAAGTACTGTAAAGCCTGAACAAGAGGACAGAGGGAGGAAGACAGTTTTTGGAGATGCTCTGTAAGGAAAGGAGTGATTGCATTATATAATAGCAGACTCAAAAAATAAAAAATAAAAAAGGAGTCAAGAACAACAAGTATCTATTAACTAGAATGACCAGGTGGATTGTGTCAATGATGGGAGAGAGACAGAGACATGCCAGGTTTTATCAAGGAAAGACAAAAAGTTTACCATTAACATGTTCTGTTTGAGATAGTGTTGAGATATCCTAGATGAATGAGATGCATAGGTGTTGGCATACATCCTAGAGATGGATGAACTATTGGAGACTTAAGCCACCCTGGAAATGATAAATAAGCAATCATCATAGTGCTTTAGAGTTATACAAACCCAAAGAAGCAAAAGCCTAATGGAGAGTGTAAAAAAGGTCAAGGCCTTAAGGTAAAAAAACAGGAAAGAAGACATGGCAAGGCTGGCCCAGAGTCAAAGCAATTCAAAGTTCAGAAAGAAAGTGGCACAAGTTAAGGAGGGTAAAATATAAGAAGCAGCTTATTGACTTAGAAGAAGAAAGAGCTAATAATGGTGAAAAGATTTCCTCATATTTATGTGTTTTACATCTTTAGACTGGAAAGTCGACAAATAAGTTGGATATAAATCAGGTTTCTACAAATATCAGGGTATGGTATGCTTCCTACTCTACTTATAACTAACATTTTGCTATTCATCTGCTTGCACATTTCTTCTGTCAGTGCTGGATTTTTTTTCTTGGGAAGAAATTCTAATATCTAATTATTCAGATAGTAATCTCCCCCCCCCCCCCCC
>NW_017728992.1:123332784-123334553 GCF_001723915.1 Gavialis gangeticus | reverse complement strand
CCCCCCCCCCCCCCCCCAGGGTTTTCTCTTTGAATCTATCAGGAGAGATTGTATAATGTTGTAATTTGACTAGTTCTGACAGTTCGGCTGCATGGCAAATATGACAGTGGATGAAAACCTCAGGAACTTTAAAACTAGGGACAGAAATTATACATAAACCGGTATAAACTGTAACACAACAGAAGTTCAGTTGTTGAAGTTCAGTTCAGCACATAAACTGCTTTCAAAATCGTCGAAATTGGCTTAAGATAAACCTGGATGGATGTAATATAAGACTTAATTGATTTAGTTTTAATCAGTTTATTGAACTTCTGTCCTAGATCCCCTCCATATTCAAGTTAGCTCACAGTCCCCTAGCATCCCAGGATGCTTAGCACCTCCCCAGCAAATGCCCCTTCTTAGGGTGGGCAGGCTAGACTTGGCTAAGCTGTCTTCTCCAGCCAAGCAGGAAGGAACGCTCTAGCGCCCCCTGGCTTCTGGGCTGGACCACTGCAGGAATGTGGCTGAATTTCCAGAATCAAAAGTGAATGTCTGTTTACTTGCTTATTGGTTCAATCTATGCATCATAGACTAACCTGCAAAGACTGAATCAATTCAACCTTGGGCTTTTTCACTTCTGTACTTAGCCCAAAAAGGGCTAATGCAAGGGTTAATGCAACATATTTTCAAATGCTTTTTGAGCTAAACTTTTGAAACATTATGTGATCTTTGAATACATGAAAATATATGTATTAACAAATATGTAACAGGCTTAAAATATGCATGGCCAGATAGCTTATTGACACATAATCGGAATATACATGGAGAGTGGGATGAGTTATAAATCCGATTGTACAACCACTGTTTTCAGAGAAAAAACAATGTTTTCAGCTTCTTTTCTAGCTGAGCAAACTTAAAAAAAATGAAAACCTTGAATAAGACCAGTTAACTTCCAAAGTGTACAAATTACAGAAGGAATGCCTCTAAAATCATTGAGGAGATCTCTGGAGGGCTGAATCAGAAGAAAGACTTTTCAGAAAACAATATTTTTCACTAAAGCAAATTCATACTCAATAACAAAGCGGATTTTCATTTGCTTTCTTTTTTTTGATTATCGTAGAAGAACATATTTTGTTTATATAAAAATACCCTCAAAAGAATATTTAATCTGCAAGAATTTTTGTCAAGTCAGACCCACAGAAGCCATGCTTTGCTTGTAATAGTAAATTTTATCTATCTGTCTACTAGGGCTGTGCGAAATTTCCCCACCAGTTTTGTTTCAACAGTGTTTCAAGGTTGAAACAGCAAAATTAAAACAAAACAGATATGGTTGAAACAGCCTTGAAACAAAATGAGGCAAGTCGAAACATTTCGCCCTTTTGATGCTGTTTTGACGTTTTGCCCATAAGCTATAATGGGGAAGGTTGAAACAACCTATAACTTTGTCATTTCTGGCCAGATCTGGATAATAATTGCAGAAATCGTAGCCCCTTCTGAGGGCATAAAGCATGCCAAGGTTCAAGAAGATAGCTGCAGGGGATTCAGAGAAACTGCACCCCAAAATCCTGAGAGCCAAACTTGTGTAATGTGTATGTGTTAAGTCACAGCAGGGTCAAAACTACAGGAATGCTAGCCCCTGCTGAGGCCACAAAGCCTGCCAGCTGCCAAGGAGATAGGTGCAGGGATTTTGGGGCCCTGTGCCTCTGGCTGCTGACAGGCAAAACTCGTGTCATGGGTGCTTGTGCAACTGTGTCTCTCTTAGGGCATTGGAGTGGGGGGGGGGGGCATAC
>NW_017728992.1:123324852-123327784 GCF_001723915.1 Gavialis gangeticus | reverse complement strand
TCAGCCAGCCATCAAGGAGATCGGTGCAGGGGGGGGTTGGGGCCCTGTGCCCCTAGCTTCTGACAGACAAAACTCGTGACATGGGTGCTTGTGCAGCTGACTGTCTCTGTCTTGAGGCAGCTGATTGTCTGTATTGATTATTTCCTCCCCTTAGTCTGTGGTTTTGTAGGTGTTAATCTATGCTCATGAATTCATTATGTAGTAGCTAGGTACTGTGTATTGAGCTGGTCCCTGAGTGAATCATGGTTAATTGGTAACTGGTAACATGGTAGCTTAGCAGCCAGGCCTGCAGTAGTCCGTGTCCTTGTCCCCTGCCCCCCACCATGCCCCAAGACAGACACAGTTGCACAAGCACCCATGTCACAAGTTTTGCTAGTCTGCAGCTTGAGGTGCAGTTTCCCCCAAACCCCTGCACCTATCACTTTGAAACTTGACAGGCTTTGTGGCCTCACCAGGGGCTACCATCCCTGCAGTTTTGACCCTACTGTGGTGTAACACATACGTGTGAATTTTGCTTTCAAGAATTTGGGGTACAGTTCCCCCCAAATCCCTGCACCGATCTTCTTTAAAACTGACAGGCTTTGTGGCCTCAGCAGGGGCCTACAGTTTTGACCCTGCTGTGGCTTAACACATACACATGACAAGTTTTGCTCTCACGATTTTGGGGTGCAGTTTCTCTGAACCCCCTGCACCTATCTTCTTGAAACTTGGCACACTTCATGACCTCCAAGGTGGCTACCAGTTTTGCAAGTTTCATCCAAATCTGACTAGAAATGACAAAGTTATAGCCTGTTTTGACCTGCATTATATCCTATGGGCAAAATGTTGAACCAGGGTCAAAACAGCAAAATGTTTTGATGGAACAAAACGGAACAGCCGTTTTCACTCAAAACAAAAGTTGAAATGAAACACTGTTCTGTTGAAATGTCAAAATGCTGGTTGAAATGAAACGCTTCCGTTTTGCACAGCCCTACTATTTATTCATTCATCCATCCATCCATTCATCCATCCATCGACTCTTCATTCCATGTCCTCAAAGTTTTTTCCTATACAAACAGTAATTGTATCTCTATTGTTAATATTAAATATGCCCATTTTTCAGGTAAGTAAAGTGCGGCACAGGGAGGTTGTGACTTAGCAATGGTTTCAGAACAAGCTAGCTCACTGGCTGTATACCTCAAATACTCTGTTATCAACAAACTCATTGAATCGAACATTAATGTTAAGCTGTTATTCTAAACAAAAGGAGTTTTTTTTGTCACAATATAGCTGAACTGCCACAGGAAGTCAATCATTATTTTAATGAGATATGATACAATCCTATCAATTTTAAGAGGTATTGACTAAACCCTTCCATTATAGTTACCATTAAGAATTCAACAACTAGCACAGTAGCCTCCCACTGTAATTTGAATAGGAGCAATAACAGTGTTAGCTGTTGGCAACAGTTGACTATTTTCATCAGCTGTCAAATGATAATTTATATAACAATATAGAAGTCATCAAATTTTTGTAAAATAACATATTTGGAATACAAATTTGGACATGGTGGCAAGATTCTTAAAAATCCATTATGTAATAAAGTGTATATGTTTAATAACTATCTGAAGGGAGACAAGCTATAAACAGCTCATTTTAAACAATGCACAAAAAGTTTATATTACTTTTACACACACACACACACACACACACACTTTCTTTTACCATTTAAGGTTGTTCAGCTTACAAAATGAGTTCCAAACAATGAAGGCACGCCGCAAAACACAATAGAAAGGGAATATTTATATATTCTAATGACTTCCAATTAAGAACAGGCAAATAAGTGGGAGAATGTGAAATTAAAACACCATGCCAACAACTTGACAATTATAAGGAAAAGTGTATTATGCAAGACTGAAAAAATAATTGTTCACACAAGTTCTGCTGGACTGTAAGACAGCTTCTGATGGACAGTGTGACTGATTCTACCTTGTGCTGCACAACCAATGGAACCATCCTGTTTAGAGGTGGTAGAGTCCAACTAAAAAGAGCATATAAAATTTAGATTTTGCATGGACATAAGTCTGATTGGGGAAAACAGGGCCAACATGGATTTAAGGGATTCATCACTGCATTGATTCTCTGGCATTCATTCCTCTATGTAGAAGTATGCAAGAGGGAAGTTGCAGCACAAAGCACTGATCTGAGACATCAAGATGAAGAAGGATCTGCTGAAGAGCTCTGCAGCTCTTCTATGGTCTGCATGCGAGTAGAGTTTGTCCCTCAACACTCCTATGCATTAGACCTGGTTTGAAAGGGGAAAAAAAGTTTTTACTCAGTAAGAAATTCTGAAAAATGTCAGCAGTGGAAACATCAAAATAGTTCACTTCGGGTGTGTCTACACGTCACCATACAGCAACATTGCTATGGCGCCATGCTTTAGTAATTCATTTTGGAGGTACTAAAGCACAGTACAGTATGGGTGGTTACTGAGCCATGCTCATGGCATACGGGGAACTGCTACATCACCGTAGCAGTGAGCTATGCCCGGGGAGCACACTGCTATGGTGACGGAGCTGGTGATCATGTGTAGACACATATGACTGCTACTTTGCTGTAGCATGCCATACAGTGACACAGCAGCTCACCACATCAGTGTAGGGCAATGTGTAGGTGCACCCTTTGGTAATGAAAATATTTTGTTCAGATGGTCTGATGCTACATTGTTCAAATTTCTCTCATATTAAAATATATAAAAGGTTATATGCGAGTCAAAACAAAATGAGAGAGTCAAAGTATTTTAACATTAAAAACAAGACAATACAACCTTGCAAAATGACAAGAAAGTCAATGATTTTTAAACCTCTTCTTACAGAACATGCTGAAATGTATAAACTCTTAGGATATACTTTGGATTTTGCTTGTTTTTTTTTTTTTTTTTACAAGTGCTATT
>NW_017728992.1:123307465-123324663 GCF_001723915.1 Gavialis gangeticus | reverse complement strand
TTTTTTTTTTTTTTTTGACAAGTGCTATTGTGATTCTTTCCAAAACTTAACCCAGGTTATCATTCTGAGTTCTGGGTGGAAGACTGGCCCTTTAGTCATTGATGCAGTATGGTTTTACAGAAATGTAGAAGTCTAACAATAGACTCGTCAAAAACTTATTGTAGGAGTGTTACTGTGGAGGTTGCTGAATCTTGACACTGATGTGCCTCTCTCACTGTCATCAGCAATGCAGGCAGACTCATTAGCTGAGTTTTATTTGTATACAGAGGACTTAGTCACCTCTGCCACTAGGAGATAGGGACAAGTCAAAAAAAGAAAAATTCACCTAAGAAAAGCAGTGTTCCCCCCCCTCCCCAAGCTTATCTATTGTCTTTGATCTGGCTCCTATAGCTTGGATTGATGACACAATAAACTGGTCCTTAATCTTTGTAGATACTTAGGCTTGATCACCACTATGGGACATGACTCATGGCTCATTTTTCTCTGTATAATCATGTGCCATTTTTGTCTGTTAGAAAATAATTTGTGCCCTTACAGCATATGTATGCCATTCCCCCAGCAGGTCATTTTGAAAATTCTCCTTAATGATAGTGCTAATGATATAGCAATAGAATAGAATTTGGTTTTACATATCACCTTTCACACTCCAAGAATTTCAAATGTTTTTATAATAGGTAATGAGTTGAATGATAGCAAATAGCCACTGTACGCATGTGTGTTTGAGCGTGTGTGTATTGGGCAGAGGGATGACATCCTACAATCAACTGTAGCTCATAAACAGCCTCCTAAGCTCACATCCTTTTATTCAGAGAGAGAGAGAGAAGGAACTTTGGCTGCCTACATCAAATATTGTTCTAAATGTATATATTCACACATGGTGTAGTATCAATCCGTTTTAGTGGGTTCCTCTACACATTCATTAATATGCAGTGGTTACTGCACATTTAATTTAGTATTTGTATATAATCAAGTACTAAATAATGTGTAGTAACCAGAGTTACTGTGCAGTAGCAGTGGCAAATGCCTTTTTAGTGATGCTACTGCACAGTAGTCTAATAATACTGCGCAGTAGCATGTTAGCACTGTCCATGTTGTAATGCAGTACTGCACAGTGTTATTAGGCTACTGTGCAGTCAGCGTCTCATGTAGATGCACTTCTTATGTACTTCCAAATAGATACCAGAGTTATGGTTATTCCCTGCCATATTCTTTCTTAAAATTTCTGTGGATCCTTAACGTTTCCACTTGTAATGAAGAAAAAGGGCGAAAGAAAGACAAAAAAATGTAACACCCTGTAGTGTTGAACTACAGTGTCAGGACTGAGCAGGAGTGAACATGGGTGTGCCATTACCAGGCAAATACTTACAGCTGAGCCATATTATTAACACCTACTGTAACAGGTGAAATGTAAGAGAACATTAATCTATGTCACTACCTTTTCCAGGTCAAAAAGCAGCTGACAGACCCTGAAACTGTGGTCATTGAAAAACAAATCCATTCTGAATTAGTGATGGGCAGCCTTCAAAAGATTCAGGGTTCTGGTATGATTTAGATAAGCTTTTCCAAAGCTTATCCAATCCTCAGGTCTGCAAAATTGAGCTGGAAATCACATAAGAACATGCTTTTTGTTGAGATTTGCAGTACTTCTGTTTCCAGCTGAAATTACTGCAGAAGCAGCCTTTTTCTCAGTATTTTTGTACTTCTGGTTCCATATAGAACAAAAACCAGTGTTTCAAAACAGCATGCTCGTGTCTGATTTTAACTATCCAAATATTTACTAGAGTCCAACTGGGGAGCAGAATAACATCATATGGCCTGTGTGTATAGTCACAATGATGTACCCCAGCAGGAATATCACAATTAACCAAAAGCTATCTGTAGACCAAGATAGAGTCATAAAAATTCTTGGACAAATAGTTTCTATTTACAAATAGACATGTGAAAAAATATTATATACTGCTAGAAATATGTACGTGGACAGAAAAAGTTAAGTATGAATATATGGTAAATATAAATTTTGTATTTACAAAAGACCTATAGAAAAAGATCATACTTATACAAGGCCTGATACCAAACCCAATGAAATTAATGGGAGTGGCTCTCTAAATTTCAACAACCTTTGAATAGGGCATAAGCAGTAACCTGTTTTAACATTATGCCCCAAGTATCCCCAAACTTCTTATGCACAGTTCAACACTACCTTTGTCAAAAACACTGTCAGTTTAAGCAGCTGTTTTTTGTTAGCTGCTTGCATTTTTTTTTAAGGTTTCAGGGTGTGCAGGTTCACCAGTCTGTTTTCTGTGTATTTGAACAGAACACAAAACAAATTAGAACAAAAATACAAGTTTTTTCTACCTAATAATATTATTATGATGATATATTAGTTACAGAGCATGCTGTAAAAGCTAGCACATGGTGGTGTCCTTGTTGACTGACATTATTGGTTCTCTCTCCATTTCTGTTTCCCCTCCTCTTCTAAATATTTGAGTTTATTTCACCTCTTTGAATTGTCTTCCTCCTCTAACATTCTTACTACTACGGTTTCCATTATTTTCTAAGTAGAAGGCAAAATAACATTTGAGAATACACTACATTTTCCATTATACACAATTCAAATGTGTCTGGAATTAGGCAAATTTGCCTGACACATCTGTTCATATGATGGATGCTATTATTAGAAGCCAGCAGTGGCAAACCATTTTTAGAAGTACTGGACATTAAACTTCTCAGACTCATCCCAAACCACTGATGCTCCTTCTGAACTAAAAGAGAATGCACAGTGAAGTGAGAGTACTTGAGTACAAAGTTGTCATTTCCAGACTGTTATTCTCAAAAGACCGAGGAGTTAAACTTACAAAATGATAACGCTAGTTTATTCAGAGAGCCTTCTTAGCCTACTGATCTGCTGTTCCCCCCTGCAAACCCCATGCAAATGTAACAATGTCTACATAACCCTCTTAAAAGGTATCCACACATCTTCCCCCTTTACATGCAACATATCCCCATCTAATACTAACATTGTCAGTTTAGTTCAACCCATAGTTAAAGCATGTTTTAACAGGTCTCTATTAATTTTTGTGTTGGCTTTTTAGCTCTAAGTGCTCCTGTAGATGTGCAGGTAGTTGGCTGTAACACGCTGGAAATCCAGCATATCAGAGCAGACTCGATTAATAGAGTCTGCTGAAGCATGGAAATAAATGCGCTCCAGCAGAGGCTGGCATTAGGTGTATCAGCATCCCTAAGCTGAAAAATGGTGGCAGGGTGCTTTGAACTAAAGCTTGTTTGATGGGCTTTAGTTCAAAGCACCCCACTGCCATTTTTCACTGTGGGAACGCTGATGCACGTGATGCTTGGGTGCTTTTAATTAGCACTGCTCGCTAATTAAAGCACCCCCCCCCATTGTGCCTCTTGGAGCACATGTAAAAAACACCCTAAGTGATCTTCTCAGTTTCCTTGCATTCTCGGTTCTTATTGGTTCAGATCTTGTTTGGTTTCCTTGTTCAGATGTCTCTAGTTCTGTGTCATTTTGAATCTCCTCTGTTGTTTCTTATTGCTTTGATGTTAGCTCTCTTTCCTTTGGTGAATCTTGCAATGCTGCCTCTTTTTTCCCCCTTTATGAGCTGCAAGTGTTGTCTGTTTCTTAACACCTGTCCTTCCAGTGTGAGTACTTTATAGGATATGGGAGCGACTTGATGGGAAAATAGTGCTTTTTGTTTCCATGTTTGTCAGTCTAAAATAAGCACCATATCTCTGTTGTGCAATTGTGGTAACTCCCTGGACCCCTTATCATAGTACCATTTTGTTTGAGTTTATTGAATTTTTAAATGTTTTCATGTCTTGATTTTCATTCTGCTGAGCATCATCCACAAGATTTGGTTTTGAGTTTCCTGTTAGACAGTATTTCTGATGGGAATAATCCATATTTCATGGGTGTGGCCCTGTAATTTGAGAGTAACAGGTAAACATTGGTGTGTGCATCTGTAGCTTTTTTCAACAATGTCTTCATGAGTTGTACTTCATTTTTCACCAGACCATCGGATTGTGGGTATTTAGTACTTAGTGTTGTGACGGAGTCCATATTTATTTGCAGCTCTTTAAACTCAGGACAGTTGAACTGAGGGTCATTGTCTGTTTTCACAATTTGTGGAATTCCATATCTAGCAAAAATTGATTTGATGTGAGTTATGACATGATTGGCTGTTGTGCTTTTGAGCAATGTAATTTCAGGATAGTGAAAATACTAATCCAGCTTTAATACATATTTTTTTCCTGCCTGTATGAGTAAGTCAATACCCAGTTGATATGATGGAGCTACAGGCTTCTCCATGACCATCATGGGCTCTTCTTTGCATTGATCTGTACTTTAGGCATGTTGTACAAACCTTTACAGCATCTTCTATGTCATCATTTATGTTGGGCCAATATAGAGCACCCCTTGCTCTCCTTTTGTATTTTTCAATGCCTAGATGCACCTCATGTATTTTGTTTAACACATCGTTTTTCTAGCAGTTCTAAAGAAAAAGTTGTGACTTTTTCAACACAATGCTATCCAGTACTGATAGCTCTTCCTTGAACTGAGTAGGGGCTAGGTATGGGTCTTCCAGGCCAAACAGCACAAATAGCTGTTATCACGTTTTGCAATTAGTGCCCAGATTTTATCTGTGACAGGAATCACTCTTAATTAGATTAATATGTGCCATGTCTGAGTCTGGAATTCTTTCATTTTCCCTTGTGTCATATGCTCTGGACAATGTATCTGCAATAAATAGATGTTTCCCTGGTGTGTACTGTATGTCTAGATTATGCATTTGCAGTTGGAACGAAAAGTCTCTTTCATGTCTGATGACCCTTCCTTTGCTATTGTTACCAAAGGTTTATGATCAGTTTCAGCTATCATAGGCTTCCCATGGATGAATATATGACATTTCTTATTGCCATATACTAGAGCTAAACTTTTTTTCAATTTGTGCATATAGACACTCTGACTTAGAGAATGCCCTAGATGTATATACTACTGGTCTCCAGCTATCCCCATGTTTTTGTAGCAAAGCTGCTCCAATGCTTTCTTTAGAAGCATTTGTTGACAATTTAATGAGTCTTTTAGGGTCATCATATTTTAGTACTGGAGCTTTCATTTTTTTTCCTTCAAGTTTTTAAATTCAGCTTCATGTTCATGTTCATGTTCCCATATTCACTGAGTATTCTAGGAATGATCTAAGGTGTTTAGTCTGCTCTGCTGAGTTAGGTGGATATTTCCCTACAAAATTGATCATTCCCAGTAATCTTTGTACTCCTTCCTTATCTGTAGGGGGTGGCATTTTGTAATGGCTTTAACCCTTACAGGATCGATTTGCAGGCCTCTCTCAGAGTGCTTTTCTCTGAGATATGTTATTTCTTTGACCCTGAATTTGCATTTTTTTTTGCTCAGTTTCAAACCTGCTCTGTGAGCTCTTTCTAGTGCCTTCCTTAGCCTTAAGTCATGTTCCTCCATAGTATTTCCCCAAACTAATACATCATCAGTATAAAACATAGTTCCATCAAGATCTTAAAAATTTGTTGCACCTTTCTGTGAAATACTTCAGATGCAGAACACAGTCCAAAAGGAAGCCTACAAAAGCAATACTTTCTAAAGGGTGTATTAAAGGTATATAAGTTAGTGCTATTATTTTCTAGGGGAACTTGCCAAAACCCTGAAGAGGCTTCCGAAGTCGAAAAATATTTATCTTCTGCCATGTTGCCAAAAACCTCTTCCCTGGTGGGAATGGGAAAATGCTTCCTTTTGATATACCTGTTCCTTTGCTTAGGATCCACACACAATCTCAAGGATCCATTTTTTTTTCCTATTATAACCAGTGAATGAACCTAAGCAGTTGTTTGCTCTACTTTTTCTATTATGTCCATGTTAACTAATCTATCTAATCTCTTTTTTCAGTTTCTCCCTTACTACAAGTGGAACATTTCTTGGAGCATGTATGGTTGGAGTATTTGGCTCTCTTAATTCTATCTTGTACTCAGTTGACAGCATGGGCAACTGGTACAGGGTGCACGGGTGTGCATGAACCCCCTGATGGGGCCAGTCCCACGTCCCTCCCAACAGGGTTGGGGGCTTCTGCAGGTGCCCCCCCAGATTCAGGAAACATCAGTCACTCATGGTTGACAGTTTCCTTATGCCTTGAAACACATCACAAAACTCTTCTTCTACGTTCATGCTTTCTAGTCCCTCAGTGGCATCCATTCTCTTAATCAAACCTAAAGTTTTGAATGTCCACAACCCAATAATTAGCATGAGCTTCCCTGGGACTGTTACAAACTGAATTTTTACTATATTATCCTTGTATCTAACATGCAGTACACAAAAACATTCATTTGCAGTCATGTTCCCACTATATGCTCTAAGTCTCACTTTCTTATTCTCATAGTACACAGGAGGTTTAGTATTTATTTTTTGAATAATATGTTCTGGCATTACATTGACTTCTGCCCCTGTATCTAATTTAAAAAGTTACCATTAGTCCACTGGTGTCCAGAGCAATTGTCCAATCTTCAAAAGAATGGACTTCTTGCATTGCGCCAATGAGAAATTATTCCTTTTTCTCATTGCATAGAGCATGCGCCTCCTGTTTCTTGTGTGTTGCATCCTGCTCTGTTCTGCAAGCTCATGCAAAGCTATTGAATCTTTTGCATTTGTTGCAGTATTTACCAAATGCAGGGGATTGCATGGGTTGTGATAACCCACACTGCATCTGGAACTGACCATTGTTTCACCTATTCTCTTTGGCCTCTGCTTACCTGCTTCATAGCAATGTCCTCCTTTCTGTATTGCTTGTGTGTTGCCTTAGGTTTTTGCAGTCTTGTAATCCTGTGGAATTCAGCTTGTTTTTCTTTTTCCTCTAGCTTCTGCAGCCTGGCATTTGTTATCTCAGCTGCTTGGCACATTCTAGCTGCTGTTTCCAAATTAAGCTCAGGATCCTCTAGCCATCTTTTCCTGAGGCTTGTATCCCTTATACACAATACTATTTGGTTTCCGGTCGTGGACTCTTTTAGGTCTCCAAAGTTGCAAGTCTGACTCAGCAGTCTGAGGTCTTTGACAAACTCAATTGTCTCACGTTCTTACTGCTGTCTCATGTGGAAATTATACCATTCAAAGTTTTCATTTTGTTTGGATATACAACATTCCTCAAACTTTTTTTATTATTGTTCCATAGCTTTTCTGCTCTGCTTCTGAAAGCTGTAGGCTATTATAAAGAGACAGAGCTTCTGGGCCTGCTATATTTTTAAAAAAGTATCTACCTTGAGTCGATCTTCCTTCTCTGTATCTCCACTGGCCATCATACATATGGTGAAGCTCTGCTTAAATTTCTTCCAGTTTTCTGCTGCATTGTAGACAGCTTTAACACCTCAGGAATTTTGAGATGCTCCATTTTTTTCCTTTCTTCTCACCCCACCCCTAATACCATGTGTTATTCTCTAAAGATCAAGGAGTTAAACTTATAAAATGATAAAACTTGTTTATTCAGAGAACCTTCTTAGCCTACTGATCTGCTATTCCCTCCTGCAATCCCCAGGCAAATGTAACAACTTATACATAACACTCTTAAAGGTACCCACATACAGACCACCAAAAATATACAATAGCAATTCCTGTTACAAAATCTCTGCCAAGGAACATCTGAGTAAAAAATATAGAACAAAAGCAATATAATCTAACATACTATTTGTTTGTTTCCTTTTATGTAGTCTATGGACATGGTCACCTAGGTGCATGCATATGGCTTTATAGATGTATAAGGCCACACATTCATTATACTAAAAAAAAAAAATGCAATCAGAGTCCCAAATCTGCAACCAGAGCCAGTTGAGCAAACCCCTGCAAATCTATGCAGAGCCCACTGATATTAGTAGAGCTGAACATTAAGTTCAAAGATCTAAGATGAAAAGGCAAACTCCTAATAATGCTATTGGAAAAAGATGCCACATAAAACCTCCAGATACTAGGCTCAATAGCTTATATAAATATTTTGTCAGGGAATATACAAACTGAAGAAAGTGCTAAAGAATATGGCACCCCTTGCAGCAGTTTTAATGTCTTTTATTATTTTCTTAATTAGCATTTTGTTTAAATTTAAAGTGAGCTAAATTAAAGGATTATGAGGTGAGTGATGAGAGCAGGGATTGGCAGATTATATTAATCATCATCCATTTTTCCCTGTTAATTTTGTCAGACACTGTTTCACATTATGAGAAACAGATGAGAAAATGCTTAATTATAGGAAATATTCTGAGAAACTGCTACTCATACATTTAAATACCAGTAATATTAAACCAACAGCAACCCCATCTGAGGATAAGCTGACTCATGAAACTCTGTGAACCTCTGCCATGCAACATGAATATAGTTTGTACATTCTGACTAAACTGTTGGATAGACAGTCTTGTAATGCTGACTAGTCCTGCATAAACCCCACACAGTATCAGTGAGGGAGGGCATGAAACAACTTCAATAAACTTCAGCTGAAAGAATAGATGACAGCCTGCACATTGCCTCTATTTTACACACATACATATATGTGTGTGTGCACGCACACACACACACACATTTTACACACAACAGTTAGCTAAAATGTGTTGGACCCAGTACTGCAGTTTGTAGGAATAGGTTAAAAAATCATGTGGATGTTTTACAAGACAAAGCATATATGTAATTAGTTGAGTCTACAGTATAAATTACTGTTGTTTCTAGATGATGGTAGCCTAACACCCAACAGGATCACTGAAGTATTTACCTGTACTAATACTGCCTAACTAACTAACTGCCTCTCTAATACTTTTAATGTTCAGGTTACTAGGAAGATCAACACTTGGAGCAGAATTGTACACACTCAGTGTGTGTACAATAGGAAATATGTTACATATGGGTATCTGGCACAAAAAAAAGATAAACAATTCTTAATAAATAATAAGTTTGACTAAGGGTATTCAACCTGTGGCCCATACCCTAGATCTGGCCTGTACCAAATTTTGGTACCTGTGCAGAACTTGGTGGGCCGGGCAGCATGGCTCTGCATACTATATTGGGTATGTCAGGATGAGGCAGCATGGGACAGGATCCAGGATGCACGGCTGGGCTGAGGCAGTTCAGGGCCCAATTTGAGCACACAGGACTTGTTGGCACTGGATTCACAACCCAGCCCTGATACCTTGCTCCAGGTGAGCACAACCTTCAAATCAACCACAACACGTCCGCTTGATAATAGGTTACTTTTACTGATACACAGCGATAGGAAATAAGAGCAATGCAGGCAAAGCAAGCAAGATGATTATAATGTATGTTACCCAAATTCCCCAGTGCCCAGAATATTCACAAGAAGAGGGGTGTGTCCAGCCAGTAGGTAAACACCACCTTGAGGTTCTTTGCTTGAATGTCCAGCATCAGCAACCTTGGAGGTCAGGGGCTGATGAACTTGTTGTTCTGAAAACTCCTCCTTTTGTGTTCTTTTCTCTCTTATGACCCTTCATCTTTGGGCATTATTGATTGGTCTCTCTGTGGTCATCATACTGTCCACATTCTGTGTTATCAACCAAAATCTATCACATGCACACACCTTAATTTGGTCATTTAAGTTGGAACCAGAAATCCCAAGGGTTTTTACAAGGGACCACTACAGCCCTGGAGCCAGACCTATCTCTATTATGAAAGTAAAGTTTAGATGTTTTAAGTTTTCCAGGATGCATATTTCCATTGGCCTCAGACACCCTCTCTCCCTTGAAGGCTGTGAAACTGTGACAAGCAGGCTTTTAAAAAAACCAGTTAACCCTTGCCATTCTCCTAAACCATTGCTCTAATACAAGACCTATTTTACCTACAAGCCAATTCCTAAAAGCAAACTTCTAAATATCATTTTCTAGCCATCAACCTCCTCCTTGAAGGTCTTGCACCTTCACATCATAAATGGAACATCAATCAAGGGAATTTCCTGGAATATTTGATAACTTTGTGGGGAGGACCTCTACCAGTTATCCTGGGAAAAGTACAACAGCACTCATGATTATGGGCTCCAATGGGCTGGACATTGTGATGAACCCTTAACCCTTATTTAAATGCTGCCCATACTCCCTCTGGCTCAGTTTTTGTTTTTTGGGTTTTTTTGCCTCAGCATTACCTGGCCCAGCAACTGAGTTTTAGGCAATCAAGTTTAAGTAGTCGTCCCATACTGCGGCTGGAGAATGTATGGCTCAAGATGCCCATTAAACTTTTTATTTAGTATTCAAGGTAGCATTTCACTTTATCTGATTGCCAATGTGTGTTTAGATCAAAGAAAAATGCCTTGGCCAAAGTCTGTGGGGATTAGACTTGCTCCCTACACTTTTACCCCTCTTATCTCTTATACAGTAGGCAAGGCTTTTCTTGTTGTCCCAGCTAGACTGATGATGATGGCCCAATCTAGTCCCGTGACCAAAAACTTAATTACTATGTTTGTGTAAAAGAATACACAGCTCATCTCTCTGCTAAAGAGCTGTAGCCCTTTGAAGGAGAATATATAACCAATATAAAAATCCACACTGACACAAAGTGATAATGATTCCAACAACTAGCACAGCAATAAGAGGATATTACATAAGTTTAATACTCCAGTTGCCTTGGGAAACCATCCCAGCATGCTCTTACAGCATGCTTTCCAAGCTATGTTTAGCTACCTGTTCATTTTCAGATAGCACCTGAGTGATTTGCTCTGCAGAATGATGGACAGCGACATATGCCCTGCTTGCTCCTTTAATAACCCAATTAATTTGAACCTCTATCTTCAGATGTTGTAATATTTTTCATAACAGCTGGGGTGATATTCCCGATGTGACTGGTTTTAACTGTCGATTTTCATATATACCATATCCCATAGTAAAACTCTGCTGCACAGTTTATTTCCTGGCATAATTAATATTACACCCTTTTACAGTACACCCTTTTACACCACACAAACAAAAATTGACATCACTATTGCTAATGTTGGTCCACAAATTTACCACAAGAGATTCACACCAACTACAGATACATATATCTCTGTTTCCTGCATTTATGACTACAGATTTATTATAACCTTCCCTTTCTAGAATATACTGGCAAGCACCAATATCTGGCTTTAAGCATAATGATTTGCTTAAAGCATGTCTTCATGACACACAAATCCAAGGCCTGTTTGCTGTTCACACATGGACACTGAGATGGCCTTATATCCCATGGGTATTTTTCTATCCCAAATATATTTGGGGAACAACCACAGATTTATTGATATGAACTCCCAACACAAATATAGGATATATCAATTATTTAGCATTACTAACAGCATCAATCTACATTCTAACCATCACGGTGGTGGGAAAAATTCAAATTCTACCACCTGGTTATAATGTCGAAGCCACCCAGGTTGCCCAGTTTTAATGCCAATTTGCCTTTTTAATTCCACTGGACTATGCCAGTTTGCTCCTTGCTCTACAATGCTTTTCATAACTTCCAGTGACTAAAGTGCAGCCTGGACACTCATAATGGCTTCCGACATCTCCCTGTAAGGCTAACGGGGCATCAGTCCTTGTTGTCACATCTTTCCCTTGGGCATGTTTGAATGCTTGCATGGCATCAGCCAAATTTAGCTGTACCCAACTGATTACTTCTAGGCTGTCATAAAGAGGCACATTTAAATACCATAGGGTAGTTCCCAATGACCCAAGTTCGTTGGCTAAAACTTTCTTATCAATGGTATTTAAAAGTCCCATTCCTGTGCCTGCTGTGCCCAAGACAATATTGATAGCTGAGCATCGAGCTCGGTGGGACTGATTTACAACCAAGGCCAGGCCCTCCATCCCTGCAAAAAGGGATGTAGGTATGCAGCATGTTTTGGATAAATTTTACTCTCCTTGACCAGGGTCAAATCCATTACAACCTCCCACTGATTTTTTGAGCCTTTTAACAACATCTTAACAGGGAGGTCCTCTTTTACCACCACTGTGCCACCTGGATGCCACTCAGGGTTGCCCTTGACCCATCAGCCCACAGCCTTGATCCTTCTTCACTACAATTCAATTCATACAACTCCCAGATATCTGAATCTTGCAAGGTAAGGTTTAGTGTCACATTCATTTGGGCAACCACACTTCTGGCCATAACGTTAAAACATGCCTTCCTGAGGGAATATTCAGGACTAGGGTTGCCCAACCCCAACTGACACTCACGCTTACCCACACAGAGAATACTCTATTTTCTTCTTGTTCCCATGGGTTAACATCCCACACTACCTTCCCATAGGGTGGCAGGGGATGAGCAACATGGAACCGGGAAGGATAGGTGGTGTTAATTAGCATCCACAGACATGGCAAAGCCACTGTGTTTTCCCACCCTATAGCAGCCCAGCTGTTTTGGGGGGGAGGGGGGAGAGGGGTGACATTTGTTTCTGTCTCCACTTCTTTGGTGGCATTTTTGCATCTGGTTTGAAATAGCTCACCTCATCTTGTGGTTCTCCAAATCCCTATATTAACTTGGTTATTGCCTGAGGTGAAATCACATTGATACTGTGATGTGACCCAAAATGTGTAGTTAGTAGGTAACTCAAACCTTTGGTCTTTTTGCCATTGGACTCTCCATATATTTAGAAAATGTCAATCAGGGGGCACCTGCTAATCTTGCTCAGTCAGTCCTTCCACATTATCTAATGGAAGTAGTTTGGGGCTTAACTGCTCTGTGGTTTCAATGCTATTAGATCTGCAGTAAGTAATTTGTAAACAGCAGGCTTGATTTCTAGTGGGATATCACCATTCTGTTTCTTGTTCCAAATCTTTGATCAAATTCTGGGAATTGATAAAAGTACATGGCATTACTACTTCTATTATAAAAAAGCTTAAAATACATCTCTAGCATAAGCAAGGTAAACAAAAAAGAAAGAAAATGAGTAGTTAATCTGGCCTTTTTTATCTTTGGTATGGCCAAACTCTTTGAGGCCCTGGAGGCAATGTTCTACTTCCTGCAAGACAAAACACAAAGAAGGGACTTAGCCCTTTGTTAATTAGTCACCTTTCTGCTTTTTTAACTGTGATGCATGGAACCATTTCTGAAAACACTTCTTGTCTTTAGCAATTTCTACCTGATGCACCATACGGCTAGCTTTGTTTACAATACGGACTGGCCCATTCCAGACAGGTGCTAGCTTTCCACCAGTCTGAGTGGTGGCCCTGTACATTATCTTATCCCCTACCTGCCACTCCTGTGGGTGTAAGATGAATCCCAAGTACTGACCCATCTTTTCAGTGTTGGCCGTCAGCCACAGCTACTCACTTCTGTGTTTCGGAAATGGTGTAAAGCAGATTCTGAAACCACTGATCCGTGAGAACTCTGGGTTGCAGCCCGTCCGGAGGCTCTCCTCTTAGCTACCCATGTTCAGGGAGGCGCATCTTACAACCTGTTATTGCTTCGTGTGGAGTAATCTTGTGGGAGGCTGTAGTACTTCAGATAGCCAATAAGACAAGAGGTAGTGCTTCATCCTAATCCTTCCTTTGCCTCCGTGTGATTTTCTCAACATCAAATTTCAGGGTTCTATTGTTCTTTCTACCAACCTCGAACTCTAAGGATGACCTGAGATATGCAGTTTTTGCTCTATGACTAGGGCCTGGCACACCCCTTTTATAATTTCTCCCACAAAGGTAGCTCCCTTATCAGTCAATTTCTTTAGGCAAACCAAATATGCTAAACACATGCTCCACCAGGACCTGTGCAGCACTCCAAGCATCATTCCTCCAAGTTGGCATGGCCTCAATCTATTTGGTGAAGTGATATACTACCATTAAACAGTACTTGTACCCTCTTTTAGTGCAGGGCAGTTTGATGTGATCTACCTGGAGTTTGCTCTGTAAGCCTTCAATCTACTGATGACCCAGGGTATCTTTAAACAGCTGTGGTGTCTGGATTGTAAGCAACACTGGGAAGACAGTTGTTAACACACAGCTCCATGTCCTCTCACATCTTGGGCCTCCAACCTTCTGCCTGTACCTGCTTCAGTGTTTTATCAGTCCCCAGGTGTCCTTGATTGTGTGCCATCAGGGTCAGTTCCTCCTGGATCTCTGCAGGGACCACCCATATGGGAGCATTTTCATCATTTTCTTTCTGAGCCAGGACTAGCCTACCTTGGTTTTTCCAGACCTTCCAGCCTCAGAATTTTGTCTGCTGCACCAGCTCTGTAATAGAGGGATCTGCTTGCTGCAGAGTTACTAAATCTATGGCAGGGAGCACCTTTCATTTAACAGGGGCTACAGGGGTGGCCCTTGCCATTTCTGGGTTTTCTGGATTCCACAGTTGCCCTTTGACTGCCCCTCTCTTTGCTTCTCCATCAGCCATCTGGTTCTAGTACACATGCAGCCCCTCCCTTGCATATGCCTTCACTTCCCTAACAATATTGGGGTGTCCTATCACTGGACCATTCCCCAGTTGTACCTTACTACCTCCGCATGCACCACAGGCTTACCATCTACTATTTTCATTCCCCTCTTTTCCCAGATGGCAACCAATCTGAATCAGATAAAATTACCATTGAGTGCTCAATTGCTGACAACTCCAGCCACCTGCGCTGAATGTGGCTTATACTTCCCTGTTATAACCTGAATAGTTTCTGCAACTTGACCAGCAAGTTGCACTCATACCACTGCAAATCCAGTCTATGATTCCCCTTCTTCATAATAACTTGACTCATCAATAGCTCACACCTTCTGTTGCTCTCGATCCACTTTCTTCAGAAGTATGACCCTGAAAAGAAACTTATCAGGGCTATATTTCTCTGGGAGGGGGGTCCCTTTATAACTGAGGCATATGGCACAGGGGACAGGCTGGGTGCTTTCTCCACTTTTACATTGTGATTCAGTAGTGCTAAAGTCCACTTAGCCAACCAGGGGAATGACACCTACCCCTCATTTGCCTTTCCAGACAGCACATACTTCACTGATGCAAGTGTTGTTTTAAGAACCACCAGGGACACCTCAACCAAATACTCCCAATACTGTGGGCTGGAGTGCCCACACCAGGGTGAGCACCTCTCTCCCACAGGAGGAGAATTCCTGTTCCAAAGTCAGGACCCTGGAGGCATATGCCACTGGTTGCATATCTATACCATGATCTTGCATCAAGACTTCTATACCATGGGAAGACAATCCCAACCGGAGCACAAATGGGTGACCATATCAAGGGTACACCGGAGCTGGAGCATGAACCAGTTCCTCTTTCAGTGCTGCCACTGCTGAGTCTTGGTCTAGTTCCCAGCTCCAGGGTTCCCCTTCGAAGCAGATGATACAATGGCTCTACCTATGAGGCATAATCCTCAATGAATTCTCTGGAAAAAACAGTCCAGTCTAGAAAAGATCTCAGAGTGGTAATATGCGCAGGTCTTGGCAACTGTACAATTAGCTTGACTCTATTTTGGTCTGGGGACTATCCTTCTTCCCCCAGCTGTATCCCCAGGTATTTACAGGAGGTTGTCACTAGCTGTGCCTTCCTGGGGTTCACCTTGAACCCTGTCTCTTGGATAATCTGTAGCACTCCGTGTTGTCCAAGCACTCCTGGTCCTCCCTACCAAGCACCAGAAAGCATCTATGTAGGCCATATCTTAACCACATGGTGATGACATATGGCAGGGGCATTATAGAATGAGTAAAGGGATACTGTGTACCTTGAAAAGTAAAAGCAACCTTATACTAACAATTAGGGGGCAGAGGGATTGCAAAGAATGCATTAGGCAAGTCCAGTACTGAGAACCACTTTACCCCTTCACTGATGGATGCTTTAATCCATGGGAACTTGGCAACCACAAATGCTCAGGGTGGTATCACCTTATCCAGAGCCTGATAGTTCGCCATCAGCCACCAGGTTTTTCCATCACTTTTTTGCACTGACCACATGGGACTATTATTTCTGATCATCTTTTCAACCAGCACTCCCTGCTCAACCAAATCATCAGTGACTTTCTAGATATCACTGACAGCTTTCTTTGGGAACTTTACTTCTGCTGAGGGGCTAATGCCTGAATCTTACCACACTACCCTTAGTCTGGGCACAGACTGACTGGACCCGCTGTACCAGATCCTGTGCAGCAGGACTCCAGTTTTCTGGCACTTCCAGATGCTCAGCTGCCTTCAGGGCAGCACACCAGTGTGCTGCTCCAATCACTGTTCTGTCACCAGTCAGAGATTTCTAAGTGTCTAAGCTCCCAGTTAACCAAATCTATTCCCACAGACAACTTATGTAGTGCAGCAATACCTAGGATCCCTGCCCCACTCAATTCTGCTCAAGCAAGTCTCTCTTTACCACACAAGGGACTCTCCTGAATTCCAAATTCAATTTGACCTATCGGGGGAATGGGGAGGGATTATACTTTTTCCCATTAAACTCTTCCAACACCCTGTATTCAGCAGTTGGCTTTGGTGTTTCAAATTCTAATCACAAATGTGACACAGAAGCACCTGTATCCACTAGCATTGGCTAAACCCCTGTAGCCCTGTTACTGTCTTCTGACCAGATCATAACCTTTGGCCATCCCCACTGATCTATTTTAATAGTTGCCACAATTTCAGGGGATGAGACTGGGCCTATGGGGCACCCCTATTGGGAAAATCTAGGGCAGAGGCTTTCCACTTCTCCTTCCCCTCTCTTTTTCTCCTTGTCCCTGTGAGCTGCCACTCTATGAAATATATCAGCGGTTGATTTTCCATCAATATCATTCTTATTCTCATATTTAATAGAATCATAGAAGTAGGGTTGGAAGGGACCTTGTAGATCTTCAAGTCCGACCCCCTGCCTGGGCAGGAGAAAACCTGGGCTCAAATGACTCCAGCCAGGTAGGCAACAAGACTCTTCTTAAAGACCCCCAGGGGAGGAGCCAGCACCACTTCCCTTGGAAGTTGGTTCCAGATCCTAGCCGCCCTGACTGTGAAGTAGTTCTTACGGATGTCTAATCTAAACCTACTCTCCAACAACTTGTGGCTGTTATTCCTTGTTATGTCAGGGAGTGCTAGGGGAAACAAGGTCTCTTCCAAACCCTTCTGGTCCCCCCTAGTGAGTTTATAGGTCACCAGGTCCCCCCTCAGCCTTCTCTTGTGAAGGCTGAATAGGTTCAGATCCCGCAGTCTCTCATTGTAGGGTCTGCCCTGTTGTCCCCAGATCATGTGCGTGGCCC
>NW_017728992.1:123271789-123302465 GCF_001723915.1 Gavialis gangeticus | reverse complement strand
TGAGAACCCTAGCGCCTCTCCCACTAATCTCAACTTGTTGAAGTTGGCCCTCTTGAAGTCTAGGGCTACCGCCTTGCTGCAGGCCCTTGACACCTGGTGCTGGATGGTGAATTCCAGCAAGCAATGATCGCTATTAGCTAGGTGGTCAAGAACCTGGAGACCTCTTACCAGGTCATCACCTGCGGCCAGGACCAGGTCCAACAGGGCATTTCCTCTGGTGGGACTGTGCACCTCTTGAATTAAGTGGAGGTCCTGTATCTCGGCCACGAACCTCCTGGAATGGTCCGACTTGGCTGACTCTTCCTCCCAGGAGATGTCCGGGTAATTTAAATCACCCATGACAACTACATCCTTTGCCTTAAGTGCCTCTGCAAACTGGCCCGAAAATTCCCGGTCCAGCTCCTCCCCTTGGTTGGGGAGTCTGTAGTAGACCCCCACCATTAAATCCCTCTCCCCACAGCCCCCTTGTATCTTGACCCAGAGCACTTCAGCTTGCCCTTCCTCTGACCCCATTCTGCTGGCAGAGGATGTTTGTTGCTCCTTGACAGAGCGCCACACCTCCACCTTTCCTTCTTTCTCTATCCCACCTGTAAAGTCTGTATCCCCTAATGCTAACTGCCCAGTTGTGGGATGAATCCCACCACATTTCTGTAAGCCCTATTATGTCTGGGTTTGAACTGACTATTCTGAGGGCAAGTTACTTCTGTTTGTTCCCCATACTACGAGCATTGATTTATAGGCATTTAAGGCCTTGCCTAGCTGTGTGTGCCACCCCCTGATTTGGGAGACTGTCTGGACCCCTGCTTCTTACCTGGGCACTCCTTGCATTTGTCACCTGTCTTGCTCAGCTGGTGTCTCCTCATCTTCCTGCAGCCTTCTCCCCCAGCAATGCTAGTTTAAAGCTTGCCGTACGAGATCAGCCAACCTGGAAGAGAAGACACGCTTGCCTTTAGGAGAGAGGTGAAGCCCATCCCACCCCAGCAAGTCCCCCGCCCGAAAGCATGGGTCATTATCTAGGAACCCAAGGCCTGCCTGGCAGCACCAACTGCGTAAGCGCAGTTTGACCTCGCTAATGCAGGCCTCGTGTCGCCGTCCCTGCCTACTCACTGGAAGAAGAGAGGAGAATAGCACCTGCACGCCCATCTCCTTAAGCTTGTCCCCCAGAGCCTTGAATTCCTTCACAATGCAGTCAGAGTTTGAACAACTGTCTCCACATTTCCAGCCTCTTGGGGTCATCCAGCTAACTCCCTGGAGATTTTCCCTGCTGGCCTCTGCCACCTACTATGGTTGCAACCTTCCATTCTTACCTTGACATCCCAAAAATCTGGGACACAAGGTTATAAAAATCTGCTAACTGGTGCTCTATTTGGTCCAATGGAAGCTGGGCATCAACTTCTGTGCAGCCAGCCATAACTCTGGCAGAACACCCCTCAATAGTGGTTTCTTGAACTCAGGCACATCATAATTATATAGTGGCCGTTCTGCTATTCCAGCTGCCACATACAGAATCTTCTTCCTCTCTGTATACATCTCAGGTCCTTCTCCTTTCTTTTGCACTTCATTATGAAAACTAGCTAGCAAGCTTTCATTTGGGAAGTACACTATCAACACATCTCTCTACAGATCAGCCATATTTTTCCATACCCCCCACTTGGCGTCACTGAGAAGGGGCCCAAAGTCATCCCTGTTCATGCATTCCCTGAACAAAGCAATCAGGTCTTTACTCAAGTTGGTAGGCAGGGATGCTACTGCAGCCAGCCACCTGACTGCAGTTTTCATATTGATTCAACCCAGAGATTTCCTCATCACCTGGATCTGCTCTGGTGAATAGGGTTTTACTTCCATTAGCTGGATAGTGGGCTGTTGTTGCCCCCTGCCCTGGGGTGGAGGTAGTCATATGATGTTGGGGCAGAATGCCATCTCTGTCTCTCCCCAAACTCCGTTATCAGGCTAATGACCAATCTGACAATTTGGTTACCATGGTCACTGCAGAAGGCAGACACCCCTGGCTCCATCAGCTTCATGTAACCCCAAGTTGTAACCTGAGCTGGATGCATTCTTGAGGGGGGGGGAACCTGTTCCCTCTGCCTACATGACTGGCCTCACACACCTGGGTGGGGCCTTAAACTTCCTATTGTTCTAAGCAATGTCACCATGACTGGGAGGGGGCTTGAGACCCTGCCAGTCTACCCGGCAACCAGTGATGCATTTTAAATTGGTTGGCTGGCAGCCAACAGCTGCTGGCCTTCATTGGATCAGGTAAATGAGGCCATAAGGTCTATATAAGTTAAGAACTGCCCAGGAGGTGAGGCAGTAGCCATGATGAGAATGCTGAGAGAAGCTGGACTATCTGAAACTCATTCTCAAATAAGTTTAAGAGGGTTTAGACTAATGAGAATGGAATGTTACTTTATAAATTGCTTATGTGTTTAAAAAGATGTGATATGTGTGGTTAGAGGAAGGAATGTTTTTGGTTATTACGATGAAACGTCATGTTTTTAAGTTAATATGTTTAATTAATCATTTTAAAAAATATGAAACATGTTCTCTCTTGAAACTCCTGTTCAATGATCTGCTTGCCTCTGGAGAGAATCTCTACCTGCCTCTGGATGATACTTGTGAGTAAGCTACTTTTGATCTATATAGATATAGCTTGCAGCAACTCAGATGCGTTATCAAAGGTTACCATGCCACTGTTTGCTCTAAGGTATTTCTCTGATATTTTTCTATCCTGTACCCTATTCTAAACCTACTCATGTAACCAGTAAAGTTCTCCTCTGTACTTAGCATGGGAGACTTATTGGGTGAGGGTTTAGATTATGCCTTGGGGTCCCCTTGGTTCAGCTGACTAAGGGAGACTCCTATTCGTGCTTCAGACTGAGGGAAGCACCTCCCAAGTTCTTGCAGTGGGTCAAGTACCCCTCAAGGACTACTAGGCCTGTATTTCCTAGGGGGCACAGCCAATATCAGTCCAGACCCTGGGTGGTGGCAACATTACCCCCAGGCTTGCAGGTGTGCTCCAAGAAGGGGGTTGGCCAGATGTGTGGTGCCCCCAGAGAGGCACTCGGAGCCTGAAAGGTGTTCAGGCTCAGAGAGGTGGGTGGCTCAGCACAGGAGCACCTCCCACTGACCCACCACAGTTGCTACCACTGGTGCTATGGGCTCTGGAGGAGTAGATGGAGTCAGTGCTGCTTTGTGACATCCCTTAGCCATGAGATCATCAGATCAAGGTTATCCCAATACTCTGAGTAGGTGGGTGAAACAGCTCAGAATCATCTTCAGGGAATCCTCCAGCCTTCACGGCAGCTACAATTCCTGAGTTCCCAACAGCTGCCTCCTGAGTCTCCCTATTTCCTGGTAGCATTTCAGGTGGCTCACCTTCTCATGAACTATCTCCTGAGTCTCCTTAAGGACCTGTCATATCCCTGCCCTGGATTCCTCCACCCTGGCCTTCCAAGCCTGCACATCCTCCTTTAGCTGGTGACATTCCAGATTCTTCTCATCTACTTTCCTCATTGCAGGCTGAACCTCCACTGTCTTATCCAGAGTCTGACTCAGCATAGATTAAGCCTGTGCCTTCCACCTCTCCACATCCTTACTCAGTGTGGCATTACATTAACACTCTTTTCTTCAGCCAATTCTTCCTGCAGCCTGGACACCTCTTCATGCAAAGATTTACAAACCAGCAAAGACCCATGCAGTGTAGCTCACTTATGCTTGCTATTATCAACCTTGGGTTTTATACCATCAAGCATATCACAAGCTGACTGCAGCTCGCTCCATGCTCTTGGACCTTTAAGCTTCTCAGAGAACCACAACCGCTGATAATCAACCTCCTGCAAAAAGGACTCTAATGCAGACAGTTACTTAGGCTAATACCCTGGTTGGAACTATTATACAGTTTTACTTCACACACAGGTCTACGCCAGTAGTTCCACAGCCTTACTCCACTATGAGTCTTGGTTGACCCCTCTAGAAAGGTTCACTCTACAGCAGCAAATTCCCTGATTCATCAGGTTACTTCCCTTCAGTCCCAGTGGAGTTACCAATTGTTGATACTGAATTCACAACCCAGTACTGATACCTTGCTCTGGGTGAGCACAACCTTCAGACTGACCACAACTCCTCCGATTGATAATAGGCAAGTTTTATTGATACACAGCGATAAGAAATAAAAGCAATGCAGGCAAAGCAAGCAAGATGATTACAACAGACATTACCCAAATTCCCCAGTGCCAACAGGGCTCAAGCTAATGCAGTATGGGACTCAAACTGTGCACACAAGGCATGATCTGGGTGGCATGGGGCTGAGCCAAAGCATCTTGGGACCCAATCGGTGGGGGCGGGGGGAGGGGGGGACAGGGAGGAATGAAATGTGTCATCTTCCTATCCCAGACCATCTTTGCAGGCACATGGAGAAGAGCAAGGCCACCAATTGTTCCTGTGCAGGGTTCATTTCTTTATTACATCCAGCTCGTTCAAGTTCCTGTGTATAATGTCCAGCCACATGGTTAATGGTCAGTTCGAGCTAAGACTGACCTTGGTTGCATTTTCATGATTCTTCAGCATTCTGTGATTTTTGCTTTTTGGCAGAGGCCCCACCATGGCAATTGTTTTAATTATAACCAGTACTCTAGATGGATTTCACATATTATTCTCCTAACTTTTTCATTTGCCTTAAAATTATTTGATTTTACAGTTGCCATCTTAAAAAAAAAATCATCTCACCTAGCACCAGCCTTCTGGTATCTCTTTTATTTAAGGTAAATTGCATTTAATCCATCAAGTCAGATTGTTAGGACACTGATTTGCACTATAGTTGCACAAGCTGGGATTTCCAACATATAAACAAAGCACTCTTGTGGGCAGCAAAGCATTCTCTGAGAAGGGTATTCTATATTGGTACATGTTCCCAGTAGTCCTGTTTATTAACCTTCTGGGCATGATCAAAAGGCCACCTTGACCCCTATTTTAACCCACATGAGGAGCATGGTGTCTGAGATTAAGGAGCAATACATTTTAGATGTATGGTATGACAAGTGCCATAGCACTGGATGATCCTATATATTAAAAAAAATGCAAAAAGCCAGATAAATGCAATAGCTCAATGGAGATCTCAAATATTGTTGTACAAATTTTCACTGGCATTTAAAGTAAATTTGCTTTGCCGTGCTTGAACCTCTTCTTATGTTAATTTTCCATGGACACTCTTGTGAATCAGGAATCACCAGCACCAGTGTAAGTAAAAGTGAAATTTTAAATCTGTATGCATATATTTGCACCAGAAGTGCTTGTGTGGAGTAGGAAAACAGAACATGTAATTTATCTAAGACATGACAACTAGCCAACTGCCCAGAAAAAGGTCATCAAATAATCACATAGGACATTCCATCTTCAATATGCAGAGTTAGAAAAAGGTGTAGCTGACAAACTGGTTAGTTGATTTTAAAACGACCAAGTATATTTAATTGAGGAAAACATGATTTGTTTACAGACACTGTGCAAACAGAAATTGAGGTTAAATGTGTCAGATAAATTATTCATTGTGAATTATTTGCTCAGCAATAATACAGATTCACTCTTTCCTGTTGTTACTACTCTTAATGTTGCCCCCTTTGTGCCTCTATCATTTTTTGTTCAGAGAGACAAAATTGATGGCTGTATAAGAGGAATGGTTGACAGCTTAATGAACAGTTATTGAGGTCTGAGACACATTTTTCCAACAGTTGTTTGTAACGAGGTGGCTGGTGTAATCTATTGCAGTTTTGATATGGAGTGTGTTTTGTTGACACCTATTACTTGCTCCTATAGTGCTCTGTAAGACTGCAGTGCTTACATTTCTGTTTGTGGAATCTCCAGTTCTAGGTAGCTGGATGCTGGCTTCAGCACAGCGAAGACCTCTCTTTCAAACTCAGCGGATGCAGACAGACCACTGCAGTATACCACAGGATCTAATGACAAGGATATTTTGAAGGTTTCCTAAAAGGAAGTGTGATTTTGTTAGAGAATTTTTTTGAATGAACGAGAAATAGAAATGACCTCCATGTTCTCAGACAAAAGAGGAAAGACTTAAATAATATAATTTATAGCAAATAATGCTGTGGAAGGTTTGTGGTCAGTAGTTCTACCAGTGTTCTAGGTCATGCCTTAATCTAGAAATTGTTAATCTAGAAACACTAAAGAGAAAAACAGATACTGTCAGTTTACTAAAATCATCTCCCACTGGTGAGGGACATGAGGCTGAGTTTTTAGAAACCTATACAGATAGAGAGAACATTAAGGTTATACAGTGAATCATTTATTTCAACTGTAAGCTGTATGGAGCAGGGACTGTCTTATTATATGCTCCTATCTATGCACCTAAATGTAACGGCTTGATTGTCAAGATTGTTCTGTACCCAGCTAATCTGACCAAGAAAAATGGGGAGGTAATTGCTGCTGAAAACCTGACCTTTTAAACTGGGAAGCTACTCAGAAATACACATCTACCTTTGTCCAGCGATTTTTGTGATTGCTACTAGAACCCTCAAGTCAACTTGAATCAATGACCCATATAGTTATGACTAGGTCAATGTGAAACTTTCATAATAAACCCCTTTGTTTTAAAGGCAGATGCAATTGCTTAGAAAGTTATATATCACTTTTTGCTTTATTCATGTCCCCATTTGGTGTTTGAAGAGCACTCAAAACTGGGACTGCAGAATAGGAGATCTGCATTGATTTTGCCAGGGTAGATTGTGACAGTCACAATTACACTATGGAGCCTTTTAATGCACCTACAATCAAGTGCAATCAGGCTACCAAGAGAGTGACTGGCAGTATTAATAGCATAGCAGAATTTGATACAAATACCAGCTAAATAGCTGATCAAATAACAGTAATGAATACAGCATCAATATTGTGGTATATACTCACCTCAGCTACCCCACGTTACTTATCCTTTGAGTATGCCAAGAGTAAAGTTTACTCTGGTTATGATCAACTTTTGGTACTGCATCCGTATACATTAATATTTTAAAATTATTTTTAAAATGGTTTTAACTGTACCAAATGATTTCTTCCTAAATCCATGTTTATTCCTTAAAGAAAAGTATATTGACACTTAGATGGCAGAAGTAGGAAGACCATTTCCAATAAAATACCTTATTTGTTCTTCCCATCAGAAAACAGTTCCACACTTGGATTAGGAATTAAATCAAAATAAATGCAATGTGTGCATGTTACAGGAAATGTCACGCTGCCAAGCTATAAGTTAATATTATAGTAACACACTGATCAAGTTGTCAGCTCACATGAGAGTGCTTCAGACAAAAAGACACTGTTTGGAAATAACACAGTACAATTATAAAATACAGAATCTGAGTGCTGTCATTTCACAGTTCTAAATGCTAGTGAATTAACTCTGGGGTGGGGCTTATTACTGCAGGAAAAACTAAAACTCTTCATTTTAATAGTATATACTGAAGACCTACATTTTTCCTTGTACTTCATTTCATCAGAATAGAACTGTAAAAAGTAACTGACAAAAGTGACTCAGAGATTATTAAAATGACAGCACCTGCAAACAGCAGCTTTGCTAGGAGGGATAGAAAGATAACTATTCACAATACAACCAGTATAACATTTTTATGCTTCCTTTTTCCCTTTGCAAAAAGATTTTTCTTGCATGACCCCATTTCTTTAACCTTATACAAGCTGGGAATAGGAAATTTAGATCAATTTTGAGTTTTGCATCAACTACTTGAAAATGTGAGGCATTGATTAACAGTGTGGTGTGGCCACAAGGTAAGTGACTCAAAATACTCTTAGTAATTTATCTCTCAAGGGATGGTTCACTTCTAGCTCAGCTCTTCACATTTCAGGACATATTGCACTATATTTATTATGATCCAAATAGCATATTGTGTGATCAGCAGGATATATCGTGTTGGGTAAATATAGAGGGTAATTTGAATTACAATTTCTCTCCTGGCAGCACTATTTTACTTGTTTATTAGAAATAATACTTAGTATTTATATGTAATGTACATTGAGTGAATAATATCTGAACTCTTCCATGTCTGGACATAGAGGGGATCACTGAAACATGGTGGGACTCAATGCATGACTGGGCAGTGAATGTCAAGGGCTATAGGCTGTACAGGAGGGACAGGATAGGAAGGAAAGGAAATGTGGGGGCGTGGCACTCTACCTTAAGGAGGAATACCCATCCTCATCAATTAACAAAGAATCAGAGGAAGGGCACTCTGAAGTGCTTTGGGTTAGAATACAAGGCAGTCGAAAGGAAAGAGACTTAACAGTGGGGGTCTACTACAGACCGCCCAACCAAGGGGAAGACCTCGACCAGGAATTCTTAGGTCAGTTTACGGAGGTAGTGAAGTCTAAGGATGTGGTCATCATGGGGGACCTGAACTTCCCGGACATCTGCTGGGAAGAGCAGTTAGCCAGACCTGACCGCTCACGTAGGTTCTTAGCCAGAATGCAGGACCTCCAACTAACCCAGGAGGTGCACAGCCCCACCAGGGGGGATGCAGTGTTGGACCTGGTACTGGCCATGGGAGATGACCTGGTGAGGGGGCTGCGGGTGCTCGACCACCTGGGCGACAGCAATCATCGCCTGCTGAAATTCACCATCTAGCGCAAGGTGGCAAAGGCCTGCAGCAAGGCAGCAGCCCTAGATTTCAGGAGGGCGGACTTCAACGAGCTAAGGAGAATAGTCAGGGAAGCACTGAGGTCCCAGAGGGGAGGGGAGGCAGATGTCCAAGGAGAGTGGTCGCTTCTTAAGGAGATGATCCTCCAAGCCCAAAAGGAGGTAATCCCAACATGGATCAAAGGGAGCAGGAGGACACATAAGCCCCCATGGCTCACCAAAAGCATCCGGGAATGTCTCCTAGCTAAAAGGGAGGCGTACACCTAAATGGAAAGGAGGGGCCATCACCAGGGATGACTATACTGCGGTTGCCCGGGGATGTAGAGGGGCTGTCAGGAAGGCAAAGGCGGAGATGGAACTGGGATTAGATTCCCAGATTAAGGACAATAAGAAGTCCTTTTTTAAATACATAGGGGGCAAAAAGAAACGAAATCATCTAATCATTCTTATCCTCATTTCATTTCAGAAAGTTCAGTCTCTCAAAAAGATTAAGTGACTTGCCTAAGGTTACTTATAAGGACCCCAAATCCAGCAGGGGAGGAAAACATGAGCAATTTACATGAGTGGTGACACTGAAGTCACTGGCAAGAACAGGCTAAGAATCCACATACAAAGGAATGAGCACAAGGATAAATAGTCATGAGCTGTGTGGTGGTCAGGATTTTGAAAGTAAAGGTTAAAAAAAGGAGCTAGAGATAGTTGCAGCTGAGTTGATTGGGGATAGGAGCAAGAAGTAAAGGGGTTTCAAGTATAACTCAGACAAGGGCCCGCTAGCTACTTATTGTATAAATGAACAGATCTGTTGTTATTATGAATAATTAATATCACTGTCACTGTGTTGAAATGCATAATTCTCTGACTTCATTTTGGATACAGCAGACCCACACTTAGCCAGCAGACATGTTACTGGGGACACCAGGCAGTGGTAAGCACTTTCTACAGAAAAGTTCTGTAGAATTTATATTTGTCCTCACTCCCTAGGGCATCTTCTTAGTAAATCAGTCTGACTTAATCTGGGCTTTTGAAGAGTTTCAGAGTTGGAGTAGACTCCTTACTACATCTGCATAAAAAAATTGCAGCAGTAAATAAGTAAAGCGTTTTGCTTCCTGAAGGTAGTAAGGCTGTATTCAGGCTTTACTCACTCATTTCAAAACAAATCTGACAAGTGAGCCTTCCACTTCTTCTTTCAAGACTGGAGCCCTACAGTGCTTTGAGGCAGAGGCACAAGAGTTAAGGCCTGCTTATCTACTCCATCTCCTTATAATTCAGGATTGTTCCCTGAAATCTGCTTTGTAGTAATGCCAAATTTAGCTGTAAATTTGGGGTTAATTTAAAGTTTCGGAGCATTAGATCTTTTAAACCTTTAGGAAGCTAGTGCACAGCTTAGTAGATCTCACTAAGATTCTCCCTCCCCCCTACCAATATTAAGCCTAGAGGTCCTTTCTTTCATTTTTATGATTATTACTATTACATCTCACTAAACTCCCTTCCTTTCTGGATATTTTGCAGAAAGCGACAGGAGAACTGGGGTATCGGATGACTTGACATGTTTCCCACACCCTTAATGGGAAACAAACAGCAGGAAGAGAGGGTAATGTTTTATCAAGAAAAAATTACCCTGAGTGCAAAGAATTACTCTGAGTGCAGTAAAGCCATGAATTGCCTCTGTTGGTTTGGCTATCCACTCCTCACAGCATGTTCCAGTGATCACAACATGATCCAGGGATTTGTGACATTAGGCATTTCCAATAATGGCTTATATTTAATCAGTTAATTAACTATTTATACCACATTGATGATCTTCCATAGGTTCAGCTTCTCCATGCCTTGTAGCAGGAGGCAAGTTGGACCTACATTTTAAAGGCTAGGCTCTTTTTAGAAGCTTGGAAATTGTAAAATAGCTGCATTTAAATAAGGGACTTTTGTATTAACAAGCAAGAATCAGCACAAGGGTGTGTGCTTTAAACTGGCATACGTTTTATAGTGTCCTTATACTTCCATGCACATCTAACTTTTTTGTAAGCCTAACTGCGTTGCTAGGGGTAGCTGGGAGTCCCAGTACTCCTAAGAAGTCCTGGGGCATGTTTGGGTTTCAGAATAGTGTAGGGCAGAGCAGGGTGGTATTTCAGCTGAAATGATCTTCATTTAGATTAGCTACCATCTTAAAATGGCATTTTTAGCTTTACAAACTAATCCCAGTTTGGAGTGGAGCAACTCATCTCAGAAAGGCAGCCATCACCTTTGTTTACTTTCAATCTAAGCTTGAAGGCTGTCTTTACCATCACGAGGGCTATAAATGCATGGGATCTCTCCTCCTCAGAAGGTATATTCCTGCATTCATTTTGTCTCTCAGTGTGTAAGCTAAATCAGCGAGTGTCCCTGAAATTTCTCTGAACTCCTAAATCATTTTTCCCCATCTTCAAAGAATATTACTTTATTCCTCCCCCACTCCCCCCATGCTTAGGATATCTCTCTCAATCAGCACAGTGGCAGTCTTGTGGCTATAGAGGCTCTCAAAATAGAAACCAGAACCTCTGCATGGTGTAAAAATTCTAAAATAATGACCAAGGAAAGGGAAACCCTAATTCAGTTCCTAAACCACATTCTGAATTAATGACATATAAAGGAAGAATATTACTATGTGCTAGAGCTTCCAAGTCAAGGATTTCCCTAGCCCAAGCAAATTGCTTTCCTAACTTCCCCTACACCATCCTTCCCATCTGAAAAACAGCACAAGGGGAAATGCTAGCTTTAACCAATTCTGACACTTCCCCCAGACTCTTCCACCAATCACAGTTGTGTTCTTCTCACCCATCTCCCACCTAAAAGGTCTTTTTCACCTGGGGAAGTTTTAGTAAATCTTTTCCCAGATGCTCCCATGCAGGCTAGCTTATACCCACACAAAGATCAAACCTAAAAGGAAAAAAAAATGAAAGTGGGGGGGGAAAAGCATCATTTCAGTTCATAATTCAGAAGATGCATTCCTGCATTTCCCTCTGTTATTATAGGACCATTTGCTCAAATACTTCACACTAATAGATTCCAGATGGGACAAATAACTCTGAGCTTGTGTTCAGCATTAGAGAAAATAAGCATAGGCTATCAGGTCCTATTGCTCAGGCTAGAGACATCATGCATGCATTGTGCAGAAAGAAAAAAAAGTATTCCTAAGCCTGCATGCTTTCACAAAAGTAGCAATTTCTTTCTTTTTACCATTCCCCCTCCCTTTTACTACACACTCATAGCCTCCTTTCCCTGTAATTAGCCTGCAGAAATAAATACTCACATGTTTTCTAATTTAAAATTTCAGCCCTCTTTTAGCTTGCTTTGCATTTTCCTTTGCTGGTTTCATTTTTTACTTTGTAAGAGCTGCTATAAGGGAAAATTCTGTAAAGATAAATGGTTCAGTGTCCATTTATACTGAGTCTGAAATTAGTCCAATATGCTCTGAGATGGTCATACACAGTCCAACTTCAGATATGCAATACAGTTAAATGCCACAAATATTCCACCCCAAAACTTAAATCCCTGAAAATCTCTACAGTAAATTGCTAGAACAGACCTATAACCTTAGTTCTAAATTCTCCTGGTTTCATGTTTTCATTAAAAAAATGATCCTTGCATATGGTGCACTCAGGTCACAAGACACAGCAAGGTGACACATATTGAGATATTATTGAACTTTTTGTTCTTTGTTATAGATTATGCTGAAAGCTGAGAGCTGCCTCTTCTGAGAAATGGCCATTCTTTAGCATGCCGTACAGTAAGGTCTCTTATTGCTATTATGAAATTAGTAATTACAAAGAGAAGCACATTATTTATTGACTACTTCATTAAACTTCACCTGAGTCAAATTTGAGGTGATGTACTGAGCACAATGCCTGTGAAGCCCTACTTGAGACTGAAATACATTCCATTGTTCAGTGAGAAATTCAAATTGTCCTCTTGATTTTTTTTCTTTCCATTTCTTCTTCCTCCACCACCTTGTTCCCTTCTCTGATTCTCCCATATTATTCATCCCAGCAGCAGGTCCTCCTGCAATGAATTGATGACTTATATTAGATGTATGAGAGGTCCTAGTATGTAGACCTCATTGCAGGTCTGTCATGGGAATTAAGCACATAAGTTCTTTTGAAACTTTCACTACCAGAACCTTAATATGTGAGCAGATTTTACATCTGTCCTTTGGCATAGATACTGAAGTGCCACTAAGAGCTAATTCAAGCTACAAGGGATGCTCATATAGGTGACAGTGCTTCTTTCTTTAAAATGACAGGTCAGATCTGATCTCAGTGACATTTCAATAGTGGAAATAAAGTGAGTTTGGTCTAACAAAATAAAATGGGGAATAATGGAAAGGAGGACCAGTTGAGGAAAAAAACACTAAGGTAGGCAAGGCAGAGCTAAGAATGGAAATAGCATTATGAGGTTTCTTTTTCTTTGTCATTTATATAATAGATACGTTTTACATATTGAGCCAGATCAGGGAGATGACCTGTAAAGTAGAGGTTATCTCCTCTTCCACTGATAGTGTGGGTAGTCCACAAGCTATTTTCTGACCTATGTGTAATCTGGGAATACCCAAGGGTATGCCTGTCCTCAGTTGGAAGAGATAGATGAGGCAGGCGACAGTGCTGTGAGAGGGACACCAGTGATTTGAGCTTAGGTCCATCTTTCCTCTATAGGATCAGCTCCATGCCGATATTCTTAACTATTTACAGTTTATTAAATTACAATATACGTATTATTCTTATCCAATATATACAGATTAGTATTTCAGTAGGCATCACCCAACAAATAAAACTTCTGGTAAGTATTCCCAATGATATAATTTAACAACACTAAGGATATACAGATAAATATTTACAATATGGTAAGCCAGGAACCACCTTCTGGGACTACTTGTCCCAGTTGGCAACCCACCTCAGGGATGGCCTTCTTAACCTTGTGCCCTACAGAGGCCTGGTGCAACTGATGGGTCCTCAAGGATGGCCATGCGAGGAGGGGTGGATACCCAGATGGGTGAACCAGGTAAGTTAGGGTCAACAGGTAGTTTACAGGAAACCCAGAAGAACCATTGGCAGAGTACAACTGGGTAGAAAAGAAAGGGGGAAGGGGGAGGTGTGAGCAGGCAGCACACCAATGAGGAACAAATTATACAAAACTAAACCAATCCCATCACATGTTGTACATAATTATGATAACAATCTCACAAAATATAAGATGCAGCTTTACACAATATAAGGTGTGTCTACCCCTGGATTCCAGTTAGCGAGGGCTGCCTCCCCTCTTACAGGTCTAGCTGGGAGAGAACCTTTCACCTGGGGCTTCCCTCTGGGGGGAGGTAGGACTTATTTCAGGAATGCCTCTCCTGCAGGACCCAATTCTGGTAGCAACTCACAGTCCTCTCTGAAGAGCTGACGGCTGGGCCTCAGGGTCCTCTGTTCAGTCACAGGCCCCCTGGTGCTGTCTGCCTCATACTGAGACCTCTCCTCCTGCTGGCCCTGTGCCCCACTTTGGGCATTGAGGGTTCTTTTAGTTCTCAGCGGGGTGGTGCAGAGAGAATCCAACCGCTCCTGGCTGGGCCTTCCCTTTCCTGGGCCCTGCTCTAGGCTGTGAGGCTCTGGCTATCGGGCCTATGCTGGGGATAACCTGAGCAGCCTCAAACTGCTCCCAGGGCTGGCTCTTCATGTGCCGGTCTGCACACCACTCCAACTGGTCCCCTGCTGGGGATGCAGGCTCGAGCCACCTCAACACAGCTCCCAGAGCCTGAGCCCCATGCGCTGATCTGTGCACTACTGGGGCAAAGAAGGAATCCTGGTGGAGGCCTTCTTTGGGCTCTTCGCTCTCCAACATCCCTCACTACATCCCCCCCATGTGGCTCATGCCACTCGTTTTATACCCTCAGGGGGCTCCACCCCCTGAAGTCCAGTGGACCTGCAGCTTGCAGGTCCTGATCTTCCCCAATTGGTGGATGGGCTCCACCAATCAGCACTGAGAATTCTCAAACCCAGGATGTGCTGGGGCTCGAGCAGGTAAGTCCGCCACATATGCCCCAAAAAAATCCAGTTCTCAGTGAACTGCTACATGCTTTGCTGATCAGTTACAGCATTAATCATGTTCCAGACTTGAAGAGGTATGGTGAAATCTTTGCCAAACCATACAGAATATTTTCAAAGAAAAAACAGTTTTTATGGGGGTGTTTCAAAAACTAACAACAAAATGGCTGCCCTAGCTGTACATCTGTGACAAAGTGGAAAACTAGAAAGCAGCAGGAAACACTGATGGCATCATTGTCTAATGCACCCATCATTTATGACTGTATAGAGAAGTAGTGTGGTCCAGTAAATGATCATTGTGCACAAAATGTTCCCTCCAACTAATTTCCATTACTTTTTCATACTTCACAGTATGAGGAATACTTCATAGTTTAGGTTTACTTCATAGCTTAGTTTTGTGAGAAAAAAGACGATTGTTGTCTGAGGGCTTGTCCATACTAACTCTGTCCACCCTAGGGAATATTCACTCACTCTCATTTTTCACTGATGCCCAATACCAAAAATATATAATGTTGCTGCTGTTTGGTATGTGCTCTAGGTGGAACCAACACAACTTTCAGCTCCTTACTTGTGAGCATACATAATGGTGCATACCTACAACTGTCCCAATGGAAGTAGCCAAATTACATTATTTGGCATTTGGAATGGGAAGAACATGTTTTCAGAGTGACACTCCATAGTATATTAGATTTGGTTGCCATACCCTGACAAGGCTAGGATGAAAATTCACCTCAGTGAGGGAAAACACTTAATTCCCACTTAAAAACACTCAAAATAGAGTTTAACTGGTAGTTAAGTGATATGTGGGCCTTATCCTGCCTTCTGTATTGAATGAATTGGATTGAGGGTAGAGGATGTGCTTTGTAGCTTTTACAACAATGTATATTAAATGTAGAGGTATCCATATAATTGTGGGGATGAAGATATTTCTAAAAAATAATGCTATATCTAAAAGTGATTGGACATTGAAGAGGACGGGGCAGCCGTAGATGGAAGACAATATCGCCATATTTGCAATGAGGAATTGTGCTGCTCCTTTAAAGGAGGTTAATTATTCAATACATGCATGTTCACTGAGGTTTCCCTCGTTCAATGGCCAGAACATTGAACAACATTAATAAGGAGAGACTGTGTCTGTGATTCCCTGTTATTTTCCATGAGGAAAAGTGATAAAGATTAAACTGTTGAAGTCTTGATGAACCTACAATAGCCTATAGAACCTTGATAGATAACTTGATGGATAACTAAGGCAATGAATGACCAGAAAGAACTGCTATTGTCTCCAGAGAACTAGTGCACTACAACATTGACATTGAAGCTCTGAGTGAGACAAAATGACCAGATAAGGGCCAGCTGAGGGAAGAGGATAGAGGGGAAGGGAAACCCATCCCAGGACGGATATATTCATGGAGTCAGCTTTGCCATCAAGAATCAGTTTGTCAGTCAACTTACAGCTCTCCCTGTGGTCATTAATGAACATCTTATAACCCTTTGTCTTAAGCTTAGCAACAACAATTACGCTACCATTATTAAGTATGCCCCAATGCTTGATGCTGAGGCTGATGTCAAAGAATAGCTCTACTGCAACCTTGACCACATTCTGACTAATACTTGCAAGGAGAGCAAGATCATTCTCTTTGGTGACTTCAACACCAGAGTCACATGTGACCTGGATGTCTGGAGTAGCACCACTGGGAAGCTGTAAGTAGGGAAAGCCAATTACAATGTTATCCTTCTTTTGAGCAAACATATGGTCTTGTCATAATGAACACCATCTTCAAGTAGAGTGACAAATACAAGAACACATGGAGATACCCTTGCTCTAAGCACTGGCACACCCTCAACTATGTTATTGTTAGAGCCTGTGACTGAGTCTATATCATGTAAGTCATGTGAGGATTACTGTCTTGTCAGATCCATTATGAATATCTGGCTTGCTCTGAAACACCAAAAAACAGCCAACAGCAATGTCTCTTGATACCAAATCTCTTCAAGACCTGAAGGTCTGTAAGAACCTTCAACAGTGTCTCCATGGAAAGCTTTCTGCCCTGTCCACAAATGAAGGTAACACTGAGGAACTCTGGAAAGGGTTTAAAACCACCATCCATTAAAACCAGGAAAGCCAAGGCTGAGACTGAACTTCAACTGGCTACACATATCAAGGATAATAAAAAGTCCTTTTTTGGATATATGGGGAGCCGGAGGTAACATTGGACCCCTGCTAAATCATATGGGTCAACTGACATCTGATGCCCAGGAAAAACCCACCTGCTTAACAGGTATTTTGTGTTGGTTTTTCACCAGCCCCAAAGGACAGCCCTACTCAAGATGGTACGGGACGGCCAGGGCGAGGGAGAACTGTTACCTTTCATCAATGTTGACCATGTGAAGGAACACTTTGAGAGGCTGGACACCTTCAAGTCAGCTGGCCCAGACAGCTTACACCCCAGGGTACTTAAGGAGATGGCAAGCATCATAGCTCTGCCACTGGCATGGATCTTCGAGAACTCGTGGCGCTCAGACAAAGTGCCCAAAGATTGGAAGAAGGCCAGTGTGGTGCCAATCTTCAAGAAAGGGAGGAAAGTAGATCTGGGGAACTACAAGCCGATCAACCTGATCTCTGTCCCAGGGAAGATCATGGAAAAAAAATTATCAGAGAGACCATTCTTGGTAAACTGGCTGAAGGCAATATCCTGAGGGATAGCCAGCATGGGTTTGTTCCAGGTACATCTTGCCTAACCAATCTCATCTCCTTCTATGATCAGGTGGCATATCACTTAGAAAAGGGAGAAGAGACTGATGGCATATATCTTGATTTTAAAAAAACTTTTGATTTGGTATGCCATGATCATCTCATAGAAAAAGTGGCCAACTGTGGCCTCGGCTACATCACAGTCCACTGGCTAGGGAATTGGCTCTGTCGTTGGATCTAGAAAGTGGTAGTTGATGGAAGTCAATCATCATGGTGCACCGTGACCAGTAGGGTCCCCCCAAGGCTCCGTCTTTGGGCCTATTCTTTTCAACATCTTCATTAATGATGTGGACATTGGTATCAGAAGCAGACTGGCCAAGTTTACTGATGACACCAAACTTTGGTGTAAAGTGTCCACATCTGAGGACAGGATAATGATTCAGGCCGACCTTGACAGGCTTGGAAAATGGGCAGATGAAAACCTGATGGCCTTCAACACCAAAAAATGCATGCTAATTGGCTTGGCAGTGCTATGCTGGCTAGCACCACAGCCGAAAGGGACTTGGGGGTCATGACTGACCACAAGATGAATATGAGCCACCAATGTAAGGTTGCAGCTGGCAAAGTGAGCAAAACTCTGGCTTGCATCCATAGATGCTTCTCTGGCAAATCCCAGGATGTCATCCTGCCACTGTACTTGGCCTTGGTGAGGCCGCAGCTGGAATACTGCATCCAATTCTGGGCTCCACAATTTAAGAAGGATGTGGAGAAGCTTGACAGAGTCCAGAGGAGAGCCACGCACATAATCAGAGGGCAGGAAAACAGGCCTTATGATGAGAAGCTGAGAGCTATGGGACTTTTCATCCTGGAAAAGTACAAGCTCAGGGGAGACCTGGTGGTTGCCTACAAGTATATAAGGGGTGTACATCAGGATCTGGGAGAACACCTGTTCACCACAGTGCCCCATGGGATGACAAGTTCAAATGGTTACAAACTGCTTCAGGACCATTTCAGGCTGGACATAAGGAAAAACTTCTTTACTGTCTGAGCCCCCAAGGCCTAGAATAGAGTGCTGCCAGAGGTGGTGCAAGCACTTACTCTGGATTCCTTTAAGAGTCAATTGGATGTTTATCTTGCTGGGATGTTGTGACCCCAGCTGACTTCCTGCCCCTGGTGCAGGGGGCTGGACTCAATGATCTTCTGGGGTCCCTTCCAGCCCTAATGTCTATTTGGCCTGTGCTGAATTAATTGACTATACCACCCATCAACACCAAGACTGGTTCAATGATAGTAATGCTGAGATCTGAGGCTTCCCGAACTGAAGAAGAAAGGATCATTCTGCTTCACAAGATGACACCTCATCTCAGCAGAAGAGAAGAATGAGACATTTCAGCTCCTCAAAGCCAAAGCTCAAAGGAGGATCTAGGAAATCAAAAATCAGTGGTGGTAAGATAAAGCCAAGACGATCCAACTCAATGCTGGCAAACATAACATGCATAGTGTTTTCCATGCAACAAAAGCCATCTATGGCCCAACTTCCCATGGTCCTACTTTCCTGCAATTACATGATGTCTAAATGCTCCTTAAAGACAATGAATTTATCCAAGCTAGATGGAAACTCCTGAACCATGAGTCAACTGTGGTAGATACCACAACTGAATCCATCCCCCAACACCTTGAAAGGAGGATCCTTTGCCAACCCTTCTATCCTAGAAAAAGTCTGGCGTGCCATTAAGAAAACTGAGAACAACAAGGCTACTGGACAGTATGGCATACCTGCTGGTATGGCACATCTACAAGGCTGGTGGTGAGGAAGAGGTACTGAGAACCTATGGAATTATTCAATGAATTTGAAACAACGAAGAGATCCCTGGGGATGTGCAATATGCCAGCATCATGGAGATCTTTAAGAAAGGTGATAAGTTGGTGTGTAGGAACTAATGAGCTATTGCCCTCCTTTCCACAGCAGGAAAAATCCTCACCCTCATCCTCCTGAACTATTTTCTACCTCTTGCTGAGGAAGTCCTGCCAGAATCTCTGAGCATGGGTCTGTAGCTCAAGCCTTGGATTCTTAAGTCACCTCAAGAACCATCAGTGAGCCATGGTAGAGATCATCCTCAAATTGATGGATTTCTGACAATGACAACATGGACAGAGAAGAACCCAATCAGTGCCCTAAGGAATCAACAACCTGGAAAGTGTCCAAGAGTTTTGAAAGATCCAGTCAGCTGGAAATAGGCAGGAAATAGGTAGGCATGTTTTAAGTGGTGCATGAGCCTTATACACAATTTTGCCGTATATATTTGATCTCTTTCATGTACAACTATAGGATTTAATTTTACCCATCTTTAGAGAAATCAGATACCAGATTTTGTAACAGTTGGTTATTAATTTATATCTATCGATATGTCCACCCTGTAGTATCTAGGCACATTATCTTCATTGCTGATGAAGGTGAAACAAAACATGATGTGAAAAAAATCAAAAGGCACCAATGTTCTGAAAAGTTAATTCTGACTGCAGAGGATGTAGTGTCCAAAATCATAGAATCTCTTTGACTGTATCTGATATTATCCTTCTTTATAGCTGACAAATGCTAACATTAAAAAAATGAAAATGCCCTCTAGTTCTCTTCTCTTAATCTTAACACTGGTTGACTGCTCCACTACATTAATACTTGCTCTGACTGTGCTTTTGACTCCCTTGGTGATTTGATCCATAAATCGCTTCTCTCTAGAGCCAAACAAAAATTACATATTTATTTTTCTACTAGGAGCTTACGTTCCTGAATTTTCAATGTATTTCTTTGCCTTACTGATACAATGATTTTGTTTTACTTTGAGTCTGATTTCCTGCATTCAAAGCTTCTGCTGTGGTGGGCATCATTTCATGTGGGAAAAACACTGACATTTTCAAAACATACTGTAAAAACAGATGAACATCCAATTTGTAAATTTGCTATAGCTCTGCTACGCAACTCTTCCCAGATCTGCTCAATTGACAGATCTGCCATAAAAAACACACAAGTGACATCTTTTCAAAACACTGTACCTTTCTTTTAGTAAACACAAAAGAAGTACAAGGTTATGGCTCTATAATCTGGTATTAAATCAAACTAGTATATCAAACCAAACAGTGTAAGAAAGCACCACTGGGAGATGTCTACCACTGATCTCCCTGCCTTGCAAGGCTTAAGATTACATAAACGTGTTCTCTTTCATTTAACCTACTCAAAGCCTGTCTCTTTGAATCAAAACTCATGTTGGCCACTCCAAATTATCAAGACACAACTTATCTACAATAGACTGCTCCAAAAGATTACTGACAAATTATAAGCAATTTCAGCTGCCTGTAAATGTTTCCTGTGGATCATTTTGAATGACCTTGAGATCAACCTTAAGCAATCCGGGTATTTGTCTTTCATACATTTCCCTAGTGGACATGAATATCAGTTGTATTAAAAATGATGGATGGTGGCAATTTCCTATTAATTGCAATAGAAAAAAAATCTTAACACTTCTGATGTGTAGTGTTGACCATAGAGAAAGGGGAACTGTATTTCAGGTGAATATTTTCTCTGGCAGTTTTTGTGTAAACAAGACTTGAATGATGCCTTTGAATAGTTGAGAAAATGTGTCATTGGCAATTGTCCTAGAACTACAAATAGTCCAAGAAAAGGATGAAGTCACCTATACAACAGAAGTAATTGCCAGACACAAGGAGAAAAATATTCTAGTTCTTTCTTTTTCCTCTTACAGTTTGTCTTTATCTAACATAGTGAAACTGAATCAGTGACCTCAAAGAGCCCTAGAAACAATGGGTTTAGTGATTACTTCAGTTTCTTAATCCAATTAGAAATATCCTCATACTAGGCATAGCCATATATCATATTTTAATAGTTACATTTCTTATTATCTAATGTACTTTCAAGCTATTATAGAAACTTCAATATTTTAAGGATGCTAACTAAACCATAATGATATTCAAACATTATTTGACTGGTTTTTAATGAAAAACTTTATAAAGCAATTGTTCACTACTGCATGTACATTTTTGACATATAAGAAGTGTTAATATCTGCTTACTAAAAGCAAATGTATGTATTATTGCATAGAAGAACAATGATAATGATTGACTATTCTAATACTAAATCCTCTAATATATGCATTACTTAATATTTTCTTCCTCCTGGGGTTGATTTACAATGCATTCATTAATGCAAAGATTTATAACAGATAATATTCCAAACCTGTCAGGAATCAAAATGAGTATTTACATGGCTTTAGGTATTCAGCCATTAGCTGTGATTGAGAACTAAAGCATAACCTGTCTTTTGAAGCTCATTTTTAGCTTGAAAGCTTAGTTGGTAATATGGAGTATACAGGCATCTTGATTTAGAAAGGGAGACTGAAGGTCTGTGCTTCATCATGAAAGTCCTAAATACTCGTTTAAAGGCATTCAAAATGCAGATAGGCCCCTGAAGGATCTTCAAGAATATACAGAGTCCTAAGTCCCATTATAATTAATAAAAACTTAAAACACCTTGCTTTCTTTGAAAATCCTACTAGACTCCTATCTGCATCTTTAGGCACCTTTACAAATCTGATCACCTCTGACTTCCAGTGAAAACTACTTTTTTTTGTCAGACAATATATGCATCTCACTAGGTGCGTCTACATATGCCCCTATGGCACCATTGTTACTGCACTGTCATTCAGTGCTTCCTTTTGGAAGTACTAAATGATGGTGCAGTAACAGGCCGTACTGTGCCATAATGGCGGTGCATGGTCGTTTTTAGCTGCTACATAGCAATGCATTATACCAAGGGAACTCATTACTATGGAGACATACCTGTGGCATCATGATTTGTGCCTGCTGATGCTATGGTGCTTTAGCACATGGGCATGTCTACATGTTCATTAATGAACTTTAGGTAATGTGCATTAAATCTAGTACCTCCATTGTGAGATACTAGAAAAAAGCACATGAGCCTATTTTGATGTGCATTAGCTAAAGAGCACAGCTTTTTTGTGACATTTTAATGTGCATTAAAATAGGCTAATACACATTAAAGTGCAGGTGTATGAGCCCACTAAGTGTCTGAGTTAACTCTTATAAATTAAACCAGATATCTGATAATCAACCTAGGCTCTGAACTTTTGTCCCCACACAATAATAAAGATTCTGAAGGCCCAGCCCTGGGGAACTCTCATTGGGATTTAGTTGGTATTTTTATAATGACTCATGAGAAGTGTGGGATGATCCAGGATTTTGTAAAGGAGTTTGTGGGAGCAGTGACTGGTGCTGCAGTGGTGGCTGCTTCTCTACACCAAGCTTTATTCCCTCCAACCAGGCAGGGCAGACCATGCATTCGGAGCAGCATCTGAGGACTTTATAAGTCCCTGAATCAGATAACCCCTCCCCCCGCTTCATGCTCAGCAGCATTTCTCTTCCCTTCCCCTCCTTATTTCCCTCCCCCTCTCACTGCTGCTGCTTTCCCTGCTGTTTGCATCTGCCCCGAGGGACCTCCAGAGCTGCTTTTGCCCTGCTCCAGGTGGGCTATGTAGGAAACTGGGCTCAGCTAGGGACAATGTCAATGGGTGGGTTTCCCCTTCCTTAGCCTGCTCCTGTACTGGTGGGAATTACTCAAGATTGGGTAGGGAGAGAGAATCCACTCTTGCTTCTGTCTCCAGCTGAACCTGGCTACCCGTGAAGCCCAGATGGAGCAGGGTGGGAGCATCTCTGGACCTCTTTTCACCTCTGAGGCAGCTGGAGATACTGGGAATGGTGGCAGTAGTAGGCAAAAAAGTGGGGAAATGGGAGAAGTGGGGATGGGATGTGGAGCTCAGCGCAGAGGGAAATGGAGAGGGAGACTTATCTGGTTTGGGGACTTAAAAGAGACCCTGGCAACTGCTCCTGCAGTGTGGTCTGAAAGAGGGACGTGACCATCAAAGCTCCCCCCTGGATCCACCCTTGTCAGAAGAAATATAATTTGGTTCATTTCCTTGTATCTGTGTTGCTTCTACAAATAACCCAGGGAATATAGGATCTAGGACCCGAGATCTGCTGAATATGAAAGTGTTATTTTTATATTCTAACTAGTTAATAGAAGCACACTTTAAGAATGAAGAGTAACAATGTCTGCTTTAAGACTATTCTGCGGGACATGCTTTCCTCCCTCAGTTTTAGTTGCAAATAAAGCCTTAAGTAGAGACTGAGGATAACACTTTTCTACAGCCGTGGACTAATTTGGGGAATTCTGTTGTCACTCATCTTAAAGCCAGCCTTGACATGCTATTTTCCATTTGCAGAATTTCTGCCTATCAGGGACATCTTTCTTTAGCATCAAAAGAGGTTATCCTGTTCTCTGTCAGCTCTATGGAGCAAGATCCTTTGGACCTCAGGTGCATCCCAGCATCCTTTTGGCCCATTCTTTCAGCACTTACTTTTAACAGCACTGCAAAACTCTGAAGCATAAATGGAAATTAAGAAAGACTGTGGCAGGGGACCAAATCAAGTGTAACCTTTCAAAAGGAAGTGACACAGATCGGAGGCTGGGAGTATTGCTGAGATGTATAGTTTGGTATCAGAAAGAAACTAGGATGTGGTGTAAGAGCCAAGGGCCAAATCCAGCATTTGCTCAGGGCACTTAATACATGTAGGGTCAGCCTTGCTTAGCTGACCTTAATTACATTATTTGCTGTGCAATCTAAATAAGGCTTTTAATAGTTTAGTTTCAAGTAATAAAGTGCCATTCATGTGTGTAATTTATTACTGTGTACATTAATATTTATAGGCAGAAAAAGAGTTGAAATACTTTTAGCCAGTATTACAGTTTTTTTCCCTCCAGTCAAGAGAATCATCTTTTGGTCCAATTATTTATTTACAAAGCTAGGATTTTTTTACTAGAAACCCTTTGTGTGTTTGCTATAGGTCAAGGTAAGTTGATAGAATAATAAAATGAAGCTAGCTTTTATGATTTTGCCTAAATCTTTTCTAAATCCTTTGAGTCTAAAAGCTGACATAGGGTCTGAAAGCAAATCCCAGTCAGAATGTAATTGTTGGAATCATAATCTGACACATAATTAACTACTTTTAAGTAGTAATTTTAAAATTAAATTGGCCACATTCACTCATTGACCCTAATGCAGTAATTCCAGAGATGAATTCTGCCAAAAATGATTGAGATTATAACTTGTTGTCCAATATGGGTGGAAAGTGCCCCTTCACTCCCTGTGGGCTGCCTATGTTATTCATAGCACCATGGATGGGATGGATGGATGGGCTCTGTGGGCTGCCGTGCCATGCATGCAGCACCATACCTAGACTCCTGGTGGCCCTGGGCAAACTTTTAGTATTGGTCCCCCTTTGCCAGGGATAATGATGATAATAATCATTATTTTCACCATTTTCGGGCCCCCTTGTTGTCCGGGCCCTGGGCAGCTGCCCAGTTCACCCATGCCTGTATCCAGCCCTGCATGCCACACCTTTGCTCTGTGTCCCCAGTTCACCAGGCAGCACAGCTGAAGCTGTACAGAGCAGGAAGTAACCAGCACCACAAATAAGACCAGTACAGATTACATTTCTCACAAATCCCAGTTCAAGGTAGGAACAAAGACCTCAGTTGTCACTCTCTGGATCTTTGAATCACAACCTGATTCCTAGTCCAGTCCTGAAGCAGCACAACTGTGCACTGTCACTTACTTGGGGCTTATGGCAAAGTCTCAAGATTTGCTGATTTCTGCTCCTTGTTGTCAGCATCACTACCAAGCCAAGACAGAATAAAGAACTATGGAAATTAGAAAAAAGGTGTGTTAGAAGAGCTTAGCCATTTAAACACCCTGCAGTCTTCACTGCAGTCTATCAGCAGGGTATCAGAAATCTTAAGAGGAGGAAAAGATAACTGCAACTGTCTTTTTGAACTTGACTACTTAGGAATGAATTTTCAAAGCAGAAACGAAACTCTGTCAGTACAAAACATTCATATTTGCATACACAAAGCAGGCAAGTGTATAGATAAGTACCTATTGTAACTGTAGCTCTCCGTTGTGTGAGTGCAACTGGCCATTATAACCTTAAATATGTGGTCTCTGTGCTTTAATATGAAAACTGAAATTAAAACATTTGACCCTTTTATTGGGGACAGAGAAATTGAGGTCCTTACTAAAATGTGGGTATTCTGTTTACAAGTCTTTTTAAAATATGGTTGCCTACTTCTTTTTTAATTTGGATCTTTGGTTTATTTTCATGTAAAATCTTTTTTGTTAGATCTTTTGTGATCCTTTTTTATTGAAGTGATTTCAGAGTTTAATCATTTCATCAGTGGAAAAAAGCTTTATATATGCATTTTAAAAGATGACACTATTAAGAATTATGAGAAGTTGCTGAGTTAAACATAAAGACACACGGTTTGATGAATACAATTAAGGGAAATATTTACAATGATTTCCCTTAAAAACAGTGTCCTCCAACAATTATCACACTGTCATGTCTGATTTACTAAGTATTTACTACGCCCCTCATTAGAGATGTAGCTCAGAGTATTATGCAGAACATTTGAAACATTGACGTCTTAATGGTGAATGCTGTAAAGAAACATAAATATTGTAGTGTATCAGGTGGTAAAAATCAGCACAGTTTCATTTCTGAAAATGGAGCTGTGTTGATTTACATCAGCTGAAAATCTGGCTGTACTTGGAATATGAAGGCACAGAGCCTGGGTAATAAGTTGTTTCTTAAATTCAATAGATTCTGAGTTTGATTCTGCTGTACAGGGTGGCAGGGGGAGAAGGGATGGAGGGCACAGCCCCCAACTTGTCCAGCCCATGGGATATACAGGCCCTGGCTGCTTACAAGTTAAACAGTCATGAATTGAAACACCATTTTGTATGTTACTTTTGAATAACCTGAATTTTTTTCTGTACAAAAGCAAAATGAATACATTTTCAATGCCAGGCACTGTCAAAGCAATAATTCAGGTTACCTATTTGGTTCAGCTTTCTGTGTATTGTAACTGCAATGCTCTGTTTCTAACTTCACTTTGAGACATGGTTGTGACTATCAATGCATCAGTACTTGTCACCTAAAATGTACTCTAAATCACTCAGTCATAAAGGTTGCAAAATGGTAGGTCCTGTCAAGTTTAAAAGGCACAATGTAAAATCAAAGAGCTTCATGTTAAAATAGATGAGTTTGGTGATGGTGGTTTGCATAGAAAATATAGATCTTTTCTAGCATAGGGATTGTTTGCTCTGTAAAAAATTCTAAGTTCATTGTATAGAAGGCATAGAGTTTTTCAAGTTATAACACTGAAGCTCTTAATACCATGTTGCATCTGGTTTACTAAATTTCTTCTCTGTATGCACATCTTTCTTTTTTAGGGTGTCTCTGTGTATGTCTAAACATCTTGGACAAAAAAGAAGTGCCCTCACTCTAGCAACAGATTGTGTGCCGAGGTAGCAGAAATAAACCACTAAGTGAAGAAAAAGAAACTAGTTTGTTTAACATTAAAGGTATATATTTTCTATTTTTCAAAATGTTACATAATTCGTACATATTTACAAATAGAGAAATCTTATTTGCCCAATTTACAGACAAGCAATCCCAGAAAACTATCTTCAAAGGGAAAGTGTGAAGCCTGCAAATAAATGTTCAATCATGTTATTCAGTTATGATATTATTCAAGCAACTCTACAATCTCTCAGCAAAGTCTATCTCTATTTTAACTCTATTTTGGCCATCTCACGTAAGAGATCAAGAACAATTCCCCTTTCCTTTCGGGACGAGGAGAAGTAGCTGCTCCAAGTAGTCTAATCTTTTCCCTGATGGAGATTAGGATGCAGCCCGCAACTCAAGGAATATGAGTGCATAGAAAAAGGGATAGTTAGTGAGTGAATGGCTATTTGTGAGAAGCCAGTAAATTGTTGTGGCTATTTGAGGGGGAAGAGGCATCAAGTCAGATTAGGAATTTCTGTGTATGGGTGAATGACTTCCTTATGAAGAATCCTGTAGAATTCAGTGAGGATCAGAACAATATGGCTGTTGGTAGAGGTGTTGTAAAATAACTCTGCAATCCTACAATAAAGAATGTGATATTTTCTATAAGTTTAAATAAGCAACTTTATAGAGTTCTAAGTGGGGGAGATATAATCTGCTATTTATAGGACTATTTGATGTGGGGCATGAAAAGCAATGGAGTGTGGGAACCTATGTACATACAGGCAGAGGTGAGAAGACAAAAATGATTTTGTTTAGGTGGCTAAGTGGGTGTTAGAGTCACAAACTAGATGCTAGCATATGGGAGTATAAGCATGAGGGTGAATAGGGGCAGAGAATGGATGAGTTTTTGTTTGAAGCATGGAACAGAGAGGGAGTGGAAAGAAGTGAGATGGATGGAGAGAGTAGAAAGACGGAAATACATTTGCAAAATAAGCCTGGGGGGTAACCACAAATTTGGGGTTCAAAAGATATATCAAGACCTACAGCAATCAGGAAAAAAATAAAAATCACAGGAAAATATAAAGAGAAAGAAGAACCAGTACAAGGGAGACATACAGTAGCAAGGTTCATATAAATTATTTTTCAAGAGAAATTTTTCTTCTGAGTATGAAGCTAAATAAAGCTATAAAAATGATAAAAAAATGGGCTGGGGAGACAGACAAGTGAGCTGAGGTTGGAGGGGCCATATACTGCAGTTTGCCTAGGGCAATGAAATGCCTGGGGCTGGCCCTGGGTATAAAGTAGCATTAGCATTAGATGGTTACATGTAAAAGAAAACATCTGATCTAATCATTATTTTAGCCTTTGGCTCTTATATTCAAGCACTGTCATGTCTTTTGAAATCTGTTTACAGCTTATGATATACATTCTGTCATTGTTACAGTGTTTTCCATAATAAGGGTAATTCTGATCCAGGTCCTTTGCTGCTGATTATAATGAATGCCAATACATGGACTTCTTATCTAATCATCTTAATAATGATCTGTAGTGGAAAGTGATTTATAACCACTTTGCATATCATGGATTTATTCCATGGTACTATTATAGCTTTTATTACCTGAATGAAATGTACTGGCTCAAACATCAAGAAAAACTTTGATTTCTATACTCTCTTCACTTAGGCTCAATGTTGTATTCCATTTTCCTTCAGTTTCCATCATTATTTATCACCTTATACATAGCATTGATCCAGAAATCATTGATCAGGATTTTCGGGCAAATGTATTAAAAAAAAGAGAAAATCCACAGAATTTTTTAAACTAATCATTGCAAGCTGCTCCATTTTAAATGAGCTTATTTGCTGTATCTTTTCATTTTGAAAAGCCTGTGTGTTCATGGAATGGAAAAAATTCAGTTGACAAGTTATAAAGGTAATTTTAAAGCAAGCCCTTGGATTACTTATTTAAATTATACCCCCACACTTTTTTTTTCAAACTACCATCTGTTTTTGTCTCAAATTGTGTGTCCTAGATAAAGTAATCAAAATGGAAATACTATATTCTTTCTCGTTTGGAAACGCATATGATAATGGAAATGGTTAGGCTTCTGTTCCTGTGAAGTGTCTTCCGTATTATGTTTGTACACCTGTATATAACATCATAGGCCAGTGGACTCGAAAATCCTTTAGCATTTCAAGCCAAACTCCAGAGCTTAACTTTATTTGAAAACCACCGAAACTGTTTTAAGTGAAAATATCAGGGGAAGGGGGGATGGCGGGGGAAGGGAGTTACTAATCAGTATATTGTTATTTTGACACAAATGGTTGCCTTTAAGAAAATGCATTCATAATTTTCTGTTTGACGTGATCTCAGCATCCAGTAAAAAGCTGACAATTTTTCATCCCCCTGACAGGACTCCATTAATAAAACAACAATCTTTTGTGTGTAGTAATCTTTAATCTTATTTTGTCACACACTTCTCAGTAGCATTTCCACTCGTTTTACAGTATAATTTATGGCACTGAAACAACTCCCTGCCCTGAAAAAGGTCAGTCTGTCAAGGTTTACTTGTCTTTGAAGAAAAGTAATAGAGCATTATTTATGAAGCAAAGAATACGCTTCAATACTTTAATCAATCAGAAAGATACTTACATTATTGTATCTTTTGCCAAAAAATACCATGAGCAAAGGATACATCAACCTTGCATTCTCTTTTATGTTGCAAAAGGCCTTTTACGTTTTATGTCTCCTTTTCCTTTTGTGTTTACTGCAGTATGAAAATAACAAGGCTGATGATGTCTGATATCTCAGAACAATTTGTAAATTATGAGCATAGGATTGATCTTTTCTGAAGATCACAGAGACTCTGGACAGATTACCTAGCACTATCCAGCAGACTCATTGCATTAAATTCCTCTGATAAAACATTGGTGGTCATGTGAGTAAAAGAGAATGTTGCAGGAGGTTTTAAAGTGCAGAACTCAGAAGGTAACTTGCAGGATGCATAGCCACATTTGGCACCCATATGTTTTTAGAAATCATGATAAACACAAATTAGAACATGCAATGTGGGCAAACAAATTGGTAGCTCATTAGTGAAAACAGTCACACTTTAAATTAAGTCTCTGAAGTCAGGATTTAATTTAGGTTTAGTAAGACAGCTTTATGTGAATGAAATTCCAGTACATTATTTAAACCATTTCATTGATGTTTAACAAGTGTGTAATAACATACATATTATCTATTAGTCATTAAACATTCATAAATATGTTTTTACTAATTATTTTATATCTAACATGAAATTGCTATTACTATTCGCTATATCTTCTTAAGTGTAATAGATGACTAGTCAATTTTTTAAGATCAAAGATATATTTGTATATTTTATACCTATTAAACCTCAAATATTTTCATAGTAAGCAAGGCTGTAATCCTGCAAGGAGAAATTCACATGCCCAACTTTACACACTGTGAACAATCTCAGTGAACTCAGGATGTGCAGTGATTCAGGACCAACACAAGAGGCAAAGCAACACAAAATGGTAGGTCCTACACAAGCAATGCCAAAGTCAGTGGAGTTACACAGAGTATATAAGGTTAAGCACATGCAGGATGCAGATATGAAACATAAGCCAACATATTTAATAAATTCTTTGCCTCTGTCTTCCTCAGTAAGGACCAGAACTGCCACCTCCCTGCTGGGCCCCCTTTGGGCCCCGGGGGAGGCTCACCTGGGCCTAGAGTGAGTGAGGATTTAGTTAGGGAGCTTCTGGAGGGGCTGGACATTTTTAAGTCAGCCGGCCCGGATGATCTTCACCCTAGAGTCCTGAAGGAACTC
>NW_017728992.1:123259099-123271446 GCF_001723915.1 Gavialis gangeticus | reverse complement strand
TGTCCCTTCTGACCCTAGAAACTATGAAACTATGAAACTATAAAATGAGAACATACTATGTGCATAGGTATTCAAGACACTATCACTTAAAAGTGCTCTGTTAAAGAAATGTCAACCCTTAGCACCTATGTTTCTGCAGTGAGATTATCTGCTTTGAGATTTGTATAACTTAGAGGCAAAAGATGTCTACTCTGAAAATACAGTGTCTAAAATCTGAGTTGAAGTGAACGAAACTAAGTATTTACAAAATAAAAGTTAGGATACCTCTCCAAGATTATATATTCAATAAGGAGTTGAATATACCTAAGCAGTTATATAAATTGTTACCATGCTCATTAGATCTGTAGCATTGGTCCAAAGGACAGAAAGATTGCACAACATATTGGTCAGGTAATATAGGGACAGTTATTTCTTTTTCTTCTATACAAATGCATACAACATTTTAAATACTGTGAAATGACTGCAGTGGGACTTCTCATCTGCTTAAAGTGAAGCATGTGCTTAAGCACATTGTTAGATCAGGTCCAGAGCAGTCAGTACTATTGCCAGATCAAGTGAAAAGCCAGGCTGGGGGTGCCAGTGACACAAAACTGAAATACTAGTAGCACAGGCAGATCCAGGATTTTAAAAAGGGCAGTGCTGGACCAGCAACCAGTACCAGCTATCACTGTTGCAGCTGCTCCTGCCATGATCCAGCTGAGGCTGTGAGGAGTAGCTAAGTGGGGAGCCAGCTTGGCCAGGAACAGAGGTGACAGCAGGCATGTTCCCCTTTCCCTGATCCTATTCCTAGACTGGTAGAGGACAATCAAGAAATGAGGTAGGGAGGGGGCACCTGCTTGCCACCACTGCTCCCTATATAGCCCAGCCAGAGCAGGGCAGGAGAAGCTCTAGAGTTCCCCCTTCTTTGGGTCAGCTGGAGGACAGTGGCAGTAATGGTTGTGGGAGGGAAGAAATGAGAGCGGGGAAGGGCAGGTACCACTAGGCATGGAGGGGAAGGGAGTGGGTACTGAATTGGAAGGGACTCTTACCTGTTTTGGGGACTTCTAAAAAAGTCCTAAGGTGCTGCTCTTATAGCAAGGTCCTAAAGGGCTCTGTGACCACACCACTGCACCCATTTGGCTCCACTTTTGATCAGCAATAGTTTAAGCACCAATATCTGTGATTAGGAACAACTGTCGTTCAGGCATTTTCCTACAGACCTTCTTATTCCCCTCCTGATCTCTTTGAGATCAATTCATTGCCTATAGATGGGAATGAAGAAGTCCCATGAAAGTATATGGGTGCTGGAACAAGCCCTGAAAATTTAAAATGTATTTGCTTTTCTGCACAAGGTTCAAAATACACACACAGTAAATTGTGTCATGTGATCACATTAACATTTAACACATACATATTTCCCCAAACACAATTCAAATCTCAAGTAGAAAGTTTTCCTATAATATTAGCAGATTTTTATTTTCTGATTATTTCTATTTCTTTCCTATTCCAAAATATTTTTATTATGTCAATGAGGCTAGTGGATATGATTCTTGTCAAGCTGTGGGTTAAACCAACTTTAACTTAAACTTTTACCTTTCTTTACAGTTCTCTTCCATTATGCACCACTGTAATTTTTTCTAAGTAAAAACCAAACTTTGTTCTTTTTCAGTGGGGACATTAATAGAACTGTTCTGAGCAAAAGGTAAGTTAGGTTTATATTTTCTAAATTGTGCTTGTCATTTAAACAAATATATCAGGAAGATATGAAGAGAAAAGTGAAAGCGTGAATGACACAAAGCAAGAACTGCTTTCAAAATGATAAAGATTGTAACAAGAAAGGGTCTGTTGGTTCATACTGTTTCCCATTCTTGATATAATCATTGTTTCAAGAATAGATTCATATTCTGCATCATTTTCTGTTACCTTTATGGTCTTTCTTACGAGAATGAGGAATGAAAATTTTAATGCCTCATATATTCTGTGAATTACTGTAGACGAGTATGCTGTACTACTTTGATCTTTCCTATATTCTGCAGTTTGATTGGATCGTGATGTGAATGGAAAACAGCACAAAACAAATCAGTTTCTGAGGGAATGATTGCAAACAGGAATAGGCGAAGAAAGAAAAGGTACCAGTTCAGCCCATTTCATTACACTGCAAATCAGCTAGAGAGTTCAAATACCAACTACCCAGAGGTACCAAAGATTATCTCAATTTTAGGGGTTAACCAGCCTATCAGTTACCAGCAAAATTTTTGACTGGGTGTTCATTATGTGTATAAAACTGTCTAGGGCTGGCTCAAGTATTGCTCGATCAGAATTCAGCAGTACTATATTACAGGATGAATAGGAAGAAACAGAAAGATCTGAGGAAAATAAAAAGAAATAGAAGAGATACAGAATTACCTGTTTCTTAACTGTCTCAGACAAATGTTCCACATCACATTTACCATAAACTGGAAATAACTGGCAGACTCAGCAAGAGGTTGGGTGGGATGCCAGGAGTGATAGGCCCAGTTGTAGAATTACCCTTGTATCTATATTGGTGGCCACTCCTGCTGAGAATTAAGGGACATTGTTTGGTTGGGGAAGATGTACTGGATCTGTTTTATGGATAAACTGAATATTATACTCTCCAAGGCTGAAAGCCCAGAAATGTTAACAAGCAACAACAATCATTAAGAAGCCCCAAGCTAGCAGTTTTTTATCCTTTAATTTATCTTTCTCACAATCAGCTCTAAACAAGGCAACGGGTGTGGATTTGGGGTTAAATAATCTATGGTGTATATATGAGGACACTTTAACTAAAGTTTTGCATATCTGGTGTGAGTAGATGGATGTTTCATGAAATTAAAGTCTTGTTTAGAACGGGAAACAAAGAGAAGGATGAAAAAGCCCAGTAAATGGATATTATTTTGTTACTAAGAATATTAAACTGTGGATTTAGTTATTTCATCATGGAATAGAACTATTATTTGTATTTTACTTAAGGCATAGGCAAATAGTGTTCACCTATCACCTTCCTTTTGCAAACCTTTTACTAAGGCTAGAGACTGCAGATAGCTTATACCAAATAGCTTATACCAGATAACTTATACCAAATTTTCATCATGTAGGTTTGAGCAAAATGAGCAAAACATTTGCAAAATCTGTGTATGAACTTGTTTTGTGTGAAAAATAGGGATGTGTGGGGCTAAAATAGTTAATTGCATGATTACAGCTTTATTCACTCTTTTTTCCATTCTGTATTTTCAAATGTGTATTGTATTGGGCAGTTTTTATAAAAACAATTTAGGAACTTGCCTTCAAAAAATTAGCTAAATGTATAACACTGAGGATAGATACAATCATTTGGAGAGATAAGGGGGAGGTGAGATCGAGTTAAAAATGGCTACCTGATCTAAGGCAAGTCAGGATAGGGGGGCTATCAAGGGGACTTTGGGGAATCAGGGGCAAGTGGGGTCTACAGGGGGGCTTGGGGGAATCAAGGAGCAAGTAGGGTCCCCAGGCAGGTTTGCAGGGATCAAGGGGGCAAGCAGGTTCCATGAGGGTGATTGGTGAGGTCTGGGTGGGTTTGGCAGGATTGGGGGGAGGGATACATGAGGGCTTGGGGGAATCAGAAGAGCTAGTGGGGACAGCAGGGGGCTTGGGGAGTTGGGCGGTCTCTTGCTACTGGGACCAGGGGCTATTTTTGGCACCCCACCCTTGGATGAACAACTCCTCCCCCACAGAAGCAACCCCTCCAATCTAGCCTGTCCCTTTCTCCACCCTGACTTACTTCCTGGGCTCCCGGCACTGGCAAACACCAATAAAGCCAGCATCAGGAGTGGCTTGTGGGATGGGAGTTTTGGCAGACCCCGGGGACGGAGGGACTGGCTAGTCAATGGGGTGGGGTTGAGGGGTGGGACAGCAGCTCTTCAGAAAAGGACCTGGGGGTTATAGTGGACAATAAGTTGAATATGAGCCAGTAGTATGTCCTTGTTGCCAAGAACTCTAACGGCATACTGGGCTGCATTGGTAGGTGTATTGCCAATAGTTCAAGGGAAGTGATTATTCCTCTCTATTCAATGCTGGTGAGGCCACATCTGGAGTACTGTGTTCAGTTTTGGGCCCCTCACTACAGAAAGCATGTGGACAGGGTGGAGAGAGTCCAGCGGAGGGCAACAAAAAATGGTGAGGGGGCTGGGGGGATATGACTAATAATGTGACTGATAATGCAGACAAAATTAATGATTTTTAACACAAGTATCTTATTATTATCCTTACACACCAGGTTTCCTGGTGTGTGAGCAGGAATTCTGTATTGCAAATGATCTTTTTGTCCCTTTTTCAGCTTCTGCATATAGACAACTCCACTATACACTTTCCATCAAAACAAGGTTGTAATTTTGGTGTCATATTTAACTCATCCTTCTTCTATGCATCCATAACATGTCAATCTTAATAGAGAAGAGACACACTTCTGTAATAAACGCATAGAAGATGCTTTATTCAGGATGCTGGACACACAGTACCCCAGTAGCATTCTGGCTCTGTATCTTACTGACAAAAAACACTGACTGTATTGCCAAGTGTCTAAATTAAGCAATATTGGAAGCCTTTCTGACTTCACTCTATTCTATATCCAGGATATGCTTGAATTTTATTGCTACACTATTTCTAATACCCATACTTTCTTCTCTAGGCCTCCTGCTACAGCCCTTGACCACTGCAAGCTTTTCCATTAACTCTCTCCTACAACCTACTTTGCAGTGTTCTACAATCTACGCAACAGTCCACTATTAGTATTCACAGCAAAATTGTCTCTCAGCCACTCTTGATTTCAGTATCAAGTTCAAGCAGTGCTCAGTGCCACTTTCTGCACAGTACGTTGTTTTCTACTTACTCCAAGTATAAGCAAACGTGTGTGTCTTTATGGTGAGACACAGTGCTAATTAATCTGGCTGATGTGCTACTGCTTCCTGTCCCTTAGCTAACCTATCTCCCATTATAGTGTACACAGGCACTGTAAGATATTTACATTCTTTCCATGCATTTCTTCAGAACTTCCTATTTGGTCCCTCCTCCCACTTTCAGCTTTGTGCCTTCCTATAAGATGCCACCTTTCCTTTGTTGATTGGCTGTCCTTCACTAATTAAAATCAGACACAGTTTTGTGTGTGTGACAAAATTGGCTTTTGCCAAAAGAATACAGATTCACTGAAAATGAATATGCTCCCTGGCATGCATCTTATTTGGCCAAACCTAATGAGACATTTTTGGTTTCAGTAAAAACAGAGTCCATTATTTTACTTAGGTTTTAGCTTTTCATTTTGCAGTTTCAGTTTTATTTCAATGCTTTCACTTCAGTTAATTTTTTTTTTTGTTCCGAGTTTCCCATTTTTTTTGTTTTAACATCTGCATTTCATCCTCAGTCTCCCATTTTGTTTTGACTTGGTGTTGGCAAATTCCATTTCTGCCTCATGTTGCCCTGCCTGCTCTTTATTTGGGTGAGCGCATATTATTTTTGATTGGTTCAGCGTAGCTACTTGAAGTCAGGCTGTTCTTATGAGCGAGGGTTTGCTCTTTGTTTGCTTGTAGATGTGCAGCCCTGAAGCAGAGTAGAGAAGAGCAGACTGTATATCTGGAGGAAAAAAAACACAGGAAGAAGCAGGTTTGGGAGAGGATTTTCCCAGTATAATCAGCATGGCTAGGTATTCTCTTTCATTGACCTGTGTTTCCCAGCTGCTATGTATTGTTTTTGTGAGGCAGCAATTATTCACTGATTTCATGTCACATCCACAAAACCTGCTTCCCCACTTTGTTTTGCAAGATGAGCAGAAGGACTTTAACACACAGCTGTTTCAGGCCCCTCAAAAGAAAAAGAAAAAAAGTCTCATTTCTGATTATGCTGCCCATTCAAGCAGCAGTGTTGCCTCATTTTTCCCCCAGCACAAGTATGACAGCTGGGTTAATGGATCTGAGAGTGTACAGCTTGAAGCTGCTCTTAGCCTGCATTATACCACAAAGTATCTTAGTGGGCAAGGAAGAAGTGCCCTTCTTCTGGGAGCTTGGTAAGTAAATGGAGAAGCCATTGTGGAGGTTTTGCAGCATAAACCCCGGGAAAAGGCTGCAAAGGCCTTCAAGTCCATCTATAGCATCTGTCAAAGTAGACTGTTACCTACAAAAGCTTAAGTCTCTCTGAATTTGCTAGTTTCTTAGGTGCCATCCTGCCCTGCCCTCTCCTAGGAAGCGAAGATAGAGAAACCAGCAAATATAACTTTGCCTGAGGCAAAATGATTCTCTGAAGAGGACCCTGAACACAATTGACTGCTCATTCCAGGTGCAGCAGATACTGACATGAGAGATGACAAAGAGGATGAAATCAGTACATCTCTATTTAGTTCATCACTGCATGAAACTGCTTCTCCTGAGTCCTTACACTAGCAGGCTCCTGTCCAGACGAAAATCAGCTCACTCCAAAACTGCACTCAACTTTTTCATTTCTTTATAGCATATGACAATTAGTCATAGGTCCTAGTTTTGGGAAAAGGTCACTACTTGCACCTCTGATGGAAATGGTTTTGGAAGGAAGATTATGGCTTGAGGTGGGTAGTACTCTTACATATCATTGAATGCAGCAGGAACCATTGTCACCTAGATATACTTTACACACTTCATCCTGGCAAAGGCAATCAGGCAGGGTCCTGATTTGATTCTGGGAACAGGACCACTGCTGTTGGCAATCTGTGCAGATGTAGAGATAGAATGGGCCATGACCCTGGAGTGATGGAGACATCAAACATGTTGCAGCTCCATGTGCTTTATCATAAAGCAGACATGCTGGAGAAGGCTAGCTCAGAAGACAGACATGCAGGGTGTATTTCAGAGAACAGGTTGACATTATCAGTGATTTCCACAATGTCATCAGCTGGGTCATCTTAGCAGTTTCTTTCAGATCTGGTAAAGCCATGATTGCAAGCATTGCATAGCCATGAGACTGGGTCCAGACTGTGCCAGGGTGTTGCCTGTGAGTATACGTCCCATCTCCCACATGGAGGATGAGAGCTTCAGACACTGCATTTTGTAACTGCAACTGGTCCAGGGTCAGTCAACTGTTTGCATATCTGTTACAGCCCACTGAGTCAGCAGCAGCAAGACCCCCTCTGTTTGTATCTGCTTAGTTTAAGGACAGCACACCTCCTGTAACATCTTGGACAAACTGTGCAGAGCCATAGACAAATTAGTCTGGGAATGGATTGAACATCACTAAGGCAGTGAGAGTGATGGTGGCTTCCAGCATATTCTTTGCCTCATTCACTGCTTCAGTCTAACTTTGAGAGAATTTCTGGATCATGATACACACAACAATGGCCAGGAAGAGTGGCGGCCACTTCAGATGTTCGTGGACAGCACACCTGAAACTTATAGAGATCTTCCAGACTCACTCAGACTGCAACTTCTAATGAAACAGGAGATGGCACTTCATAGAGGCTAATCAGCCCTGACGAGAAGCTTTGGTGTCTTGAAGAAGAATGTTTTGCATTCAAAAACTTGTCTAACTATCCCAGCTATGCAGTTAGGCCAATAAAAAATATCACCCAAGGGAATCCTTGCCTCTCACATAATTCCTGGACTATCATGATTACAGCATCATTTTAACACTACCATCTACACAACACTGCATTTGGTAGCAATGGATTTGATATCACAGGTTGTTTACTCTTATGAAGTGGACCTTATGTTCAGGCAAAGCAATTCCAGGCATGGATTCTCTTATCTAGTTTGGCTACTGTTTCAGGGGAGAAGCTTTAGTGTCAGTGGTTGGAGTATGTGTTTGGATAGATTCTGAGGAAGATTGTCAGGCAGGTACTGACTCACTGTATGTGACTATTACCTTGCCCAACAATATGGATAGTTCTGACTTACTATTCTTGAAAACAGGCATTTAAAGAGAACAAAATACGTTGAAAATGAATGGCTTCTAGTTTGTAAGCCGTCAGACATCTCTTATGGTATGAACCATCTCTGCCACACCTTAGATATTGTTTGCTGGAATTAATATAGTGCTAGGGTTTTATAACTTACCCTTTTATGAGGGTGGGGTTTTGGACTATTGTTAAACTACAAATCAGATCCCATCCCCTTGACCTGTCCAGTTTGGGTGGCCATGCTGCTGCACTGAATTGCCACGAGCAAAGTTCTTGTGGGCACAAGAAAGTGCAAGCTTTCCTACCATGTCAAGGAGCAGGCCCTAAGGAAGGAAAAGGCAAACAGAATAAAAATAATAAACAAACAAATATTGAATAAACAGAACAATTTTTGGAGGTATTTTGTTTTAAAATCATAGAAAATTAGGGTTGGAAGGGACCTCAGGAGGTGATCTAGCCCAACCCCCTGCTCAAAGTAGGATCAGCCTTGACTAGATCATCCCAGCTAAGGTTTTGCTTTGTCTAGCCAGGTCTTAAAAACCTCCAAAGATGGAGATTCCAGAGCTTCTCTGGGTAGCCTGTTTCAGTGCTTTAGGACCCTCCTTATGAGCAGGTTTTTTTCCTAATATCTAACCTAAACTTTTCTTGCTGTAACTTGAGACCATTGCCTCTTGTTCTGTCATCTGCCACCACTGAGAGCAGTCTAATTTCATTTTGTTTGGATTCACCCTTCAGATAGTTGAAGGCTGCCATTAAATCCCCCCTCAGCCTTCTTTTCTCCAGACTAAATAAGCCCACTTCCCTCAGACTCTCCTCATAAATCATATGTCTCAGCCCTCTAACTGTTTTTATTGCCCTCTGCTGGACTCCAATTTGTCTATATCCTTGCTGTAGTGGGGGGACCCAACACTGGACCCAGTACTCCAGATGTGGCTTCACCCATGCTGAATAGAGGGAAATAATCACTTCCCTCAATCAGCTGGCGACACTCCTACTAATGCAGCCTAGCAGTAGCTGGGTCTTGCAGACATTGGTGTTATGGGCTCGGCGTGGCCCTGTGAGGCAGTGCTATTAGGAACTAAAGCCAGAGGTTGGCAGTGGCATAGTGGCTATGGATCTGGTGGAGATCCTTGCTGATCCCCATTTTTGACCTGTGGTTGTCACTGCCTCAAGTGTGAACAGGGGCCACTGTTTCAATTTTCTCTTGCCCTCCATCATGAGAGCCACTTGCACAAGTGGCTACCAGCAAGTAGCCACATCAATCCATAGAACTCTACTAAGGCAGAGCGTTGGCCAAACAGAGTGGCAAAGGGATCTTCTTTTTACTGCTGTCACTAACCCTTGTTTCTCTCCAATACAGACACCCTCTTCAACTTCCTCATTCCCTGTTCTAGAGATTTTTGATCATATTTTAATTTGGAAGAGAGGCAGATGCCTATACTGCCTCCTTTCTGCCCTTCCTTCCATTTATGATGCAGTAAATTGTAAGCAAAAATGACTCCTAGTTAATAGAGGAGTGCGAAGCAGGCAGTATTCGATTTGGATTCGGCTCGATTAGGGGGACAGTGATTTGATTCGCTGATTCAGATTACTGTCCCAATTTGATTTGGCTGAATCTGAAGATTTGATTCAGCCATAGACACAGCTTTGTGTTTTTTCTATAAACCTCAAGGTACTAGGTGTGCTAATGAATTCTGAGATGGTGGGGCAGCTGGAACATCCCACAGGAGCATGGGGGGGCCTCCCCGTGTGCTTGGCAGCAGACCTGGAATTGGACCAGAAGTATTTCTGGTTCACTTCCCAGTCCACTGCCAAGCACCTGGGGGACCCCCCTGCCACCCAGGCTTGGTGATCGGCTGTGGGAGGACCCCGGGTGCACCCCTAGACCCAGGAGGCACCAGTCGGCAAGCCGGGGTGCGGTCCCCTGTGCACTCTGTGGCAGACCCGGAAGTGGACCATCAGTACTTCTGGTCCATTTCCAGATCTGCCGCCAAGCATGCAGGGGACCCCCGGTGCTCCTGTGGGATGCTCCATCTGCCCCGTCATCTCAGCATTCATGAGCTGCTCCTGATACCTTGAGGTATGAAGAAAAAAAAACCATATAAAGCTGTGTCTATAGCCAAATCATTGAATCTCTCCTGATTTAATTCAGATTCAGAGATTTGGCTGCTAAATCAGGCCGAATCTCCTCTGAATCAAATCAGTGACAAAAGCTTCGCACAGCCCTACTAGTTATATGTCAAAATGGTAACCTGCTCCATGCTGAAAGTTGTCAAAATATTTCATGTTGACATTTCCATTATAGAAAGTTTCAACATGATGGGCCCAAAGCATTTCATTTCAACACTGTAAATCCAAAACATTTTGAAATCATCAAAACAAAATTGATATTTCCAACATCTCTCAGGCATTTTGATTTAACTAGAACTTTCTAAACTCCATTTTTTCATCCTGATTCAAATCACAGTTGATGTTACAAAATTGCAAAATTCACTGAGAGGCCAAAATTTCAGTTTTTGTCCAACTCTAAAAATCACCCTTCAAATCATACATTTTCCATGAGATTTGTTAACATTAGCCCACCAAATACATAACCTTTATTGTACTTTATATTTTAAAATCATTGCCTTAAGGATGTGATACTTCAAACATTACTTACCTTATATATTTACTCATACAGATAATATAACTGAAGTCAGTAGGGCTAATCTCACAAGCAGTACTCAGGATGAGTAAAGGTTGCAGAACAGGGCCCTGAAATTGGCTCTTCAGCACGTGTACTGTATATATCTGAACTGCATAATCTGTGTCTGAGTTGGACTGCAAGCCCCTCGGGGCTGGACGTGTCTTCTACGTTTGTAGAGTGCAAAACAGACAGTTGGCTCTTGATAAATAATAAATCACAATAACCCGACTGCAGGATACAGAAATGTGTAAGCAAATGAATTCTCAGGTCAGCTGTGAAGAAATACTGAGAAAATATGTTTCAAGAAATATAAGTGGAAAACAAATGAAACAATTTGTCTACTTTAGAAAAGCTGGGGAGGAATGGCCGGGGAGGGGACAAGGATGTTGCAGGGAGTGGGAGATTAATTCCATGCAGGTATTAAGGTACATAAAAGCACTGTCAAATATTTCTAGGAATGCATTGAAAAAAACCCTGAAAAATCCTTCCTTTTTAATAAAAAGAGATTAAAAGTTTTCAGTTTTTCCTCCTTGTGGCTTTCCCTTCTGTTAAAGATAAGAATTCTGTTTTATAGGCTGTGTGTAATCAAGATGATGTGACCTTTACTGGATTAATATCTCCTTCTTTTCCTAACTAATTTACTCTAATAACAAAGGAAGATGCTTTGTGCTATGAAAAACACTCTGGGGGATTAGGACTGGTCATAAGAGTGAGACTAAAACCATTATGGCAGGATATATAGAGGTGGTAAAATCTTACATATAAATTTGTAACTATAGTATACGGAAGAATTTTTTTCAATGTTCTAATTTCCCTTTTATTAGTTCTTTGCTGAAGGAGCACTGTACTGCAGTAAATTTAAAACAGAATCATATGCTAAGATTCAACGAAGTGAGCTGAGAGGAATAAATTACAGTTACCCATGCCAGTGAGATACTTCCTGCCCATAATGGAATATATAGATGCCACTACCTCTGAGGGTTCTGCTCCAGGTAAGAAAAGTATCCTCTACACAAATTCCTGGTAGTAGGAACAGTGCTCTTTTTGTATGTCATGTTTCCTTCTCAACCATCTTCACCTTCTGTTTTTCCATCACTGCAAATACCTCCATTTAATAGCCATGGCTGCTTGTTACCGCTGCAATGATCCTGAAGATTATCTGAAGCTAGTGCTCTTTTCTGTGGGTGCATCTACATGTGCGCATAACTGCACAGTAGATTAATTTGCTGCAGTGTAAATCTTCATAATCTACACATGTGATGTTATTAAACCGCAGCAAACTAATTTTTGCCACCATAAGATAGTACTGTTCCCAACAGTACTATCTTATGGTGGTGAAAACACCTGCACCTAAACGCACATGTAAACACTGATCTGAGCATAAATTGTGCCGAGTCAGCCCAGGAAGCAGGGGGCCAGACCTATGCATACTGACTAACTACATAGTTCCACTCTTCCAGCACTCTTGCACCCCAGCCAGCCCCTCCACTGCCTGATGCCATGACCCAGAGCCCAGGGCTGACACCCCAAGCCTCCTGCCAGCCCAGGGGTGCTCCACCCCAGCTTAAACTGCTGTGGTCCTGGATGCACATGTAGATTCTGCTCCTGGAAGCTGTTAACTCTGGCACAAACTGAGCTAGGGTTTATTGCACCTGTGACAGGGTGCTTAAGGTGCCTGTCACTTTAAGAGGAGAGGCAGCCTGAGAAGCAGTCTGCAGCTAGTGGGGGGGGGGGGGGATTACAGAGTCACATGACCAAAAGGGGGCCTGGCTT
>NW_017728992.1:123251727-123253908 GCF_001723915.1 Gavialis gangeticus | reverse complement strand
TGTTAGGGTGGTTTGTTTGCTTGGGGGGGGGAGGGGAGTAAGCAACGCTGCAGGCCTGAGAACAGGGGAATATTACCTGGGGCAGAGAAAGACTTGTTAATACAGGCAGGTAGCTATTATTTTATGTTGGACCTAGAGAAGTTTTAGTGATGCCTGCCAGAGGACTTACTACCAAGATTGCAGTTTGTACTAATGGTTCTTGAAGGTCTTATCAGTGTCCTAGAGGCATGTTATTGCCTTCAGCCATGACCAAGAGGGTAAAGTAGGACGAGGGAGCCCAGATGTCTTAACTGGCCTGGGAGCGGGGCCAGGAGCCAGGGACCAGGAGGACCCAAAGGTTCAGCATGAACCGCAGGCAGAGCCTGCCAGGGCCAGAGAGCTTGGAGATCTCAACTGGCCCAGGACTGGGGCCACCACCAAAGACAGACAGGCTCAGAGACCTGCAGTGACCAAGACAGGGGCCTGAAACCTGAGATAGGCTAACTCAGGGGTTCCCAACATTTTATGCTGAGGACCAGCAGGCTGTGGACCAGAAGTGACTGGCATATTGCGGGCAGGTAGCCAACCATTTTTTATACTCAGTATAAAAAAGGGTTGGCTGCTAGTCTGCAGTATGCTGGTCACATCCAGTCTGTGGCTTGCCAGTCCGTGGTCACTCCTGGTCTGTCAGCCACCCCTCCTGTGGACCAGCAGCCAACCCTTCATGGCCCGGCACTGGGCTGCAGCCCAGGGGTTGATCCCAGAGCCTGATAGGGCAAGGCTAAGGCTGGAGTTCAGAAACTAGGTCCAGTATGATGGGCCTGAACTAAAATAAAGGCCCAGTGAGAGCAAAAGAGGATAAGGCCTACAAAGGAGAGAGATGGTACAGAAACACTTGTGAGGCATTAGGTGTGGTGTAGGGGAGGTTCAGAACCACACAGCTAGCCCTTAAGGCTACAGGGTCCCTGGGGGCATGGACAAGCTGAGAGGTCCTATTTAACTTAAGTGCCAAACTGAGACTAGTGGGGTCCAGGAGGGACCTGTTGGTGAGTTCAATGGTGTAAGTCTTGCTGTAAGGTTTGTGGGCAGCCTCCCTTCCCTAATATATAATAAGAATAAGAAATGGTGGGTGAGTAATCAAGGAAGGGCTACCTTAGAGACTGAGCTGGGCAGGAGCCATACAGTCACCAGCGGTTGTGGCCACTGTCCCTAGGATTTCAGTCATGTTACAGCACCTCACTAATTGACCATATAGATTAAGGGAGGGCAAAACATGGCTGATGTGCAGGATCCAGACTGCTAGGGGATTCCATCCAGCCTGTAGGGCCCCTCCAAAAACTGAAAGACAGTTATCTTGAGCCCTTGGCCCTTGGGTGCCCCTCTGAAAGCCAATGCCTCCATGCAGGAGGTGCCAGATCTGGTTGCTAAGCAACCAACCTCCACCACAGTCTAGCTTGACCCACCTGAGCCCCAAGGTAGGGGATGCTGAAGACAAGAAGCTTCTGTCTGGCAGAGGCTTTTGCCTGGCACCCCTGAAAAGTGGAAATTCAGGTAATGGCCCCAGCAGGCTAGGGGCCAGGGACTCTCATTGGAGGAAAGGAAACTCGGAGTGTGGGGAGCTACATGTTATGGGGCTGGGCAGAGCTGGGCTGGCCCTGTATATGGCAGCACACAGCCAGGAACTCAGGTGGGAGCATGGGGAGCTGTATGCTGTAGGGCCAGGTGGGCTGTCCCCTCATGCTGCTACCACATGTGGCTGGGGACTTGGGAAGAAGCAAGGGGAGCTGTGTGCTATGGAACTGGGCAGGCTGGTCCCACACACTGCAGCCTTGTGGGGTCAGGCACTCAGGTGGGAGCATGGGAGCTGCATGCTATGGGGCTGGTTTGGAGGCATACCCTGCACATGGGGCCAGGGACTCGGGCAGGAGCTACAAGCTATGAGCTGGAGCTGCACATGGCGGTCATGTTGGGCCAGGGACTTGGGCAGAGCATGGGAGCTGCATGCTATGGAACCAGGTGGGGCTGATCCTCATGCTGCCACCATGTGGGACCAGGGACTCTGGCAGAGTCCTAACACTATGGGACCAGGTGAGGTTTGCCCCACATTCTGTGGCTGCCATATGCAGCTCTGGGGACCCCACACCCCTTTTCCCCCCACACACCCCACCCCCCCACCATACCCACAAACCCACACACACCTGA
>NW_017728992.1:123228066-123251717 GCF_001723915.1 Gavialis gangeticus | reverse complement strand
CCACACATCCCCATTCCTCCACTCTCTCCTACCCCCTCCACACTCCCTTATACATATCCACTCACACACCCACCTCTGCCATACCCATACCCCACACACTCCACTGCACACACTCCCTAACCCCCCACATACACCTCCCCTAATCCTTCCCACACAATATGCAAGAATAAGACTGTGTTTTGAGCTATTATGCAATTGCCTCTAAATACACTACACAAATACACATAAATCAGGGCAAAATTATTTTTTGTAATAAATTAAAATATTTCATAGTTGATGCTTCATTTTTAGTACATGATTTTTTTTTCCAATTGCAAGATTTCACCCCTCCCCCTCACTGCCAGAAGGCATACTTCTGAGGCAAAAGGAAGAACTTCTGGTGGTAAATGTCAGAGGTTAGGGGTAGGACTTCCAATTCCAAGATGGAGACCAAGGTATGGAGCACATGTCAAGGGGCAGGGATACTTTTGTGGCCCTTGAAAACTCACCAGAACTTGTTAAGCGGCCCTCCAGCCAAAATAACTGGGGAACTCCCTTCTCGTCAATGCAGAGGCAGAAAAGGATCTTGGAATCACTACTGATGCCAATATGAACATGGGCCGGCAGTGTGGGGATGCAGTCAGGAAGGCCAACCACACCTTGTCATGCATCCACAGATGCATCTCAAGCAGGTTCAGGGAGGTGATACTCCCCCTCTATGTGGCACTGGTCAGGCTGCAGCTGGAGTACTACGTCCAGTTCTGGGCACCGCACTTCAAGAGGGATGTGGACAACATGGAGAGGGTCGAGGGGGAGGGCCACTCATATGATCAGAGGGCAGCAGGGCAGGCCCTACGAGGAGAGGCTACAGGACCTGAACCTGTTCAGCCTCCACAAGAGAAGGCTGAGGGGGGATCTAGTGGCCTGTAACAAACTAGTCAGAGGGGACCAGCAGGCACTGGGGGAGTCCCTGTTCCCCTGAGCACTCCCAGGAGTGACTAGAAATTACAGTCACAAGCTGGCAGAGAGTAGATTCAGACTAGACATCAGGAGACGCTACTTCACTGTCAGGGCGGCTAGGATCTGGAACCAACTTCCAAGCGAAGTGGCGCTGGCTCCTACCCTGGGGGCAAACTAAGCCCATAAACAATTCCTATACTACTCCAAGTGGGAGAACAGATGTGTTAGGGTACTTCCTGTGATAAGATCAGAGCCATCTGATTGGGGGCCACTATGCATTCAGTCACATGACAGTTCTCACTGTTATTGTGCCAGGGGCAAGCACATTCAGTGTTTTGCATATTTGAATTTTGGTGTGCTTGTATTTTGGTGTGCTTTGGCTTTTTCCACATTTTGCAGCCCCAAATATTTTTGCTCAAGGCAGGGATACATGAAATACATCCCTTGTTTTGGGACTGGTTGATGCATGTTGAGGCCAAGACTGTTATCTCATAGGTCTATGACTTAAGACATAATGCCTAGAACCACACCATGTATTGGCGGGATGGGCAGCAGAGCTAGTGTGAAGGCCATGTGGACAAACATCAAAAGACAGTTGAATCTATACACAACATCCTTTATTTTACGCTCAATTTTGCCCATTGCTGAAATTTACCACCAGATGTAGAATACTGCATGATACAGAGACAAGAATGAAGCCGGTTTCTACAAAGAAGTGGTCACAGAGAATATGTGACTATATATTTTCATAGATTTGTCCAGGTTCATAGGGCTTAAAGCAAGGAGTAATTTTATCATTAGCCTGACACACTGCGTACCAGAAGTCATGAAGTTTCACCCAGTTATCCCTGTATGAAACCCAACAAACTACTTGTATGTCTAGCTGAAGCATTTGTTTTAGAAAGCCATCTATACTTATTTGAAGATCTCAAGATTCAGAGAATCCACCATTTCCCCAGGTTGTTTATTCAAGTGATTTTTCACTCTTATTGTTAAACATTTTGCCTAATCAGAATTTGTCTGACTTTAGCATCCAGTCACAGAGATTTGTTATGCTTTCCTTTGTGAAATTAGTCCTTTAGTACCCAGAAAGTACTTAGGCACTGTCACCGAGTCATCTCTCAATCTTCTTTTTGATTGAATTAAACCAGGGCTGTCCAGCTTCCAAGTAGCTGAGGACCACATGCCCCACAGTTTGCAACAGTGGGGGCTTCAGGCTCTGTGGGACACACCAGGGCAAGCCATGCCCCCATGAGCCACTCCCCCCAATGGATGCCATCCGCTCAGCACTGCATGCCCATGAGCCCCCTTTACTACATGCTTGTGGACTTCACCACCATATTATATGCCTGTGACCATCCCCTACCTGCTTATGTGGGTGCCCCACTCTGCTTCACCACGAGCTTGCACCGGGGGTGGGAGCAGAAAGAAGCATCCAGAGGAGGAAGAAGGAGTCTAGTCTAGCTGCTGTTGCAGCCTAAGTAATAGTGGCAGTTGGACAGGAGCCTGGAGCCTGCAATTTTACTCCCTGCAGGCCACCAGTTGGACAGCCCTGAACTAAACAAATATTGATAAATTAAATGGGCATTTTCTGCAGCCCTAGTGTGCCTGCTTTGGCTTCTTTCTGTGGCCACTCCAATTTTTCCACATCTTTTAAAATATGAACAATGGAATTTTGCATTGTATTCCAGTACTACTCTCACTGCTGCTGTAATCAGAGGTAAGATCATCCTCCCACCCCTTGCTTATGCATTCAAGTATTGCATTACCTGTTTGCCACAGCATCACCCTGAGAGTTTATATTAGATGATTTGTTCACTGTGTTCCTTAAATCTTATTTAGCATTACTGTTTCCCAAGACACAGCACTCATTTTACATGTGGTCTATATGCCTTGCGTACATTTGCATTTGGATATAGTAAAGCATATTTTAATGCAGATCATTTAGTATAACGTATGCATGCAAGTGACCCAGAAGTGTGTAAGGGAAAGAGCAAAATGCTGGTGACAGTAAACAGCAAATGAATAGGGTATGCTAAATTGTGTGCACAAAGATATTATCAAAAAGGTAACAAGCCAAAACATGGTGAGGAATTAATGAACTTGTCCATATGTGTAACTAAGGGGACAGAGAGAGTATTGTTCTAAGACTCAACACTACTATTCAAACGAAGGCAAGTCACCACATTTCAGAGCTTCCTTTGCCAGTACTGCAAGCGCTCCTTACCTTTTTTTAACATGTGCACTACTGCCAGTCAAGAAGCCTAGGTCAATATGATATGATCTGACTAATTTCTTTTCTAGCCATGTCCACTGCTTAGAGGAATGTCCAGTGCAATGTATATTCCTCTCAGTCTTGCTTCCAGGTTTATATACTCTGAAGCACCCATTTTACATGCCACCTTTCTAAGCAATTTTAAGGTTAGCTACTCATAAGAAAGTCTGAATGAGAAAAACAAAGTCATACTACACACATGATACCACACCTAGGCCACCATGCCACCAAGGCTGCAACGTGCAAGTTTTTGTTCTTGTAACTAGGGAAGTACCTAGTGGCCTGACAGCACTTGGTCAGTGAGCCTATTTAGTTCATAAACATTCACTTCCAGTGTATCATGTTCTAAACTAGCCATCCAAATCCTCACAAGGGACAACTTTCTCTTCTCTCTCCTTTTCACCTCATGCTGCATTTCTTGTGCGTCCCTTGCTAAGCCACTTACCATATAGCAATATCACTCTCCATTTTCCCCCCACTCTCTCTCCTGAGACCCTTTCTGCCTCAGAGGGATCTCCCTGTCCTCATTTGTCCTACCTGCTCCCTCTGATCCCCTCTAAATGCTTATTTTTTACTCAATCCCTACTCCTATTCTTTCATCACTAACAACCCCCTCACTTTCATCTTCCTGGAGTGTTGCCCTGTGCTCTGTTTTCTGTTTGTCTGATCATATTTAGCTTGTAAGCTCTTGAGGGCAAGGAGTGTGCGTCTCTCCCTCCCTTACAGATCAATGGTAAATCTTGCAAGACTTTAAGCAGGTTCCATAATCAAGTTGATTTTTACCACCTTTGTACTTCCAGAAATCTGTGTGTTGTTAATATTTTAGGAACAAGTTTCCTTTCCAGTTCTGAAAATCTTTGTAAACCCAATTCTCTTTAACTATCAAATGCCTTAAAAAAAAATCTCATTTGAAATAGTTTTCTGCAAATTATCCGTTTGACTAGGTGACATCCAAAGTCAATTTCCTGGTCTTCTTAAAGCCTGAAAAAAAGATGGAGGTAGACACTGCCTTTTACAGACTGCCTTGAACTGTGGGACTTTACTCAGTTGGTCCCCAATAATAAGAGGCAGTTTTCAAAGTCAGGCTTAGTAATGTGTTTAAGAAAAATAACATTTATTTACAACCACGCATTTTTTTATTGACCAGAGAGCCAGCAGTGAAAAGAGGATTTAATGGAGGACAACCCTAAACTAACCAGAGTAATTCTGTAGCTAGCATACCTACATTTCCACTCCTCTGTTCCCTGCACATATCAGACATTCCCTCTGATGTTCAGCCCCAGCTAGCGTTTAGGGACTCCACACCATGATGAGCTGACAAAAGGACTTTCTTAACTCCTTACCTCCTACTGTCCTCCTCCTGATCCCTGTCACTGCCCTAAGATCCTGTTACCTAGCTCCTGTTACCCACCACATCAAAGTGCTGGGTAGATCACCCCAAATTCCATATTCCCATGCATCTCCTATGCTTCTCCACTGGCACGCAGCTGCTTTCTTCCCCAAGCTTCACTGATACAATCTTAAGGACAGGCTTAACTTAAAGTAATAAGCATATATAGATATTTGAAGAAGATAAATTGAATTATCCCACAGTTTCCACATTATAATGCTGCAATTTCTTAGTTTTGAAAATAGAGAGAGAGGATATATATTACATCTTCTACAGAGGTCTAAATGATTTCAGGTCCAATTATTTAAGAAAATAGTCTCTCTCTCGTGTAATTTTGCTGCAGTTGTGATCTACTGGGGAAGTCAAGCTAATGGCTTCCTAATTTTAAACAAAGGGCTAATGGCAGGCCTTCTCTATTGGATTTCCCCTAATCTGGAATCTATTATCCACTTTTTCTAAAGCCCACTGAAGGTAATGTGGGTCTCTCGGTTGATTCCAATGGACATTGGACCCGGTGACAAAGGATGGATTTGCTACATTTTAGGTTGGACACCATATCTTTTTGCATAAACATTTGGGAAGTTATGGCACAAAGCTTTAGAGAGATGGGTTGTGGATTCTGAGGATAATTGCATTGTGGGCACATAATACAGTTTGTGAAGTGTAGCAGGATGCTAATGCGGTATGTGGATTTTAAAAATTATTTGTTGTTGTGTTTTCATTTGGTTTAAAAATGTCTAATTCCATCAATATAGGACCTTGGCATGGCATTGGAATTGACATCTCATGTTTACATGGGGGAATGAAACATATAATGTGACAGGGAGACAATAGGAGTTTTAACTAAACCAAACCAAAGCTACAGTAACATAATGTGCAGGTTAAAATCGAAGAGTTGTTAGATCTATTTCTGCAAGAGGTATTTTTTCCAGCTAGCCTGCTTCTAAAGTCTACCAAGCAAGTTGACTTTCTCAGAACCCTATGTATATTGTAATAAACTGTTTCTGCTTTTATCTGACTCCCAGAGCTCAGATAGGAATGAGACTGTCCAATAAATGCATTACACTTTGAGTGTGCTGTCAACCTTCCCTTCATTCCGTAGAGACATTTCGCATTTCTGTTTCACTGTAGCTGTTGCATGTGGATATCAACTACATGCACATGTATTTTACACAGCAGTCATTCTGAAACAATGTGCTTATTTTATTTTTCTAGAAACAGCAGCCATAATAGCTATTTTGTATGTTCCTATTTCGGTTCATGAGCTCTTTTTGCAGGTGTAAATATACTATACCTTTTGTAGGTGATTTTATTAAATAAGGAAATTCTTCTGCAGTCAAAAAGACCAAAAAAACCCCAAACAAACAAACAAAAAAAGCAAAAGAGCATGTGTTTTTATTTTAAAGGCTGGCTTAAGTGTTATCAATTGCTCCACTAAAAATAAATATATTCTGAATATTGAAGGTGCCTTATAATTTTGCATAAAAATGATCTAAAGTAATTTTGATAAAAAATATTTTGCCACTATAGAAAAGTATAACCGTGCTTGTCAGCATATATGTATTTTCCCTCATCTAATAAACTAGGTAGGACAGTGCAGCAAAAGAACATTATAATATTAACAATGTTGCTGGAAAGCTCTGTGCTTTAGAATGAATTAACTTTCACTGCACTGCAGACCATATGAAATTGGCTCAGCTCTGAATAGCAAGTTTAACCCCTTAGGAGCAGATAACTCCTACAGCAGATTTAGTAGAACAGACCTTGAAAGGAAATCGTGGATGTAACTCATATATTTGGCCATCCTGAAAAAGTATAATTTCTGGGTAGCATGCTTATTTGATGGAACAAGAAATACTGTATTAGGAATATCTTTGCACTTGAATAGGCAAGTAAAGCAAAGGCTACCCAAATGCCATCAGGTTTGACCAACACTGAAGGGGTTACTATTGCCATAGTAGAATACTTCTGATACCTTATCTTTAATATGGCATGCATGGCAGGTGATTCATTAGGTACACAGAAACTGAAATCCTCTCTCTATGTTGCATTCTCCCTCAGTTTTTCTGAATCCAAAAGTATCATCAGTTATAATGCCTGAGAAAAAGACTAGTAAAAAAAGGAGGGATAATCTCAGAATTCAGTTTTTTATAGACAGAGCCAGTTAAAAAATGAATCCCTGGAGAAAATGGTATAGCCATGTTCTCTAGAGGAAGGAAACTAATTTAGTCACTATTCACTTTTGGTCTTTGGACTCTCTCTACAATGCCAAAATGTGGCTGCTGTTGTGACATGGGTACCTGTCCAGAAAAACCTAGACTGAGATGTCCCAACTCCTTTCAGACAAGTCATCCTAATTTCTACAAATATCACAAGTCATAATTTTGGTGTACCATCCTTAACTGGATTCAAATCAATGGCCTACAGAAAAAAAGTTTGGTATTTGGCCACAAATAGACATTCATTTTCACCAGGAGAAAACTTCTGGGAGAGGGGGCAGTACAAGCATTCAGTTGGCAGCTGCTTCCTCTCTTCCTGCTCTCAACACCTTCCCAGCTGGGTGATTGCAGTGTGGGAATGGCGTAGGGAGCAGTGCCTCCTCCACTCCTAGTCCTGGGGGAGTGAAGCAGCAGTGAAGAACTCCCCATCCCTTCCCACTTCATTGACAAGGCAACTTGAGAAATTTCCATACGTAGAACTGAACCTCTCTTGGTGGAGCAGAGGGAGTGGTACTGAGCCCCTTGCCTGGTTTTCACTCTGGACTTTGGGTGAGAAACAGGCAGGGAGCAGCTGGTGGCTGTTCCTCCCCTTCCCTCCCAGTCTATGAGAGTGGTGAGAGCAACTTCCTTTGTGTCCTTTCCACACTGGGGTGACACTAGACTCTGGAAGGCATGGGAGACTTCCCCCTCAATTCTACTTTTCCCAATGCCAAGAGGAGTTAAGCCAGGAGGAGAAAGTATACAGACATCCTGGGAGTAACTCTCCTGGGAGTGACTGCATTTGGTTGCAATTGAGTTATTTTGCTTTTGGAACCATTGTTTTTTTTCTATCTGGTTTCTACTGTGAAAGCAGTGATTTCCCCAGTAGAAACTGAACATAGCCTTTGAGTATCAGTCTCTGAGCCACCCAAACCCTAAGGGCAAGGTGTTTTGTCATGCAGGCTCTATTATAAATTCATATAGCCCCTTTCTTTTAAAAATATCAAAATGAATTGTTTGGAATGTCCCTGCCCAAAGAAAAAACAAAAAGCTTCAGTGTGTTTGTATCTTGATACAGCTGTTATTTACTGTTATTTTGGTGTTGGGGGGTATAGGGCAGGCAAGAATAGGGGGTTATATTTCTATAAAATGGGTTCCTTACACATTTTCCCTGCCAAAAACTGCAGCCTAAAGTTCCCAACACTTCAGTTTGAGATCCCTTCAGGCAGGTTAATTTCCTTTTTTGTACCTCAAACCACTAATTTCCTCCATTTTTAAACAATTAATGTTCACTCCAATTGCCATGGGAAATCTGGAGAGGCTGATACATCTAACACCACTGAGTTACTGCTGTTCCTTTAGCTTTGTTACACTGCATTTTTGTGGATTCCTAATAGGTGGTTTCTGTATATCAAATACTCAAAGTACAGAAAACATCTCCTAATGTGCTGCTTTATACTTGATCTATTTTGTGTTGTTAAATTTTATTCACTCAAGTAAATTAAATCAGCTGAGTGAGTGTGCATGTGGAAAGAGGAGGCAGAGCAGAAACTCACTCAGTAAAGTGAGTCAAAAAGAAACACTGTAATTGTAATATTGAAGAATGAAGGCAAGCAAATTAATTTCCAACCCTTATCTATCTCCCTTATCCATCTTTTGCTTAAAAGCTCTTCTTGGGTTTCTAGGTTACCTCAAAGTAGGCATTTTGTTATATCTCTGTTCTTACTATTCTCCAGTTATATTTTAACAGTCCATTGCTTCAAGACTCAAAAATTCTTCCTACTTTCCCCATTTCAAGCATCCAGACAAAGCTGAATTGAGTTATTTCCTTGGGGCTTAATTCAAGGCCAAATGAAGTAAGGGGAATCTTTCCATTTCTTTCAATTAATATTGGTCTAAGCACTTAATTTGTTTTTTTTTTTAGTGAGACTTTCCCACTCATTTCCCCTGATTACCTATTTGAACATATTACCATATTTACTCAAATAGAAGATGACTATGATTATAGGGCAACCCCTGATAATTAGATTCTATATATGAAAAACTTATAAATTTGTTATAATTTTCCAGTATAGAGTTGAAATATTGCAGTTTTGACTTGAATTTGTCCCCCTCCCATTGCTACCACAGAGAAAATAAAAATGCTAAACTTTTGCCCTCTGCTTCCATCCAACTTTTTCCCCTGGGAGCATCTTCTTCCTCTTAGATCTGCTGTCTTTGAGCACATGGGAGTGAGGAGTAAATATGAAAACAATAAGCTTGATATTAAACATAGCTCTAGTATTGCCATAATTTATGCACGTTACCTCTTTTTGAAACTGCTGCAAGTTTTAGCACAGGTGTTTCACAAACAATTTTGAATAGCACTTTAGCACCTACTTAAATCTAGTATAAGCTATGCATGGTATTAAGCCAAAAGGCTCATGATTTAATATATAATTCACTTGGCTAGGCTCCACCAGAGTCAACAGCACTTCAAGCCATGGTGACCCACAACATTGCATACAGTTCACCCAGAATCCCTCTGTCATGGCCTCTTTCAGCCTGGCTCATACGATTAGTGTGGTCCTGCTTTCCATGCTAACCCCACTGCTCAGCACCTCTCAGTATGTGTGTATACTCTGGATTATACCGTCCCCCCCGTACCAGCCCCAAAAGATCCATGTGCTAATTAGCCCCCACAAGAACTGGGTGTTTCTGTCACAAGTCCTGGGATGCTCTGAAAGATTATTTGCAGATGAGGCTCAGGGCAACCTGGTCTGGTTTTACTTTGTGGAGGATGGGGTCTCACTAATTATATGCATCAGACAGAGAAGAATTGACCAAGGGATGCTGAGTGAACTGTATGCAATGTTATGGTTCACCATGACTCGAAAAAGAGCCAGCAGTGAGGGAGATTGCATTTAGCAGGCACTGGCATATGTCTTAATCAGTTGGGCTGCACTACCTTATCCTTGTGATAGGTTCCCAACAGAATCTCAGCCTTTTGGCTAAGATAAAGCATTTTTGGCACAAAGGGGAGGGTGTCAGGGCCATCCCAGTGCCAGCCTGGTATTGCAGTACCTCCAGGCCTGGTGCCAGTTCCCTGTGGAGGGAGTACCCACATGTTTTAAGAAAAAAGAAAACAAGGTTCCCATCAGTATGTTGGCCCAATATGGGACGTGTTTTATAGTCAGGCTCAGTGGTGGCTGCATTTAATCAGCTTCATAGTTGGTTTCCATTGCTGAGCACATGTGGCTTTTGGCAGCAGTTTAATGACAGTGTATTTAGTGAAATTGCCTTCTATGCAATTATGATGTGAGGGTTTTTTTCCCCCAATGAGAATTTGAGTAAATATGGTAATTGTGGAATAATGTAGCTAAGGAGTTTTGCTAGTTTTCAACCTAAAATTTTCTGTGAAGACTGTTTTCTAATGGTTTACTGTGCTTTCCTCATAACTTTCCTTTGCTCCAGAAGAAGCTAAATTAACTTCTTTGCTAGTCTAGATCACCATTGCTTCAAAGCCAATGGAGCTATTCTGTTTTACACTAGTTCAGAACTGACCCTATAATGTACACACTGGCAATAGACGAGTCAGTGTCAAAACAACAACAACAAAGCTGTATCCCAACTTTAGATCCTTCATAACATCCAGAAATTTCATTAGCTACTTTCCAGAGCTCTCCTTAAGACTGTCACATTTAATTTTTACACTTCCCTGTTTTGCATAGACAAACTAAGTAAGTCCTCTCTCCCTTTCCCATATATTTTAATTTCTATCTGATAACACCTATTACCTCCCCAGACTTCCACCAGTCAAGCAAGAAAAAAAAATAGTTCTCTCTGGGAATATTCTCTTTCATAAAAAAAATAATAATATAGCCATATTCCATTGTGATTTGTTATCTTCTCATGCTAGTCTTGAATAAATAAATATATTTTGCCCTGGTAGACTTCACAGTGTGCTAGGTGCTGTATATTCCTGCCATAAAGAACTTAAGTCAGTGATTTGCAGCCAGGATGCGTGGGTTGGCCTGGGATCCTTTTAAGGGTGTTATGGGGTGCCATGTAATATTAGCACTGTTGGGCGTGCAAATACTTACACATGATTTGCAAGATCAAACCCAGAGATTTCAAATAGGTATATATAGTGTCAAAAAACATTCTGCGTTCTTTGCAACAGAAGAATTTCTCTATTATTTTTCCATAGTTAAAAAATGGGTGAAAACTAGGAGATGGCATTTTCCGAGAGATGCCTTGAGTTCCCTGAGTCTACATAGGTTGAGAACCACTGATCTAGTTAATAAACAGACACACAAAAATGTCTCTGGTAAGACACTGATCTTTTCTTCTTTGGCTAATCATAGGATCAGCATCATGCCGGTCCACTGATTCCACCCAGCCTACTTCCATTCACCTGACTAGGCCTGCTGCACCCCATGGCCAGGTGTGGCTGGTGATGCATTAATCCTTCATCCATGCCAGGCTCAGGACACCTGTACTGCTACCTTTCATTGTCTGTCCCCTCTGGCCTCGCTAGTAACCGGAGCAGGGGTTACTTGTTACAGTGGGCATGTGTTCTCAAGAAAAAGAAATCAACTGTCCTTAGATTTATTTAGAAGTTTTTAGTTTCTTCTTCAGGACTGACCTTCAGGGAGAATCAGAACATATGACGTTGGTGTAGGTGATAGAGATGTTACCTGGGCTTGTTGCCAGCTACTTTCCATTAGAAATCCAAGTTTCTCTCCCACATATGATGGTGTAACTTTTTGCATTCTTGTCATAATGCATCTTCAATTTTGATTTAAGGGCATGTTCCTTTTTTAAAATTAGTGCAGCAATTATTGTATTTGGCTCAAGAAATTTGTTGTAAGGCAGTGCTAAAGTTCTCGTGCTAACTGTAAACTCCTAAACTTGTGTTCCTTAGAAAACATTAGGTGTTTTGAAGCAGTATGAGAATACTAAATAACTATCTGTTGAACCAACAAGGTTTTTTTATCAATAATTTTGCTATTTGTACTGTTAACCCATTTATGCAGTGTGAGAGCTTTTTCTGTTCAAAATAATGTACTTGAACTGCTAAAATAAGCCATCAAATGGACTATTATCTATTATTAACTGACCCGGAATCCAGTGCAAACAAGCCACATTATTGCATTACTACTCAAGGTATAAATAAAACTCATCAACTAAAGAAATAAGTAAAAGTCAATTAACTAGTAAAAATCTTTTTTACTTTTTTTCACAAAAACATATAGCAGCCTTGAACAAAATCTCATGTGGTTTCAGCAATTCTTTAATGTTGTATTTTCTGTATTTATTGCACACTTCATGCTTGGACACCTTATGTTTGATGGTAGTGCCAATCCTTGGACAGAAGAGAACATCTCAAGGTGCTGTTATACTTTTCGAAGATCAAATGTGCACTGTGGATCATGCATAACTTTTCTGGCTTCCTGGTATTTGCTAATATCACCCAATATCTTTTTGTAGAGCATCTTGTCATACATAGAAGTTTCATGTCAAAATTCCAAATTCTTTTATTCTTGAAAGAACTTCAATCTTTCTCTTTAAGCCATCCACCTAGAACAGGGATGTCAAGCGTAATGGCTGTTGCTGGCATGTGGCCCATGTCCAAGCCAGAGCTGATGCCACTGTGTGCCCTTGTCACAGAAGTGGGTCCAGCTCTGGCTCTAGTACAGGGCATGCAGCAGGGGCTGAAGCCATCACAATGAACTCTGCTGCTTCTGCCACAACCACCATATGCTATGCTTTGATGGCTGCTGCTTCCTTGTGCTCTTCGTTGTTCCAGCCTGCAAGGAGCTTTGTGATCTGGATCTGACCCAGAGCACAAGACAAGTTTGACACTCCTGATGTAGAGCTACTCACAAAAAGGCTGAGTCCTGCATGGTTGGGACATTCTCTGTTCCTCAAATTCACTGATGAGTATGAAAAACAATAATAGTAGAAAAAGTTTCCAAATTCTCTCTGAACTCAAGAGAATATTTGGATTTAGTTCCAAGTAAAAGTTAGGGGTGGATTTTATTTTAGCAAAATTGGTCACTTATCGATAGTACTTCTATCTAGAAACTGGGTTTTTGAAAAGTTTGCTGTATTTTAATCATTTTGTTACATGTCATCTCTCTTTTCAAAAGTATGTGTGAAAAGGGGGGACAGGAAAGATTGGGAAAATGCCAGTAGGGATATGACTCCCTTAAAACCAATAAACTTTACAGTTTGACTTCTCCCCCTACGGGCATCTTGTGAGGCCTCCTTGCTTGTGGGGTTTGATGGCAATCTACATTTTCAGGAACTGTCAGACATGATTGCCAAAGGTAATAAGATTATGGCAATGAGATTATGACAAGAAGATTTGATTCCATGCAGGAAGCCTTCACATGCATTGACAGAAAATGTGAACAATCTAAAATTACATTGAATGAGAAGGCGCACACGTTTCTAACCTGGAAAATTACAACTGCATGCCATACTTTATTTTATATTTTGTGCCACAATAGTAAATCCCAGAAAAATAAATAGTAGCTAATGGAAGACAAAGTGCTTAGTATAAATGTTGAAAGATAAACCTCTTTCCTAGATCGTAATGCCCTGTCTATGAATATTGTGTTTTAAAATGGCTACTGTGAATGCTTGGAGCAGAGACTATCCCCTCCTACTTATGTCTATCTATCACTGAAAACTAATAAGCAGAACTCTTGCTGTGCCACTTTTTCTATTATGTTTGTCCATGGAAAAGCAGAATAAGATTGTCAAAGCTGTGAGGAAAATGGAACAGAGATAGTTAGAGAGATCTTGGATTCAGTTACTTTTCTTGCTTTATCGTTATAAACAAATTTTTTTGAAAATTTAACTTGTTTGAGAGACAGGAGCTGAGAATAAGATCTTTTATGGTCTGTGAAACACAAGACTACCTATGAATGAAAAATAAACAATAACAGGCCTTTTTTTTTTAGATAAGCACATCAGGAAAATTACAGATGACTGCATACAGATCTTCAGAATCCGCGAATGTTATGATGAAGGCTTTTAATAGAAATGTTTGTCTGCCTGTCTGTCTGCCTATCATTTTGGTCTACAGTTTTTGCAGGCACAATGTTGTTAAGGTGCATATATGCAGGTTTTCTGTATATTAAATAACCAACTGATTTTCTGAAACTTGAAAGAAAATAGCAAATATACCTGTTGAATTTTAAGGAAAACATTTATTGAAGCTGTCATGCCTGCAGAGAGCACTGTGTGTTGTGTGTTTGTATTCCCAGCTCCTAGTTTATCTGGCATACAATATTTGCTTGGTTTTCTGATCTCGGCTATGCTGGCAGATATCCCTGCCTAGGTTGTTAAATCTGCTTTTGAAGAACAGCTGATCTCACATTTTAAACACTAACATGTTATCTGAAATCAGAATTAAGTCTTTTATGTCAGAATTTAAATCAATCTAGAAATGTTAAAAAATAAAGTAGGCAATGTCCTCCTCCCCTGTAGCTTCCTGGAAGCCTGCCATTTTAAAGAGATATTTCATTTGTTGCAGCTCATGTCTTTTTTTATTTATTTTAATGCCTCCTTGTGCAAATGCTTCTTCTCATGTGTCTTTCTCCTTGCTGCAGGCATACTGCACCTGTTTGAAAGAAGCACATTACTACTTTTTTATGATTTCCCAACCACTAACCCTGTTGGCAGGAATCTTTCTTCAACAGCTGAGAAAGCTAAGAAGCCAAAGCTCTTTCACTTTCTGGAGAGCTGCCTTAAAGTTTGCACAGAGTCTTGTAATGTTACTAGAACTTGCTTCCCGTGGATTCTTGGGCTTAATTTAAAATTTCCATGATAGCAAGACATCTCACATGTGTAATGAGAGTGACATGTTTTTGAGAGCCACTCAGTCACCGACCAGGATAACCTCCTCCTGACCTGTTGCCTGGCTCTTAAATCTTGTCAGCACTCTTTATAAAAATATGGGATCTTTTCCATGATGTAGAATTTGATACACCTCTCTTTCTTTGAGAGTTCAAAGCCATATGGTGTTTCTTCCCTACTGTTCTCTTCACATCAGGAATCTCTTTAGCAAGTAACAGATATACAAGAAGAATACACCTAAATGCTCTTTTCATGTACTTCAATCTTATTTTCTAAAAAGCCAGCATAAATCTCAAAGGCTCATAGGTAGCCATACAACTGTAGATCCACTGACAATGCTAGCGAGGATCAGACAATTCAACAAATAATTAAACCTGGATGCTCCATAATTTCTTATATTGGTAGTCATGGTAATGAATTTCCACATTATGTTAAATATTACACCCTAAACTTATCCTTACTGTCCTGGAATCTGGAAGTCAAGCTGAGATGTTTTTGGCTCAGGTGCTACCAGCAATAAGGGTCTGAAATTAGGACATATGTGACAATTCTGTACATGATGTCTGAGGCAGAACAGAGTCCAGCCCATGGGCCCAGAGCTCTCTTGGTTTTGTGAAGCTGTCAGGTAGGAAAAGTAGTAATAACTTATTTCAGTCAGTAAAGATGTGACTTTGAATGCACACAGGGAATAAACCTGTTGAGTAAGGGTGCAGTTTTACTGTGGTACTGCTCTTGGGACAAAAAAGACAAACAAGGTAACAAGTAAAGTTTTCATAATCTCAGTACATGAGCAAAAAAGAAAACAAAAGGCACATTTATCTTTTAAATTAAACGTTGCTTTTTTCTCCTTTTCTGCCCTTTAACGCCTGTCCCCTTTGCTCTCTTGACTTCATCCATTCTTCAGCTCTGTCTCCTATACTGCTCTACTCACATAGTTTCCTCTGAAGCCTAGTAACTTCCACTGCTATCATATTTAAGACATCTCCGCTACCAAACTCCAGTTTCCTGTTCCTGAATTTCTGGTTCTCATCCCCAAGCCGTTCATTCTCCTATTAAAATGAAAATTCTTCAAACAATCTGTTTACTTTTAGAATAATGATAGAAAAAATAGAAGAAAATAATATAATTTGATGTCAAATACCTGATTTCATCAGTGAATCAGCAGTTACTGAAGCCAAGGCAAAGCTGGATTTGGGGACTAAGCCCTCAGTATGTATTTACCAAACTGCTTCTGTGAGACATGGGTGCCTCCAGACGTGTGTCATGCAGCCACTTTCTGGGATTTAAACTCTTGTAAACATGTGGTTTAAATGTTGATAAAAGCTCCCTGTCAATCTGCCTAAAAAAATATGATACATTTTATATTACTGTTCTCCAATAAAAGGCATTGTTGTGGCATGTATCCACCTCCAGGGGAAAAGAAGGTTTTCTGACTACTTTGGGATTTGTTCAGGTTTTTTTCTTAAATATACACTATACTAGAGTACTGTACACACATGGTGACATCTGGATTACAGGTACAGAATGTTCTGCAGGCAATGAACTATGTTTTCATTAGGAGTGACGACTATTCTTGTGGTCCTTTTACCAGGATCTAGTAATAGAAGTGTATTATACAGTTGTATGTACAATACAATACAATGCAACACAATACATTTCATAGACATACAAATAACTGTCCAGTCACTCTGAATACATATATAATAATAAAACTCAGTAATAATTATAAAAATATATATCCTTTTTGGGGAGGGCAAATAAATAAATAAAAACAGCATATTGTAAAGAATTTGTGTGATAGGCATATTCCTAAATGCATTGGCATCTTTGAACTTGGAGACCAACAAGCTACTCGTCAAAAGACTGATAGTTTATATCCAACAAGGCTGATAGCAATTTAGATAACAATAAGTGATAATCAAATTAGACAAATGTGCAAGGAGAGGGGAGTGGATTGAGGAGGTGAAAATAATTTTTGTCTCTAGAGACATTAGTAAAACCTTCTTGAGGTAAAGTAGATGTTGCCACTGCATGAATACATCTACATGAGACATAACAGTACTGTGCAAGGATTTCCAAACTTGCTCATGTTAGTGTCCCAGATCATTACAAAGTAAGGTTTTATCATAATCACGTAGGTTGGTTCATGTTCTAATTAGAAAGCTCCAGTGTGGCCTCACCATCAAGTGCAGAAGTCTCTGTGCATTTAAAAATGGCCATGGGGTGCTTTATCTAAACCTCATAGAATGAAGTTTAGATAAAGCATTTTGTGGCCATTTTTAAATGTGCACAGTCCTTAATACATGTGACAGTGAGGCATTTTAATTAGAGTGGTTCTTTGGGAACTGGTGTAATTAAAACACCTCTATCCCTGAGCACATGTATAGGCAGCCATAATTTTTGTAATTTTCAGTTATGCTGCGTCTCACCTTGCTTGAATCTACTTTTCCATATTTGTATGAATTAAGCAAACATGGGTCTGTTTATTCAGAATAACTCCTATGGACAGTCATAGAACCATACTAATCAAATCCTGGCCTAAAGTTTTGATTTTTTCACTGAAAAAACAAAAAAACAGAAAATATATAATTTTTCAATGTATAAATACCAAAAAGAAAAAAAATGCGATTTTCAGTTTTCAGACAAAAGAACCATATACTTTTTGATGAAAGCTGGACCCTCCCTATTTGGTTGAAAACCTAGTTTTCTGTTATATAAAAGTTTACATAGAAGTAGTTTTTTACAAGCTCTACTTCTTTCTCCTGTACATTCCCATGAGATTGTACACCTGCTCAAGCACAGGGCAAAGAAAATCAGTGCTCTAAGACATTGATTTAAGGTCCCTATCACTTCTCAACCATGTTTCACATTTAGATTTCTTTTATTATATTTAGGTTACACACTTCTACTTTAAATAGAAGTGATTCACACCATTTCTCTCTGTGATGAGTATATTATATATACTTTACTATCAATTAAATAGCAATAGAGAGGATCAGGAATATTTCACCACAGTTTTTTCTCACTGAAAAATAGCTTTGATGGACTGGGTATTTGCATAAAACTATATTTTCATTAAAAACTCACCGAAAGTCTCTTCACCAGATTTTCAGTGGAAATCCAAAGCATTCCAGATAAAACGACAGGTGTTTAATCAGAATTTTTTGTGGGGAAAAAAAATTCCCTGAGCAGCTCTGATCATCAACTCACTATAAATTCCTTCTGTCAGAATCATGAAAGTTCAATAAAAGTTATGATGAAAAGAAAATCATAAATATATAAGCCCACCCACCACTGTCTCACTGAACCGCTTATTTGACTTGGTATTTGTGTACTTGTGATGCAATTTAATAATCCATATGAATAGTGGATCTAAAATACATTATTATGGATTCTTTTTTATCCTGCTTGCTTTATATTTATTTGTTTTTCTCTTTGTCTTTGCTCTTCTTTTGTCATTTATCTGTATAGTCCCTTTCTTGTGAATAATTTCATAAATTATCAAGTAACATGGTTTGCTTTTTTTAAATTCATACCCATTGAAATTGTATTGCCTAAGTATTAATATATATTGAAGCATCACAGTGCTATTTCTTAATACCTGTTCACATACATCTCATCAATTTTTCAGTGCTATTCTGTTTCCTACACTGAATTAGCTTCCATGTGTACTGAAGTGTCCTGTGTAGGTTGTAGGTTAGTTAAAGAATGCAAGTTTGATACCTCAGAAGTTGAAGTGCCCTCATAAAACACAATACATGCATTAACCACTAGAGGGAGACAGAGTGATCTTCTGTAGACATAGGTTACATCTACTCTGTCCCTGCTAAGACTTAGCAAGGGATTGTCAGTAAACAGGATGTTGTCAATAGGAATACAGCCCACAACCACCTCAGCTAATCCTATGAATATTTACTGCCTACAGTAAGAAAGACCCAGGTTTATTAGCTAAAAGGCAGTCATAGATGCACAAACTTTTATCTGGTATAACCTCTAAGGAACCACATCATGTAAATGTGGGTTAAACAAACATGCAATTATTTTACATAACGATCTGATAACATACTCATTTTACAGTTGTATATATTTTTAAAGAAATCCAAGACTTTTAAAGTCAATGCTACGTTCTTGCACGCTGTTCATGTTTGCTTCCTGCTGATTTGCAACCTGATGATAATTAGATATTAAGAATAGGATTGGTGGGAAGTTTGATATCTGAGCACAGGCAGCTGGTACACAAAAGCTGGATAAAACTCTAAATAAAACTAGCAGAATGACATAGAAAAGCGATTCATGCATATTTCCATGATTAAATATAGGGAATTCTCTCTTCATTATTATTAACGGAGTCATTAGTTGTTGCTAACAAGTGGTAGGCTGAGCATTAATTTATTAATAAAAATGTTCAAAAAATCACAGCCATGAGGTTTCCAAACTATTTACTAATTAAAACACAAATAATTTTTCATTTGAAAATTTGTAGTGGAAATGCAGTATTTGTTAGTCTGTAATTGTTATGCATTATTCTGCCAATTAAAGAGTTTCAGGCATCTGGTTAGAGAGCAGGAACCATGCGATATAGATGACCTACCACATGCCAAGAATAAGTTAGCAAACAGCAAATTGTTGACATTAACAATTTGCAAACAACCCATGGGTTTGAAATTTGTTTGAATATGCTCACAAATAATTAATACAACGACAGACATCAGGATCAGTTTGCAAACGAAATACAAACACAATAATATTAATTTATTTCTAATTAATTATTGAGTCAGTCCTAATCATGAAAAAATTACTACATAAAGCTTGTGCTGAAACAGTGCGCAGACTATTAAGGTTGCTTCTTGTGTGCTCTACCAGCTCATTGAACAAGAGATGAGATTGTCGATTATGTAAGCAAAACGGAGGAAAGAAGATAGTGTCTTCACCTACCCTGATATGAATGTGACTGCTGCTTTGGTTTTTATCCTCCAATTATCATAAATGATCACAAGGAAAATAAGAGCTGATGGCACATCTTTAAGCCAGGTGCTGCCACTTATGAGTTCTAGTATCTACTTTTGCTTCCACACTAATGAAAAATGATTTCAAAAGAAATGAAGATCCTGTTTCAATAAGACTAGGGAAAAGATATAAACCAAAAGCTGTCTATAGACTCAGGAACAAGCGAAATGTTTTGACAGGGAAAAATATGTATTGGCAACACTTCTTGGCTCATATTTCAAAAGTAAAATTGAAACCACACTTCTATAGGTTGCAGATGCTGACAACTGGAAAGATACTCTGAAATATATAGTATTTCAGAATGTGTCATCCAGCTCCTCCTCTCCCCAGTCTCTTTCAAGTAATGGACAAATGTATTTGAGGAAAGAGAAAACTCTGACTTTGTAAGTTCCTGAAAACAAATAAACACAAACCAAAGTCAGACACATCTCATCCGGGAAAGAGTATATGAAATATACACAATGTCTGTATTCAGCAGGGGAAAAGGACAATATCAACGAGCAATGTTTAATTAGCCTTGACTGAATTTTGGTTGGGTCCTTCAATGCTAGTATCAATGCTAGTATCAATATGCAGACTATGGAGATATAAAGCTGGACCCATGACAGTTGCATATTCTGAAGACTAAACTTTAATCTAAAAAAGCAATATGTTATGAAAGTAAAAAAGTTGTAAAGTTAACCTTCTGAATGTGAATTGATATAGTATTGTATTAGACTACCTCAGCTATGTCCCTTAACAGTGGATTTAACTGGATTTTGGTAAGGCAGATTTAATTTTTAAGCCTAATGGTGAAACTGTAAGGAGAAAAAGTTCAAATAACTTTGGTGTGCACTTACTGTGCCTAAAGTGTTGGCAATAATCACCGCACAAGGCCCATATCCTGTCCTCAACCTTTGGGTAATCTCTTATTTTGGTCCCATAACAGGAGAAGCAAGCATACTCACATCAGACCTATAAAGGACATACTTTTGGTCAGCAAGAGATAATAGCAAACCTCGTATTGGATTTTTAGGCATAAGAGCGTGCCTTAAAAATTCAAATGTAACAGTCTTAGCAAAATTGATTTTCTTATTTCTTTTGGACTGAGAGGAGTGGTCTTACTGATTTTTTCTCTGATTTTTTTACTTTTTCATGCTGCTGAGTTATACAATCTTATATAAGGTCAAACTCCTTAAGGAATTTGTTCTACAATCTTTCTCTAAGGTTTGCCAACTTCATATATTAACTTCCTGCTGACATCTGAAGCTGTTTCTCAAGGCATTTAACAGAGTAGAGGATACATATCTGAATATATATTTTTAAAAGAACCTATTCTACTCTGGGTTTGATTTACTACAGCATATCTTTTGATCCCAGATCATCTCTATGCATTTTGTGAGAATGTTTTTTATGAAGAACGTGTGTATATGAGTTCCTTTTCTCCTTGAATATTTTATATGTGTATTGAATACAAGTGTAACATTCTGTCAACGTGAATGTGATTATGTACATATGTGTATACTATATATGCATATGTATGCATGTATATTAGTAAGAATAATATGTATAATACTATGAAATATCATATTGTCATGGGGTTTTGCCTCAGGGTGAAATATGTTCCTACTTTTCATTTTTCCCATGGTTTTGTGAATTGCAGTGGAATTGCTCACCTTACATTCTTCCATATGCCTATCATATAATACAGTAAAATAAAATGGCTACCAAGTCTGAATCCATTTCAGTGTTTCAGACATCATGGGCCTGATTCTGATTTCACAGTAGTTTTATGGCACTGGGTAATGAGTTCAATAAAGTTCCTTCTGATTCTCACTCTGGAGTGAGTGGGAATAGAATAAAGCCAACTGGGCATGTGATTTTTAACTGCATATTTCCCCTTCCTTTTCTTTCTATTCCTGTTTTGTTAACCTTATTGTTTTAAAGTAACACCATGTTATATTTCCATCAAATCATGACAGGATATATTCTCTTCTGAATGTATACACATAACTTGTATTAATGTTACCAGAGGTTATGAACATGTGCTGAATAATATAACCCCGTATGCATAAATCCTACTGGGGAATCCAAGTTCTGACTATGAGAAAAAGAAATCACAGTATTTCAGAATGCCAATTGTAACACCGGAATGAGTTCCAGATGCATGTTTGCCAATAATGAATGGAAGGGTGCAAATATAATATTGGAACAATCTCCCGCAGAGAGATATCATATATAATCATATGTACTGCCAGCTTGCTTGATTATATTCAGAACTGGAACCAGCTCAGTCAAAAGCAGAACAATATTTTCTGTGCTTCCCAAATTTAATTTTCATGTGAGATATATGGAGAAATTTAGACAGTGATTACAATGAGGGAACTAAAACAACTATTGTGACTTAATTTGCATGATAAGCACATACCTTTGTGAATCATTTCTACAAAGGTAATCACACATTTAAACAGACTTGTTTCTTTAACTTAAAAGAAAAGCATTTATGGTATCATCAAATACTCATTCTACAGTTTTTCTTCACTGATGCCTTATTTTTTTAATGCACAGATCAGCCCACATTACTAATTATCTTGGGTTTTTTAAATCCACAGTCACAATTTAATCATTAATCAATATATCAGAGATTCACTCCATTAGCTGTTTTTTGTAATAGAGCATCTCAATTGATTAGCTTGTAGATTTTTTTATAGGTGTTGTTTTATAAATTGATCCTAGTCAAGTAAACATAACATTTGGTAATAGTTTTCATAGCAACTGTCAGAATGACTTATTGTTTTTCCATTCCTGCATTCCTTTAGAATTAATAATACCTTTGTGCCTTTTATAACACTTATTAATGCTATAAAAGTTCTCTATATTTAATGAGTGGATGTTTCATTATATTATATGGTTTGGTTGACAGATTGAAAATTTTTCTAATCTGTTTCCCTTTGCCTCTTGATTGAAGGATTGTAAATATGCAATTAGCAGCTGGAGTAGAAGTAAAAGCACAAAATGTCAACTGTCAAGTAGTTCAATTGAGAGACACATAATACTTCAAGCTAAGACAGAAAGACAAAAGCATCTACCAACAAGGATGAAGGTTGCAGAATCTCTGTTTAAACATTTCATTAATTTCTTCCATGAAATTACTATAGTTAATATGCCCAGAAATAAAGAATCCACTATCAAATTGCAAAGCTTTGCTTTCAGTGTAATGCTCTATGTGGCAATGCATCTCCAGCTGGCAGCTCCCATCTCTATTTCTTGATGTATGTTACCTATAACTTGCCTTGTGAGATCCTTGGCTTTCAAGAATGTACCTGTAAAGAGAGTATGCTCAATATCTTCTGTAGGGTTAGAGCAGAGCTGTCTAACTGGTGGCTGCATGTGGCCCATAATGGATTAAATTGCAGTCCCTGGGCTCCTGCCTGGCTGACAATACACCCATTGCTTTGGCTGCAGAAGAGTATAGGACTTTGGGCTCCCTCACCCTTTTGGCTTCCCCTTCTCAGCTGCAAGAGGTGGAGTAGTGCAACGTAGTACAGTCTGTGGTGCTGGGTGAGCCTGTGGCCTGGGGGACCTGGCTCAGTGGAGGAGCCAGTGAATGGCAAGTTGAGGGTGAGGCAAAGTGCTGCGGGGTGTAGTGCAGTGGGCGAGTGCCTTGAGACATAATGCATTGGGGGACCATGAAGGAGTAGAAACCAGCAGCACACTTATAGAATGGGAAACTCCCTTCTTGAGAGCACGGAGGCAGAAAGGGATCTTGGAGTCATTATTGACTCCAAGATGAACATGGGCCGACAATGTGAGGTCACGGTTGGCAGGGCTAACCGGACCTTGCTGTGCATCCACAGGTGCATCTCAAGCAGAGCCAGGGAGGTGATCCTCCCCCTCTACGCGACGCTGGTCAGGCCACAGCTGGAGTATTGTGTCCAGTTCTGTGCGCCCCATTTCAAGAGGGATGTGGACAATATGGAGAGGGTCCAGAGGAGGGCCACCCGCATGATCC
>NW_017728992.1:123225258-123227972 GCF_001723915.1 Gavialis gangeticus | reverse complement strand
CACAAGAGAAGGCTGAGGGGGGACCTGGTGACTGTCTATAAACTCACTAGGGGGGACCAGAAGGGTTTAGGGGAGACACTGTTTCCCCTAGTGCCCCCTGGCATGACAAGGAACAATGGACACAAATTATTAGAGAGTAGGTTTAGATTAGACATCCGCAAGAACTACTACACAGTTAGGGTGGCTAGGATCTGGAACCAGCTTCCTAGGGAAGTGGTGCTGGCTCCTACCCTGGGGATCTTTAAGAAGAGGCTTGATGACTACCTGGCTGGACTCATTTAAGTCCAGTCTTTTCTCCTGCCCAGGCGGGGGGTCGGACTTGAAGATCTACAAGGTCCCTTCCAACCCTACTTCTATGATTCTATGATTCTAAGGAGCACAGTGCCGTAGGGCGGTGAGTGATGCAGCAGGAGTGGTGTTGGGGGCACTGGGTTGTATGGTGCAATAGGAGTAGGGGTACTGGGGTACATAGTATAGTGGGGGTGGGCACCACATCATGCAATGCAGCAGAGGCACTTGTGGTATAGTGTTGGGGGAGTACCAGGGCATGTGGTGCAACAGGGGGACACATGCTACAGTAGGGGGAGAGGGCTCTTGTATGTGTAGAGGGCACACAGTGTGGCCCTGGGGGCCCATAGCCCCTGTTGGTGTAGCCTCTGCTGGTGTGGCCTGGAGGGCATGTTGCTCCTGGCTGCTTAGAAGTTGGACAGCCCTGAGTTAGAGCATATTCCTTATGTAGACCAGCCATATTCCTTTCAAATACTAAATTATTTAGGGGGCGTCAGATTCAGAACTGTTATACACCTCAGCACTTGGTTAGAGTGGTTAATTATTTTTTAAAAGAGTAACACAGATAGTGGAAGTTAAATTGAAAGAAAACAAAAGGGCAGATGTCCAGTTCTACTGCCAAGCATACAGAACTATTTGCCGCAACTTTTTCATAAAAGGATAAGAGGAGACTGGATGTTACAGAGAATTCTGGACCTTACTACATGAGGGATGCAAAATAAGCTTCTTGATCTAGCAAATCTAGTGACTTTACAAAATAGGTCAAACCTTGATATGCAAAGAAAGAATCTATCTTACCAGAACACCTATCCCATTAGGATCTTCCCCACCCACCCCTTTATATCTCATATTTAACATGGGGGTGGGAGAATAAACTGCCCACCACACTTGCCAAAATTTCTTGATTGCTTCTAAACCAATCAATTTTCAAGGCAGGAGACAAATGGAACACTTTCCCCATCTCTTTTACTGGTACGCAGGGCCAAAGAACCTTATCCAGTAGGTTCTTAAAATATGCCATTTTGCCACGCTGGTCAAATTCCCTGTTATACCATAAGGATATCATCTACGAATTATATTCATCTATTAGCCCAAACATCCCCACCTCCAGAAAGTTCTATACAATGGTGGAAGCTACTGGTGTATATATTGACCAAAAAGAAAAAATGGGTCCACAAATGTCAAGTAATAAATGTTATGTCATATAATAAATGTGGTTAGCTTCTGGGTACCATGATTCATGAATTCTTGGTGATTCATTTATCAAAGCCCAAGTTAATCTTCCACTCTAGATACCCATCAGACTCCTGTGTTTGGATCCACAAACTCATCTTATATACTGTTAAGCTGCCCTTGCATTTGCTCTGGGATACTTTGCCCTTGTTTTGGTTATCAGGGATACTTCCCAGACACAGATTTTCCAGTATCGCTTTAGGAAACTGGATGTCACAACCTGGCTTTAAGTCCCAGCACTGAACACACTGGCTGCAGCTCAGTCCTGCTTGAAGGCTCATGGCCCTGGGCTGAACCCATGCCATGTGGCACAGGTGGTATAGGGTCCCAGGTGACTAGGGCCGCTCCATACCATGGGGGGACTCTGCCAGTAATGGGTCCTGAGTGCCATCGGGGGGGCTGTGCACCATGCAGGAGGTGGGTGGGGGACCTACCCCTAGCCTCCATAACAGGGTGGGTTACCCCTTTTTTCAAAAGGTCTGGAAGATGGACCCCAGGAAGAAAAGTATGAGGCCATGGATTCATGATCCTGTTTGACATTTCCCTGTACTGGTCAATGCTGGGGCCAGGACTGGAAGGGTCAAAGGGCCAAGGGGCCCATCGTGAGGATCGCCCAAGAGCAGAGGGCCTGTGGTTCCGACTGGCCTGGAGGTGGGCCAGGCCTAGTAGCCCAAGGTCCTGGGGGGGGAACCACACCTGTGAGGGGGAAGCAGCTCAGGGAGCCATGTTTCCCGAGGATGAAGGTGGAATAGGCTGCCTAAAGAGAGGAATACAGGTGGGGTTCAATTAGTAGGATTCTGGGGCCCAGTGTGGGGGCCAGTGATTATAACACCATCTAGATGCCATCTGCGAGGCTTGGGCTATGGTGTAGGGGAGGAATGGAGTCACAGATAGTGCCCCCTGGCATCAGGGCAGGAAATGGGCAGCCTCTCGCTTAGTAACATCTATTAAATAATAAACAACAAGGCGTGACAGACAAGAAGATGGGCAATTAGCCCAGAAACAGGCGAGTGGGCCACACTGAGATCGGCCCTGAGAAGGCCCCCTTGTTATACACCCCTACAAATTCCCCACCCACATACCCAGCCACAAATCCCATACCCTCCCAACCCTCAGCATAAGCCCCATATCCCCACAAACCTCACCCTCACAAACCTTACATCCACCCACAACCCCCCACCCACAAATCCCCC
>NW_017728992.1:123216402-123224712 GCF_001723915.1 Gavialis gangeticus | reverse complement strand
CATCCCCCACATCCCTTTCCCCCCCACTCCCCCCACAAATCTCACATCCTTCATGCCCAGGTTCTGGACAGGACAGGGCAGGACCTACTGGCAGAAGCCATGGCTGCAGGGCTAACTGCCACACTGGAGCCCCACTCAATGTCCACACTGCTGCTGGAACATGCAACCCCAACCTGGGGGGACTCCTGGTTCCAGGAACCACTTAGGTGTGTGATGGACTGGGGCAGGGAGGGATGGAGGTGGCAGCAGAGGTGTATATATGAGAGAGAGAGAGAGAGAGATGGGGGTCTTGGGTGGGAGAGTGCTCCAGGTAGGAGAGGCCACCAGCACCCTCCTGCTCCCCTAAAATAGCCTGCACAGGGGGGTGCCAGTCTGGAAGGGAACCCAGGCCAGTCCCTGTCTATTTGTATCTTCCATTTTAACATCAGCCTTAAGGCCCACCCAGCTAACTAATAGCCCATTTTTAGGGCCAAAGTGTGAAAGTTACAACTAATTTCTAGGGACAACAAAAGCAAAAACAGGATAGGAGTGATGTGGAGGTCAAAAGATCAAAATGTGAAAATAAGTTCTTCGGAAGGGGACACTGAGCAGAGCCCTCTGGGCTGCACCCACTGGTCCTCAAAGGCATCCAAGGAACCGGTGGACACTGCCCACTGGTGCTCTGCCCAGATACATGTTTGGACAAGTGAGGGGAAAGCAGTCTCTGGGTACTTTCCTGGCCAGGGCCTCCTTTCTGGTCAAGTGCTGGAATGTCAAGACCTGGCTGCAGAGGCAAACCAGGCTCTGACCACCTTCCCGCAAGGGGAGACTCAGGACCTCTGCAGGAACCCAGTGCCTTCCTGGCCAGAAAAACTCCAGTACTAGTCTCTGGAGCCCTGCCAGGACCTCAGGGGGCACAGGCAGGGTGGGTAAGCAGTGCCAGAGCATGGATAGGACCAGCTGGTTCAGCACCAGCACTCTCCCTCACAGAGCGAGACAGCTCAGGAGCCCTGCCCATGCCCAGAGCTTCTCCATTATCCTTTACTACAGCTGGTGCCAGTTCTCCTGTGGGGAGGGGTCTGTGGGGGACAGGTAGACCCCCAAGTAGAGCAGTGAGCTCATGCTCCAGCAGATCCCATGGAGCATAGGTGGGAGTGAGTCAAACTCCTTCTCCTGGTCCAGGGATAGGAGGGTGAAAGACAGGACCAGTGCACGAGATCCAGGAGGTAATAAACCAGGTACAGGTTGTTGAAGATGGAACATCGGGGCACTGTGTTCATTTGCTTGGGATGGATTACATCCATCAGCATGGACCACAGGCACAGCAAGATGGCCTTCACTGCCACCTTGTAGTTTGTGCAGAGGAGGGACATGAGACACCAGTTCCTCAGGTCATGGAGATCCCCCTCCTTCGGTCAGAGGGTCAGTAAGGCCCTCCAGCATGACAGAGGGAGTTCTCCACTTCCCCTGGATTTGGCCCAGACTGCAGCAAAGTCTGGGCCAAGGACATCCCTGAATGGGAGGCCCTAGCATGGCCTAGGTCCAGACAAGGTGGTGATCACTGAAAGGGGTCAGCCGGATGCCAGAGGAGCGGGCCTGGGCAAAGTGCGGCAAAGGGCTATAAACCTGGTCCACCTGGGAGTGGCATGCCTGCTCCTCCCCCACACTTACATAGGTGAAGGCAGTGGGCTTGTTAAGGTGACAGGCACATCAGATGTCCACCCGACAGTAGTTCATCAGGATCTCCCTGAGGATGCCCACGGTGGCCTGGTTCCATTCCCTGACCAATCGATCTCACCCATCCTCAGGTAGACAGGCTTCAGTAGGAGAAGGTGAGGTTTGGGGGGGGCCTCTACAGTAGAGGCATGACTAGGGGCAGGGGGGCTGGAGTGGTGGAGGAGCTCTGTTTGTTGTAGATCATTCCAGGAGCCTCTCAGGCCTCCAGCCAGGCACTCAGCAGTGGAGCAACAGGCAGGAAAACAAAACAGGATCAGAAATAGTGAGGCAGCTGTGAGGAAGTAGAGGAGCAATCAGTCAGTTAGGGAGTAATCTAGTTCAGGTGTAGTGTTGAGTGGTGCAAGGTGGTGCAGCAGGGAATCTCCCTATCTCCTGAGACAGGGCAGCAGCAGAACAGACAGCATCAGTAGCAGCAACCACAGCAGTGGTGGTAGTAGCTGTCTAGTTCAGCCACTCAGGGTGTGCTTCAGGTGAAAGTGGAGGTGAAGATGGGGGGTGGCCTGCCAAGGCAGCTGAGGCAGGCATGGCACCTTTAGACTCCAGCAGTGATGTTGGAGGAGGGGCCCACAGGCTGTGCAGGCTCCCTCCCCAGGCTGTCCCCTGACAGCGGCTTGGCAGCAGACTGGGCAGCAGACTGGAACAGGAGTGCAGAAGCTGGGGTGCATTACTAGGGTGTGGTGCTGGGTGCATTGCAGTGCGGTGCCCCAAGGGGGGGCAGTGGCATGCAGAAGAGGACTCCCCTCCATGAAGGTGGTAGCAACAGTAGCAGCAGGAGCCCATGGCAGGAAGGGGTGAGGCCAACTTACTCCCAAAAGTTCTGAGAATAAGCCAGCAGCTAGCAGTAGCCAGAAGCAGGAAGGGGTCTGGCAATCTTTCCCCCGGAAGCTCCTGAGCAGCAGCTTGGGACAGGAAGGGACATGGCCAACTTCCTCCCAGAAGCTCCTGAGGGCAAGTAGCCTTGAGCTGCTCACCAGGGTAGCTTTTTATATTGCTGAGGCCAGCACAGGTTCTGGCCCAGGTTGGGTAGAGTCAGTTGCCCCAGGTGGGGTAGAGAAGGCTGGGTCCATTATTGGGCTCACCCCAGCAGCCTTACCTGGGGTCCTGGAGGCCTCCTGGTGCTGCAGCAGTGGTGACTCTGCCACACAGAGCTCCAGGCAGCCCATCTCCACTCCTCAGTGGTGCACACTGCCCATGTTTGCACTGCTCTGCTTTTTTTCCCATGTTTTTTTTTGACCCCTGGATATCCAGAGGCCAAAAAAAAAAGGTGGGGGGGAAAGGCAGAGCAGCACATGCATAGGCAGTGCTCCCTTGCAGTGCAAAGAACATTTGAATGTGTGGTATGTGATGCCACAGACATGTTTGTGGCACCACATATTGCCTGGCTGCACTCATCTGGATGTGGCCTGAGAGACTAAGTGTAGCTTCAAGTTGGAGAATAACATTTGATTGCAGCAGCTAGGGAGGCAGTGACATTTCTTCAAATTTAGTACATCCCTTGGTGCATATGTTGCAAGAGATGCATATGGCATTTGCTGGAAGTATATTACATATAGCAAATGCCTCAAGTTTGACAATAGACATAACATCACAAACTACTAGTGTTCTTCTGGTCTATACTAACTTCCTTTAGAAGGAGGTCAAAAGATACAGACAACATCTTTGTAAGTGGGTTACTTAGCCTGCTGGCTTTTGCAAAAGAACTTGCTCTCTAAGGAGCTCTGGAGCCAGTGCTCCAAAGCGGAGTTCAGTCTTTGAGTAAAGAAACAAAGTAAAATCCCTCTTTACTCTCCCAGGCTAGGGACAGATATTACACATGAACCAGTATAAGTGATTGGAAACTGGTTCAAATCTGTAACACAGGAGAAGTTCAGTGGACATAAACCACTTACAAAATGGCTGAAACTAGTTTAAAATAAACCTGGATGGATGTGGTATCAGAATTAACTTATTTAGGTTAAATCAGTTTATTGAATTTCTGTCCCAGATCCCCTCCAAATTCAAGTTAACTCACAGTCCTCCAGCATCCTAGGATGATTTGCACCTCCCCCACAACGGCCCCCCCCCCCGGATGGGCTAGCCTGGGCCCAAGCTGTCTGCTCCAGCTGAGCACTCCCGTCCTCCCCCCAGCTTCTGACCTGAGCCACTGCAAGATGTGGCTACGTTACCAGAATCAAAAGTGAATGTCTGCTTATCCGTTCAACCTATGAAGTTTAGACTAACCAGTGAAGCTTAAATTGATTCAGCCTCCAGCTTTTTGACTGTCTGTATTTAGCCTCAGACACTGGGGGGAGGGGCAGGGAGGATCCCTTTCTACTCTGGCACCAGCATGGCAACCTGACCTCTTTCTGCAAGATAGTGTTTTCTTGCTTTCTCCTGTCTTATTTACTTTTTGGGGAGCTTTTCAAGCTCCCAGTGGAATACTTTTCATACCCAAATGCCCCACAGCTGGGTTTTCTTAATAGGACTGACTCCTCCTCCTTAATAGACCACCCTGTTACAAGTGAACTAATGCATAAAATTACTATGTTCCCAGTGTGCTTCACCACTGGTTTGTGTATAGAAAAGGGTTAGGGTGTTCAGACAATGTACTGATTAATTAAACCATGAAACTATAACAAGCAGACTCCTGATACCTAGAATCTAAAAACCATAAGTAGGCTTATGGGAAAATGAAAACTGAGGAAATAAATGCAGGGAATTAAATTCAGGTCTTTCTTATTTCATATACTTTCTGGGATGTCTAAAATAAAAAGGGATTACTTTGTAACCATTTGGAAAGCCCATGTTTATTTGTTTCATCTATTACATGGCTGTAGTGAGGTAAACCTTTTTGAATTTATAGTTTTAGACACTTAGGGCATATCTACATGTGATACCACATTGCTGTAGCGGCTCACTACAGTGACATAGTGTCCACAGGTGTCTACATGTGACCAGCTGCTACTTCACCATGGTGGCTCACTCCCCTGTTATAGTGTGCCGCTACAGCAAAGTAGCTGCTAAAAATAACCCTGTGCCATGCATATTGTGCAGTACAGGTGTTTACTATGCTGTGCTTTAGTACTTCCAAAAGGAAGTACTAAAGTAGGAGAGCACTGATAGAGATTTTTGGGGCCAATACTGATAGCCGATATTTAAGGTGGCATATCAGCTGATACCAAGCTGATTCTGATACAGCTGCCTCCAGCTGGTAAATCTGCTGTGGTGGAAGGGGATGGGGGAAGGAGAGGGCTTGGGGGTGCAGATCTATGCCCCCCATGGTGAGGGAGGGGGCAGGGGCAGGTGCTGCCAAGGCAGAATGGGGGGGATCAGAGCCACAGCTTGTGGACAGGGAGGTGGCTCTCATCACTGCTTGCACCTTGGGAGGGCATGGAGGGGACATGTGCCCCCCTGGATCTGTGCGGGGTGGAGTGGGCTGCAGCTGGGGCTGTGCTGGGCTCTTCTCAGCAGGGGCTGGGCTCAGAGCAGGCACCAATGGCAGTGGGAGGATGCTGCATCCACCCCAAATTTAGCTGCTGCTCCACTCCTAGTGCTGCCACCGCCAGCTGCAGCCCTTGCTCAATGCCGCGCCTCCACCACATTCCAGGAAGAGCTGTGCTCCTCATTGCCTGAGAGCAGTTCTGTGGCTACGCACAGCACTGACATTTATCAGCCACATTATCACCCCCATCGGGCTGATATCTGATACAGCCAGTTTTCTTTATATCAGTACTGATCTGATTGGACCAATGTATCAGGGCACCTCTATACTAAAACACAGCTCAGTAACAATGTTGCCATAGGGCAATGTGTAGATGCGCCCTTAGATGCCTAAGTCAGACTGGGTCACAGGATCTGGAAATGGAGGAGACTTAATAAGGAAAGAGATGGGGTGGAAGAAAGGAGGAAAGCAATCACTTCTGCCCATGGGAGAAGTGGTAGATCTACTCAAGAATTAAGACTCTGTGGGTGTCTCTACAGCTGTGCTTTAATGAGAAGTAGACTATTTTACTGCACATTAAAGCATCATGTGAAAAACCATGACATTACGCTAATGCAGAATAAAATAGTCTACTGCCCATTAAGCATCACTAAAAAAACATGCAAATGTGCTACTGTGCATTAGCATCATCTGATGCGTATTAATTTAGTACCTCAGTGCCGAGTCTGCTCCAATGCGAATTACAGTGTGTTAATTAACTGAGTCTGCTAGAACATGACAATTACCATACTCCAACAGCCTCCTGCATCTTGTGTATCAGTGTCCTCACACTTAAAAATGGCAGCGGGGGTGCTTGAACTAAAGCTCATTGAAAGAGCTTTAGTTCAAGTGCCCCCACCACCATTTTAAGTGTGGGGACACTGATACTGGAGATGTGGCGGCACTTTAATTACAGCAGCTCTCAGAGCTGCTCTAATTAAAGCGAAGCCTCCCCCACCTCCAGAGCATGTATAAAAGTGCCTATACGTTGGAGGTACTAAATTTAATGCGCGTTAGAAAAGGTGCATTAATGTACATGTAGATAAGCCCTGCCTACAGTGACAAGGAACTGATTTAGAAAGTTATAGTGTTCTAGATAATGGGCCTATTAGAGGAAACTCTGCACAGCTTACTGAATCCATGCAAATGGCTCTGTGTTTTGGACAGATTCTCCCCAACCTGTGATTTTTGGACTTCCAGGGGTGAAACCCTTACCTTTTATAGAGGGTGGAGATTTGTAGAAAAGTAATCCATATCCCACCCTTCAACAGATCTTTTTAGGGACAAACTCCTCCCTGCCAAGATTCCTGTCAGGAAAGTTTCCATAAGAAAGATTAAACTTCTCCAGTGAGATCTAATAAACTGTGGATTAATATTTTAACAGGGCTGGTGTAAATTTAAAACTACTTTAGATAAACTCAGTTGGAATGAAGGAAATAAAGAGAGAGTCAGAAAGATTGTAATATAAATTAGAAAAGGAAAAGAGCTGTGATACCTGTGATAATATGGTTCCAAAATACCTGACTACTAAAGATACAAATGTGAAACAAAACATTCTTTGTTTGACTGCATGCAGAATTAGTACCCAACATAGCCAGGATCCCTATTACTGTTCATAAACACATCTAACTCTCTAGCAGGTTCTAACTGTCATACAAGCAATACAGATTATATTATGTCACAAGTAATTTTCTTTTTCTCTAACAACTTGGCACAACCTTCTTTGGTTTCTGGCAGTGTTACCCATTCTCCAACAAATATGTGGGGAGTAAAAACAAGGCCACACCTGTAGCCACTCATAGTTTGATCTTTTGCAGCTGCAGCACCCATGTGCCAGCCTCCAGAAAAATTCATTCCTCATGAGTGGCTGAAATCTGTAGTTGATTGGTTCCCAACAGATTATTTTTCTTTGGCCAATCCAGTCCTCATGGGACATCATGAAAGGCAACTAGTTCTGCCATATTGTTATCTTAAGTATTTGAATCTCCTAATTCAGATGCCCGTCTGTTCCATGAGGAAAAAAATAACTTTTTTAAAGCCCATTTAAATTAGTTCCTGTCTAACCTCCCAGTGAATTTCAGAAAATTTAGGAAGGAATGACTGTAAGTGACAAACCAACATCATATGACTTCATTATTTCTCATCTGCTAGTGTGTGGACAGTCCATGCTAGATGTAGTTGTATTATATTTAATGCAGCTTTAGATATGGCTTTAATTTTCAAATAATCAGCTATATCTAATTGAAGTTGCATTTACAATTGGTCCAGAGATTATCAAATTATATTCTCCATCGAATCCTAGTTTTATGTGAAACAACATTGATCAAATCTAGAGAAATTTCTTTACCAGTATTGGCTCAACTTGGAACATGTAAGCAAAGTCATATTTGATATTTAGAACAGGTTAATCTTATCTGTAATTGATACCAAGTTTATTGAAGTGTTTTTTTTAGAAATGGTTTTCATAGAATCATAGAATCATAGAAGTAGGGTTGGAAGGGACCTTATAGATCTTCAAGTCCGACCCCCTGCCAGGGCAGGAGAAGAAAACTGGGCTCAAATGATCCCACCTAAGTAGGCATCAAGCCTCCTCTTAAAGACCCCCAGGGTAGAAGACAGCACCACTTCCCTTGGAAGTTGGTGCCAGATCCTAGCCGCCCTAACTGTGAAGTAGTTCTTACGGATGTCTAATATAAACCTACTCTCCAACAACTTGTGGCCATTATTCCTTGTTATGCCAGGGGGCGCTAGGGGAAACAAGGTATCACCCAAACCCTTCTGATCCCCCCTAGTGAGTTCATAGAAGGTCACCAGGTCCCTCCTCAGCCTTCTCTTCTGAAGGCTGAACAGGTTCAGGTCCCTCAGTCTTTCAGTGTAGGGTCTGCCCTGTAGTCCCTGGATCATGTGGGTGGCCATCCTCTGGATCCTCTCAATGTTGTCCACATCTCTCCTGAAGTGGGGCGCACAGAACTGGACACAGTACTCCTGCTGTGGCCTGACCAGTGTTGCGTAGAGGGGGAGGATGCATCTGTGGATGCACAACAAGGTGCGGTTAGCCCTTCCAAACGTGACCTCGCATTGTCAGCCCATGTTCGTCTTGGAGTCAATAAAGACTCCAAGATCCCTTTCTGCCT
>NW_017728992.1:123215295-123215497 GCF_001723915.1 Gavialis gangeticus | reverse complement strand
TGAAGAATTGGTTAAAAAGGTCTGCTTTCTCCTCTGGCACAACCACCAGATAGCCGAGGATCTCGCAGGGGCCCCACATTTCCCAGTGCTTTCGTCATTTTCCCTATATATTTGAAAAAGGACTTTTTGTTATCTTTGATTTTGGACACAAGTCCTAGCTCTATGTCCACCTTAGCTTTCCTGACAGCCCCCCTACAGGCCC
>NW_017728992.1:123195041-123214153 GCF_001723915.1 Gavialis gangeticus | reverse complement strand
TGAACTGGCTATTCTGAGGGCAAGTTCCTCCTGTTTGTTCCCCATACTACGAGCACTGGTATATAGGCATTTAAGGCCTTGCATAGCTGCGTGTGCCACCCCCCCGGATTTGGGAGACTGTCTGGACCCGTGTTTCTTACCTGGGATTTTTTAGCATTTGTCACCTGTATTGCTCGGGTGGTGTCTCCTCGTCTTCCTGTGGCCCCCTCCCCCGGCGATGCTAGTTTAAAGCTTGCCGTACGAGATCAGCCAACCTGGAAGAGAAGACACACTTGCCTTTAGGAGAGAGATGAAGCCCATCCCACCCCAGCAAGCCCCCCACCCAAAAGCATGCATCATTATCAAAGAACCCAAGGCCTGTCTGATGGCACCAACTGCGTAAGCACTGGTTGACCACGCCAATGCAGGCCTTGTGTCGCCGTCCCCGCCTATGCACCGGAAGAAGAGAGGAAAATACCACCTGCGCACCCATCTCCTTAAGCTTGTCCTCCAGAGCCTTGAAATCCTTCATAATGCGGTCAGGGTTGCCCCTGGCCACGTCATTCATCCCCACATGGATGACAACCATGGGGTATTGGCCTGCAGGTCGGATGTAGACTGGGATCCTCTCCGTGATGTCTGTAACCTGAGCCCCAGGCATGAAGCAGACCTGCTCCATGGGGTCAGGCTGACAGATAGGACTTTCCAGTCCTCATAGGATGGAGTCTCCGATGACAAGGACCCAGCGTTTCTTCCTGCTGGTGTTCGCTCTCTGACCATTCTTTATCATATGGGGAGTAGCATCGTCCCCGCTGGAGGCAATTTCACTGTCTTTCTCCATCACAGCTGCCAGGGCATAGAACCTGTTCCCCAGGTGAACCCGGGGAGCTTCCAGCACCCTAGGCCTAGCAGCTCTGGATTTGGACACCTTCTGCCACTCCTGCGTTGGATGCGTCTCCTGTGGAGGCTGTACAGTGTGTGACCGGGCCTGCAGAGAACAGAAATAGGCATCAATTTCAGCTTCTGCATCCCTGATCCCCCTCAGCCTGTTCACCTCAGCCTGGAACTCCCTCACCTTCTCCTCCAGGGCCCTAAGTTGTGCACAGGAGGGGCAGGCAAGGGAACCACCAGGCCCCACGCCCCACCAGGACCCCACCGATTCCCCCCACAGACAAGGGGACAAGAGGCCACCGACTCCGCCATGTGCTCCATCTGGGTGGAGGCCTCAGAAGAGCCCATGGCAGGTGGCCGCACCCGGGCGGGGCTCCTGGCAGCTGCTCTCCGCGTCTGCACCATGTCTACAGAGCTGCGCCTGCTGCTCTTGCTCACTGGAGGTGCTGCTCTGGGCAGCTACCTCATGCCTGCCTTTCATGAACGCCAGCGCAAATGCTGGTGAGCCCTTACAGAGCACACCTGTTTGCGCGCACTGTTCGCGCGCGCTGCCGGTGCGTGGCTCGGGAGTGTGGCTCCCTGTCGGGCAAGCTAAAAGGGCTCCGGAGGGCTTCCCCTCTGGATCCGCTTCAGCTGCGCTGTACCCTCTGCCCCACTTACCTTAGGGGGAAATCAGCTGTTGCTGCCCCCGCTGTTGTCTCCTCTGCAGCTGCTGCCTTTGCCGCCGAGGTTAAGTGGGTACACGTGTGGCACACATGCACCCTGCTCCCTCCACTCCTGCTTCCCAACTGTTTGAGGATGAAGCATTTGGTTACTCAAATTCCATATATCTTCATACTTTTCTTATGATCCTATGTCAGGGGTTCATTTTTCCCCTCATCTTTTAACTTCTTTTTTTAAGCTCTTGCTGCCCTTGAAAGCTTCAACTCTAGTCCTCTGCCCAACTATTTGTTAAAAAAAGGTAGTAATATGAACAACAATCTCTACAAAATGTAAGCTATGGCCTTTGTGATACCCATTGCTATTCTTTCACTTGGTCTATTAGATCACAAATTCTTTGTATCAAAATCATTGTACTTTAATTTTCTAGAATACTCTTAGCACATGCATGTCAGTCACTAAAATAACAAGGATCCAAACTAGAATTGATGCATATGGATCCAAGATTTTTGGTTCAATTCTTGAAAGTCTGCCTGTTGCAAATTCAGTTCTAACTCCAAAAACTGGGTGAGAGGCACAAGGAAGTGAAAACGGGTGGGGGTGGAGAGGGGTAAGTGCCTGAAATTTAGTATTTGGTTTCAGGCCATCTTGAGTCACCTCATCTGTTTCCTTTTTTCCTTGTTATGGGCTACAAACCCATTCTGATGCACACTTCCACACTGAAAAAGAATATAATCAATCACTTCTTGAATAAGCACTTGACATTTATGAAGTATCTTTCATCCACCCAGATCCAAAAGTGCCTTAAAATTTATGAACTGATTGTGCAGACTCTATAAACACAACTTCGCTAATTAAAAAAAAATGAATCACATTCTAAAAATTCCTAAATTTGGTAAACGAGCCAATATGAGTGGGAAGAGTACAAATTCCAGCAGAGAGAATGGAAGTAAAAATTATTCAGTGCTTACTGTTAATCGAATGATACATTTTATTTAAATATAACGACATTTTGAAAAACTTAGGCCTGTCTTTATTAACAATATCCATACCGAAAAAGTACCTTCAAAGACAGTACTGTGCACAGTTACATTTTACTGCATGATTCTATGAACCTAACAACCACCATGCTATCTATTCTTAGGGGTTTTTTTGGTCCTGCTGCTCCATGGTAAAGTAGGAAGCATTGCCACTAAAGCTATTGAAAAACCATTCTCAACATCCACCAAAATGATGAAAAAACCCAAACTATTGTGATTTAAAATGAAATTTTCAATGAAAATCAGAAACATTAGGATGTGCTCTTCAAAGAAACCTGAAAGAGTTGTATAGCCAGCTGCCACTGAATTTCAGTGGATCTTGTACAGTATAATTTTCTTTTCGTTTGATATCTCTCCTTTTTTCCTCATAGGAAAAATATTTTAATTTTGCTATCAGAAACAGTGTCATTTTAAAAACAGTGAGGCTTCTGTGGTTTAAAGATACATTTCTGATGCACTCATGCAAATACATGACCTTACCTCTATTTTTGCCTTGAATATCTGTGTTTGCTCAAATAAATGATTAAATTTTACCTTGGATCAAATTTAGCAAATAGGCTCCAAAAACATCAGAAATTGTGCATGAATATTTGCAGAGCCAATGGTGGTTATTTTCACAGCATTAGTGGCTTATACCAACTTGTTCAGTCTCACTTATACCGGTCAAAAGCCCTAGAAACTCAATTACGTTGATGAAAATGAAAGATCAGAATTTAATTTAGACCAGGATTCTTAAATCAATTTTTATTACTTAAATTCTGTATTTAAAATATGTACAGAGAAGTCTAAATATAGCTAAAATGTCACACTTTACACAAGCTGAGCTTAAAACAAATCAGAGTAGTGAGTCCATTGAAAAAGTTATTTTGAATTGTGGTACCTCATCAGATGAACAAATATGCTGAGGTTTATGAAACTATGGTGAAAGCTTATTTGTGATAGAAGATGGGCACCATTCAGCCACAGTCTATTCTGTTCACCTATTGTATTCTTAAACCCTGCAGGTAGCAGCTGATAATGATTCTAGATGAAGTTGTATTCACCTTATTTCATACCATTTCTTCCTTCATAAACAACAGGCATAAATTGTGTGCACATTTATACTGCAAAAACTGGAAGAAAAGAAAATATTGCTGAATCTTCAAATTCTCTAATACTTGGAGGAGGTAAAAAGGGGGGAAACGGTCTGTCTTGACAGCAGTGGAATAATTTCTTTTGAAAAGAGCAAAACACTTGAGAAATAATAATAACACAAATCCACAAATAAAGCACAAGTTCTTTGTGAACTGATTAGTATTTACCTGAATGGTAGCTTTCAAAACAATAAATAATTCAGACCTGCATGGACTGACAGAGACTGATAGACACTCCAGGAAGAAACTTTTGTTCAGAAAGGAATTTGAACGAGCTGGGGAGGTAGTTTGGGAAGCAAAAAGTTTAAAACTGATTTTGAATAATGCACAATTTGCCTTTGGAATTCATTGTTATGTGATATCACTGAGACCAAACAACTTAGTGGGATACATAAAAGGCTTGGACATTGATATGGATAATGAGAATATCCAGAGTTACAATACCAAAGATTTTTTAAAGAGTTCTGAAAGGGATATAAATTTTATTGCTTTGGGGCATAAACCAGCCTCCAATTAATTGAGGTTAGGAAGAAACTTTCCTTGTTATAGTATTTTACAATTCCTTTCTGTGGAGTTTCTTGAACCCATTTCTGAAGCAGCCAGTATAATCACTGCTGGAAATAGGATAGATGGACCTGGGTCTGATCCTGTGTGGCCATTTCTGTGTTCCTGTTTTATAAGGTGACAGTAGAACAAGTTTCAAGGGCAACTTGTGTCTTTTAAGTCACACAAAATAGAATGGCTGAAGGTTCTAGAAACAATGCAGATTTAGGAGAGGTGCTGAAACTGGAAAGAGAAAATAGTGAAAAGGGATTTTCTGAAAAGAAAAAGAGAAGGAAAAGTATAATATTTTTTCTGTCTCACTTTCTATGAGATATATGGGGTTGAGCTAAGAATGGGACATGAAGTTTAAATTAGACAGCTCAGAGCAAGAACCAAAATCTTGTAACTACCATCATTATTTGACTTGACATAGTATGTGTTTAAGTTTACAGTCATGGGATATCCATAAAGAGAAAAGGAGTAGACACTGAGAAATCTGACTGTAGAAAGCTGTTTGAGGAGCTACAGTTGGATAGTGTTTTCCCCAGAGATGTGCATATGTCATAGTGAAAATATGGAGTGGCAGTCCCGTAAATGTCAGCAGGGGCAGATGAAGTTATAGATTTATGCTGCCAGAAGAAACCATATTCTATTTAATTCAGACCTTACTTCAAATCTGGACAGTTTAGATGATGGAGTGCAGTAGATTGGTATGTCCTTTCAATGTCAAAGCTCATTAGAAAACGAAGACCTGAAACTCCATTGTATAAAAGCTATTTTGTACCCCAATAGCACTTTAAAAGGCAAATTATTCTTACACTTCCATTAAAGACTTTTATATTACAGGAGTGATTCAAGTTGGAATTCATACAAATGAGAATAATGCCCTTAGTGAGACTTAGATCTGTGGAAAGATCACAGTCATCTGTTGCTGGAGTTACAGGAAAACTCACTTGACTGTAAAGTAGTGTTAGGCTATTATATCTACTGCATCAGAAACTAGTGATAGCCATAATTGCATGCACTATTTTGTTTTTGTCTAGTATGCATCTGTTTTTTAGGCAAGCTCCTTTCAAACAATTAAGGTCTCCAGGAGGCTTAAGGCCCAGAGAGAAAGCCATTTTGTAATGAGCCTCTGTTGTATGCATACAGAACCCATGGATGTCAGCAGAGGCCTTCATCTCTAAATAGAAACCCTAAAAATAGTTCACCCTAAACCCTGTACACAAAAACCCTAAAATAACTTGTCTAAGAGGCCTAGGAGATTGAAGAAACCTTGTTGAAGGCAATAACTGCTAACTTTCATTCAAGATAAAAGTAAAGAGAGGAAAGTAAGTATGCTTCTTTATGGAACAGGCAGTTGAGCCACTTACCAACTCAAGCCATTTTCAAGAGTCAGGTAGGAAGATAGCTCAATAGACTAAAGATTTTCTCTTGAGATCTGAACGATGGGTTGGGTATTGCTTGTCTATTCAAGAAGCAGAAATACTGCAGAGGTATAAAGAACCTTACATAGAAAGCCTCAAGGAAGCTTCAGCCCTGTCCAGTCCTTAATATTGGTTCCCCAGCTCTTCTTGGGTCTACCTCATTTTCTCTTTTTTTCCATTGCATCCTGCATTGTGGTGTTGGAAAGAGTGTCTGGTCTTATCATGATGTCCAAACCATTGTAGCTTTACTCATTGCACAACCTTCAACAACAGTTTGTAGGTTCCCATTTCTTGACTTATTTGCTGCTTGACAGACTCATTGGTTCGGTGCTCGTGTACAGACCAGTCTCCTAAGGCAGTGCATTTCAAATGCCTCAATTATGCTCCCTAACTTCTTATTAAGTGCCCATGCCTCACTGCCATAAAGTATCGTTGATATGATCACAGCATGCAGCAGATGTAACTTCACCTTCAGTGTAATATTACTGCTTGTCTAAGATTTTCTTTAGCTTTGTCAGTTGGCTAGTGGCAATGATTGTTTTGACCTTGACTTCCTTTCCAGATGTTAGGTCTTCTGTGATGGTAGCTCCCAGATAATTAAAACTTGTTACTTTTTCTAGCTTTTCATTGCTGATCTTCACATCAACATTGCTGTCAGTGATTTTGGAAGTTGTCATTGCTTTGCTTTTCTCAGCAGTTATTTTCATTCCATAGTTCTTTGCAGTTTTGTCTATCATTTCTGTAAGTTCTTGAAGCTCTTCAGATGTCCCTGCTATCAGATAAATGTCATCAGCAAAGTGCAGGTTGTTGATCTTCTGCCCTTCAACTGATATAATTCCTGTGAAATTCTCTAAGTCATCTAACATGGTTTGCTTGAGGAAGAGGTTGAAAAGGTATGGATATTATGCCCAACTCCATAATTAAGTTTTCTTCCCAAAAGAAACAACCTACAAGGCTCCAAATTTTGGCTAACATTTAGGGCCAGTATACACAATATTGGTAACAATACATAGCACTGCTGCCATGAGTTTGTTTTCTTGCCTGGCCCTTCAAGAAGGGTAGCATATGAAACCTGTGTGAGGTGATGGAAGTCAGTACCCAGTGGCTATCGTTAATATCTGGGACAGACCATTTTTTCCATGGTTTTGGTTCATCTTGTCTTCCTTTTTGCTGTTTGACTCCCACACCTTTTAAAGTAATTATACTTATCTATTTAAGATTAAATGTTAAGGCTTGTAATTTTGGAGGTGAAAGTTTGACCCTTGATCACTGCTAACCGAGGTGGTATCAGCAGTCACAGAAATATAAAATCATAAAGAAGTAGGGCTGGAAGGGATCTCCAGAGGTCATCTAGTCCAACCCTGCCTGAGGTAGGATCAACTGTATCCAAATAAACCTATACAATATCTGCTGTCTAACCTATTAGCAAAAATACATTCAACCACAATTCACGATGCATAGTGTAGCCTTTTTGGAAAAAAAATAGCTCTGATTCTTCAATGTGGCTAGGTTGCTATAGATCAGTGATTCTCACTCGCGGTTCCACAAGATCCTGTTGCGGGGCCATTCCTCTTGGCCCCTATGTGAGGAAGTTAAAGCTCTCCATATGGAGATTTCTCTATATTATTACATCCAAACCAAACTTTCCAAGGGGTCCCAATATTTCATAGGTTATATAATTTTTAATGTTGTCTACTAATTAATATTTACTATTGCAACCATTGATTTTAATTGAGTGGAATCAAGCCCTTTATTTTAGCTGACAAAACATGGTGATATAATACGTTAATGTTAATATAGTTTAATGTGTTAATATGAAAGCATGGCAGAGAATGATGGTGTAATGGGGCCCTTATCCCATTATGAGAAAGGGAAGGGGTCTAGGGGTGCCAGTCCTCTCTTCCTTTGCCAGTTCTTCCCTTCCCTTTGTAGTGTTCCTTGGTCTGGCTTCTTTTTCTTTGTTGTCCCTTCCACTCAACTCCCTTGCCTCCCTCTTTCTTTCACTTATGCTTCCTTTGTTTTTCTGGACTCAAACTCAGAGATAGAGAAGTGTGAAACAAGAAAGCCACTGAGTCCAGGTGCAGATAGTGCCTGATGGCCCAGAGGACAGAAGCGGAGGGTCAGGTGATCTGGAACACCCTTTATAAGCCCAAGAATTTGGGCAGAAAGGAAGTCTGGTCATAGGAGCTACAGGGGATGCAGCTCCTGATGGAGGGACTCAGGGCCCAAACCTCATACTGTGAAAGGAGGACTCAGAGCAGCAGCACAGGGACCCTGCACAGGAAGCAAGCTAAATACCTTGAGCCTTTTCTGTTTTTCTGTTGCTTGGAGCATGCCACGGCAGGTTCAGGCACACCATGGGTGGAACACTTTTTTGAGCTGAGACAGGTGCCTATAGTTTGTGGTTTTCATTTTCCTGGTGGGCTGAGTTGTGGTTATAGGGGAGGTAAAGACTACTGAAGACGTGCTTGGGGATAACCAGAATTTCAGACTGTGTTAAGAAGACACCCCAGGCTATATCTTCTATGTTCTGGGCCCTAGAAGGACACAGCCTGCCAGGAATTGAGAGACAGGAGCAGAACATGGGAAAACAGAACCCATGGCCCCAGCTGCCTGTACAGGAGTCTCACAGGGCCTGGAGCCTGAGGTCACAAGGACTTGGAGAAAGCTGAGCTAGAAGCCTGAGGCCCTGAACTGTGGGCTCCAAGCTAGAAGGCACAACAAAAGTAAAAGTGGGACAAGGCCAGGAGAGCCACAGTTCAGACAAAGGTCCCCTTTCCCAAAGCTCTCTTCACCCTTTGGATAGCCTCCCCTGTGTAGTTATTACATCAAGGCGTGGCAGGAAAGAATACATGGTGAGGAAAACGAAGGGCACCAGCAGGAAGGGGCTCCTAAAGCTGGGTGCATTGTGTTGGCACCCATGGGTGTCCTACAGATGGTAAATTTGTTTTACTTTGCTAGAATCCTGTGCATTGCTGGTGGTGATATCACTTGTTTTCTGTAACATTGTCAGAAACTGCTCATTTACAAACTGTTATGATGGCTTTTCAGCTGCAGTTTAATCTTGTACCCAAATGATGTCTCAATTATATACAAAACACAGCATTGCTTGTATGCTAACAGTATACTGTCTTTGGGAGCTAGTATTGTATGGATCATTTACAATGAGTAAGCAATTTTCTTCAGGTCAGATATGCTCAGAGCTTCTTATGTTTCTGAGGATGAGTACAGTGATCTCTGTCATTAGAATCAGTAAAATTTCCTTCTAAAATATCAGTGAATTAAATGAAATTATGTAAAGCACAAAGATTTTAACTTATTCTGTATTCTGATTATTTAGTTTTTAAAGATAAGAGAAATAAATGTTTCTGTAATGGTTATTACATATAGTCTGCCCCACTGGTTAATTTAAATTGAAACAGAGTTAAAGAGCGTGGCTTGCTGGTTCACACTTTGCAGCCCCTGAACCTGAAATCATGGGGCTCAGTGGGACTGATCATGTGTATGGTCACTGACATAAATAAGTGTGTGCATGACCCAGCCGCCTTCTTCAGGAAAACATAAATACAACCGTTCAGTCAACGTGCAGATACAAAACAGCAGTATTATTGCCATAGTAGCAGCCAATATTTGGTACTTAGAATTTGCTAAAGCTTATCAAGTATACCTTTTCCTAATATATCTGCCATACAAACACAGCTCCACTCTTCTGAAAAGGAACAGATCCCAATGAGAGCTGACATTTGAGGCCAGTAAAAGTATTTATAAGGTTTATACTTGTGTGAGACAAGACAATATTCCAGTTTGTCACAGCTAGCATTATGCAAGCTGCATGCTAACAGGAAATACATTAAGAGAAAGATGAACAAATAAAAATATTTCTAATGCATTTATTATTGTAAACATACATGCATTCTATTCAAACAGTATAACTTACTTACTGCCACAGGCCAATTAGATCATCTCCAATTGCATGTGGAAAGAGCTTAAGCTAATCTAATAGGCCCAAGAATGCTCCATTTATTTCTGAGTTTCTGATGTCTTTATACCATTAGAAAATGATCACTAAGCATGCCCTCCAGTGTGGAGACTCTATGATCTCAGAAATGCAAGTTATGAGGACTATGTTTTTTAAGGCAGTAATCATTCACTGTGACTTCCGAGTGAGGGGTTTAATAGTCAAAGGACATCTGACAGTAAATGAGAGTCTTTGCTCTGCCTCAAAGGCAGACTATTACTCTCCTTTGGCAAACAGGTAAACAGATTCCATGCCAGGCCATTTCTGCTCTTTGGTAAAATTTTAGAAGAATCTTTGGCTTTCAGAGTTTTGGGTCCTTGAGAGCATATTAGTGTCTTTTAGAAAGTACCAAATTATTGGAATCGATGGTTCAGGAAACGTGTGATAGGGTTTGGAGCCTCTTGAGGCCAAGGCTTTAGATTCAGACTCTGAATATATTAAACATATAGTTCTATTTTAAAATTGGTACACAATAGAAAGGGAAGAATTGTTATTGAAGTCTTCAATAAAATTGGCTGTTTTTGCCTGTGTGTTGATTTAACAGCAGACTGATTATATAAAAGACATGGTACAGTTCTTATGCTAGCATCTCTTTTATTTTTTATAAATATTAAACCTAAAAGTTTTTCTGTGATGTATGGAAGGTCTGAAGTTTTGGCTCCCTCCAGTGATGAAAGATACATTTGGTAACGTCTAAGCAATCATCATGTAACACCAGAAGTTAATTTTGAAGCTCACATTATACCATATGAAATAATCTTTTTTTTCTTCCAAGTTTCAGATGGGTTATATTATCTAATTATTTCTATCTGGTGGAATCAGAGATCATCATATGGATCAAATTAGTCCTAATGGTTTGTCTCTTTCTGTTGTCATCTTCACTTGCAACATCCTGTCAGTAAGTTCATGCAATGTGAACCAGTGAGTTTAACTTCTGGGGTTTTTTCATCTTTTTTCTTTTTTTATATTAATTCATGTAATACATTGCATTTTACTGTCAAGGCAGCATGCCCAGTGACAAACATGCAGAGAACTGAAGAAGCTACTTATGTATGCTTGTCTAAATATTTCCCTGGTAAAACCAAGAGGATTGCATTTATCAAGTCACCAGCATTCATTGCCATTTGAGCCTTATTCAAGGAGGGTTCTGCAGTGGTAGTTGTAACTGCATTAAATGTCTTCAATAAAATTCCTACATTACCCTGAAGTGACTGAAGTAAAACATAACATTTCAGTTATACACAGTATCTCACATGAAATGCAATGATCTGAACTTACAGTATTTTAAAACCTTTGTCACAGCACAGCAAATTGCACAGTAGGCAAGGTCTAGTGTATGTTACAGGGCATTAAAATGAGCATTCAACCAAAAGAGAATCATAAACTGACTCAGCCATGAATCTTGCACACCCTTGGTAGCTATTAAAAAGTCCACCAAAAGTCACACACTAATGATGTAATTCCAATCAAGCCGATTTATCAACCCTGTGGGTTGATTAAAACTCTATTGCACAATTAAGATTAATTCATTGATGCTGGAAATTCTGCTTTTGCAAAACATAACAACATAAAGTGGAAACTTGGGTTTGGCCAACTCCAAGAAGGTAACAGGAAATTATTTATACATTTTAGAAACTTCAGCTCAGTTCATAAAATATATTTGTTCAAAAGGTCTGATCCCATTCATTCCACAGCTTTTAAAACATGCATCTGTTCAGGCAGTAGAATAATTTACACACCATCCATTTTCAAACACCTTTTATGTATAAAGGTTAAAGTTAGGAGCCTCTCATCTCCCCTCTCCCCCCACTTGGATTTCACTACTATCTCTCCAACATATAACAGGGAAGTGTCCATTTACAGTCAGAGGAAAATGGTTCCATTAATCACAGAAAAGCATTCTTTGTGGAGGAAAAAAGCATGCGCCACACTTTTCCCACAAAAAGCCATGATATTCATGTGGAAATGGCCTGAATTAGTTTTTATGAATAGGGTCCTTGGTGACTCATTCTTTTCTGGGGAGGGTAACAGGCAAATGTTATCCAGATGCATTCCTCTGGAAGTATTCCCAGTTTCTGGAAATAAAAACTACTGTACCTGTAGTACAATGCAGGGCAGTCAGTGAAACTTGATATGAGCCCAAATAGCACAACAGTGTTCCCTCCATTTCTTGTTGTTCCTATAAAAACAGATCTCTTGTAAAGATCTACTAAATAACCTGCCAGTAATTCAGGTTCTTATTAACAGAAGAGTACCTGTGCCTATTAACTCATGAAGATGGGGGTAGCGAGAGGGTGCATGAGGAAGGAGGAAAAGAGAAGGAAAAAGAAAGTGATAAAGAAGGGAGGGAAAGAGGGGGAAAGGGGAGTGGGGAAGAGAAAGAAAGAGAAAGAAAGAGAGAGAATGAAAAGGTTTTGAAATTGTAGTAGCCACTTACTCAGGGACAGGCAAAATACCGCCCACGGGCTGAATCTGAACCACCGTGCCATTCTATGCAGCCCACAAGGCCCATAAAAAATTAGTAAATTAGTATTTATTTGCTCCTGGCTGCCTGCTGCGTAGGAACAAGCTCCCCAGCCCCCACTTGTGATTGCAATTGAAATTGCGGAGTAGGGACTCAGAGCTCCCTGCATGGTGATAGTTTCCCACCCAACCTGGAGCTGGTTGGAACCTGCTTCTGACCAGGACAGTTCCCAGCCAGCCCCAGACTTTGAGGGGAAGCATGTGCAGCGTGGAGGTGGCTGGGGACTGTCCTGTTTTGGGCAATCTGCAGCCAGCTCCAGGCTGCACATGCAGACTTCCCTGTGTAGCCTGGGGCTGGCCAGGAACAGTCATGGTCAGGGGCAGGTCCCAGTCCTGTGCCCTGATTGGGTGATCAAGGCATGGTTCTTGAAAAGAGCTGCAGGGGCAGGGCACTTCCCAGCCCCCTGCCCCAATCCAACAGTGGGGCACCTAGCAGGGAGCTAGCTGCTAGCTGCCCCACTGGCAGATCGGGGTATGGGATTGGGAACTGCAGCTTTTTCCAAGCCCTGTGCTCCTGATTGGGGAGCCAGGGCCTGGAGCTCCCCGCTGCCAGGACAGGGGGACATCGTCCCCACCCCAGCAGCAAGCAGCCCCACCCCCACATCCAGGAGACAGCTGTCTCCTGGTCTGATGCTCCCTGCCAGCCTCTAGGTTAGCACACTGGGGAGCCTGGAGCTCCCCCCCCCTGGTGGACACAAGGGTGCATTGCAGAGATGCAGGGCACTGGGAGCAAATCTTCTCCTTAATCCTCATATGGGTAGACACCTACCCAAAAACCCTTATTGTGCAGAAGCTTATTGCACAGTAAATCTAGGCTGAAGTAAATCCATTTGTAGATGTGCCCAATATGTAGTATATAAGATTTAGAACCAAATACTTCAAACAGGGTACCTCTACACATGTTATTGATGCATAATAAAGTTATTGCACATTAAAAAAGGCACAGTAAATTGGTGCCAGGAAAGAGTCTGCAAATTTGCAGCAGCAAGGGGGAGCTCCAGGCTCCCCTGGGTGCCAGCCCCAGGCTGGCAGGGGGGGAGGTCCCAATCCCCACCTTGGGGGGAGGAGGCGGGGGGAAGAGAGGTGTCCTGGCAGCTGGGACTGCTATGTGCCAGCCACATGGGGATTGGACCCAATCCCCACATGACTGGGAGAGGCATCCCCACCTGGTGGGGATAGTCAGTAGGGACTGGGAGACTCTCTATCCCATGTGGCCAGGAGAGGCATCCCTGCCCAGCGAGGATGCTGCCTGGCGGTCACATAGGGATCAGTCCCAATTCCCACATGGCTGCCAGGCAGCATCCCTGCTGGGCAGGGACACCTGTCTTGGTGACATGGGGATCAGGACCCTCCTGATCCCCATGTGGCTGCTAGACAGGATTCCAGTTGAGCAGGAGCACCTCTCCCAGCCAAGTGGGGATCTGGGGGTCCCAATTCCCATGTGGCTGTCCCCACCATGTGGGGATGCCTCTCTCTGCCATGTGAGGATTGGGTCCTGACCCAATCTCCACCTGGCTGGGATGCAGCAGCCCACCTGGCTGTTAGGACAACTGTCCCAGCCATGTGGGGATCAGCACGGTCCTCATCCCCATGTAGCTGGGAGACAGCTTCCCCTGCAGCCAGCACAGCTTCCCACCACATGGGACTTATCCAGGTAGCAAGGGCTGACCAAGAGCAAATTGCTTCTGGTCAGCATCAACATGTGCACTACTGTGCAATAGCTAATGTGCAGTTAATCTATTACCAGTATTTTCAGGTAATAGATAACTGTGCATTAGCCTATTTTACTGCATAGTAGCCTAGCACAGGGTTAAACAGTGACATTTTACTGCACAGTAGATTAGTCTACTGTGCAGTAAAGCATCTTGTGTAGACACATGCACAGTTGCCATAATCATAAGAATTAAATTACACTATACCAAACTGCCTCCCTTCAGTCAAGGTAGCCACTGACTGAAGCAATATTAGATACCAAGCCAGTAGTTTGTCTCTGTTTCAGTGACAGGCTATTTCTAGGAATTGCTAAAACAGTTTAAAAAAATTATTCTTGCTGAATCAAGAATAAACTTCATGAAACATATAGGATTATACACCTCTTTGCTACCTTAGCAGGCAAAGGACCAGGCATTGCATTTTTGGTATAATAAACCCTAATTTTTAACACTGGAAAGTTTACTTGTTAATTTGTATTTCGATACTGCTTTGTAAATACAAACAGATAAGCATGGTGTTTTATCTTATATCTTATTTCAGTAAGATTACATCTCTACTCTGGTACCGTAGGTGACATAGTTCTATGTAACTCATCCTGCAATAAGCAAACACATGTAGACCCGGTGCTGCTCCCAGTGGAAGCCTCAAAACTTTTTCATTGACTTTCCTGTAAGGTACAATCAAGCCTAGGTCCTAGAGAATAATTATTAATATTTCAATGTCAAGTTGTAAAGTGGTTCTGATTAGGGTCCCATGTGGGTTTTGAATGTTTTTTTCTGAGTCTGATGCTTTCAACATTTTCATTAGGGATTTAGAGAATGGAGCTAAGAATGCTAGACAAAGTCATTTTAATACTGGGCGGGGAAGGGCTACACATACTTTGGAAGATAAATTTATAATAGTGGTGGGATATCACTATTATATCATTGTGGATTGATACTTGTGCTTGTGCTTTCTTCTAAACTAGTACACTTTGAGATGAATGCTAATACAGTTGAAAAGACAAGATAATGACTTCTTTACTAATAGAAGGACAATACCAAGACTGGGGTATCTGTTTATTATATCCCTTCCCTTTGCTAGCAGGGAAAAATATCTTTTTCCTGACAGTAGTTTAGTTCCCCATGTATTTACCCTAATTCTCTATTTTTAGAATATTTTAAATAATTATCTGTACAGTAGGGAATTCTGCCTTTATCTAGACCTTTATCATTATCAATGCCACATGCCGTAAGTGGTGGAATCCACATGTCTAATTGCAGAGCAATGTGAAAAACTGAATTTATCATCCATCTGAGGTTGCCTCATCTACAGTGCAGCCACTCATTCATCTCTGCTGGGAAAATATTTACCTTTCAAAATTGCCCAAATAGCTGAACTGATTTCAGACAAGTGCCAGTGACCTATCTTTGTGTCCATCTATAAATATATCTTCAGTACATAGTATAGAAATGTCTCCTTGCTTTTACTTCAAACATAGGCCTTCACCACAAAATATCATTAGATTGAGGACCAGGGTGGGTAAGTTAAATCTGCTGTGATTCAAAGACTTGAAGAGCCAATATCTTCTTAATCAAAACAAGGCACCATTAGACAGGTAGGGAACTATATTTTTCAGTGGTTTCTTATAACTTCCAGAAAGTGATGAGATCTTGGACTGGAACATTATTATGTATTGTTTAGGAAATTCTAAAATATAATATGACCATTTTCCTATCTTTCAGGGGTCTGGGAAGGTCATAATAGAGAGGGAACTTGTTCAATTGGTACATGCGTAGAAAATAGAATGTGAATGTAAATGTAAAAGCTCCAAACTGCTCTTGAATAAGTCTAGGGGAATCTCAGAAATAGTGGCCCTGTTAAATAAAATGCATTCTATTCTGAATATATAATGGTGTTGTGGGGAAGTAGGAGTTCATTAACAGTACTTTGAGATGAACTACAAAACTCATTCATGAATCCACTAATAAGGAGTAATCACTTAGTAATAAGGCCTTTATACCCAGAGCCCCACTATGCTTTGAAGGCTTAACGTTTTAAGTACTTCAGAACAGCGAGGCATAAATGCTGATCTTTCAGTGGCACCCAGTGCATACATATCAATAGTAAATTTAAATAGGTATATAGAATATTTACTCTCTGAAAGTCTTTCCTTCTCCTTTGACCATTAGCTAGAAAGTATTTTCATAAAATATCATGCCTAATCCTTAATTCTCTCCTAGACTCTAGGGAATAAATATTTATTGAACAAATAATCAGGGCAAGTTAGCAACAGACACCTCCTCTGTAATCTGCTATGTAAGGATAATTTGAGTACTTTCCGTTATATCAGCTTTTCTCGAAGCTAATTGTTCTAATAAATTTATTGTGTAGGTTATGACAGCCTCCTTCTCTAATAGACCAAAGAATTAGGCTTTTGTCAATATTCATGCTGAAGAAACTCCACAGCACAACTTGAAAAATAGTTCCAACATTCAAATATTGTATGTGTCAATGGATTTGCTTGCACACTGCAAAAAATAGGAAAGGTTTTGAAGCATGATCTTATAGCATACAGTACTATAGAGATTATTCTGTATCTTTTAGGGGAAATAGTAAATAATAGTAATAGGCCATAAGTATTTATTGTCTGCAACAGAACTTGAACCTGATCCTACCAGAACTCTTAAGCAGGGACATATATATACACATTTGATAATGATAAGCATGAGCTCAAGTGCTTGCAAGAGGAGATTATTACACCCTAGGGCTCAAATTTTCAAATGAACTTAAAAGAATTAGATTTGAATGATACCATCTGCATCGATCTCTACCTCTGAAGCAGCCATGAAAGGAGATTGCTGCTTTGGGGAGGGAACAAACTGAGTCATGTCTATACACCTAGTGTACAATACACTAACCTGCGAATTATTCAGGGTGCCACATCTATGCTTTCCCATGAGAACAGTGCAAACTTTTAACAGCTCCATGGAACCTACACCAGATGTGGTTTGTAAGTAGAAGGGAAGAACTCACCCCTTTCCTTCTTTGTGTTGTTACAGTTTCTGGGATATAATTTGGCTATGAAAAATTATTTGTCAGATAATTTCAAATAAAAATGTTTCAGAGTTAAGTAACACCTGTACCACATGTCATAATGGAGTGTGCCAAAAACTGTAATATTACTCAAAAATATGAGACAAAAATGTTCAGTCAGTTGTATGAACTCTATAGCTGAGCATGCTAAGGTGCTGTATAGATGTAAATAGTACTAATCACTTCCACTTTACTGTTGGTATTAAAGACTCTATTCATGCCAAAAAAGTGTTATGCAGCTGTTCTGTGCTTTCCTTTAGAATTTGTATGTGGGAGGTAAGCTGCATAATGAGACATATTCCTGTATTATGTACCACTTTTATGTAGGAGGGTTTGAGCAAGTGTAAGCATGAAGAAGCACATCACAATTAAAAAGGGGATTGAAGAAACACCTTCTTTGGCTTATAAAAAAGTAAATCATGTGATTATTTTAAGACAATTAAACAATTTTACCAGAATGGCAAATTTTCTAATGTAATGGGGAAAAAAGTTGCTTCTCAGATTTCCATTCCACAAAATCATATATCTATTCTGCAAATGTACTGTTTCATTGCCTATTTTTATTTTGTGATGTGGAGTTCTGATGGTAAATTACTTAGGCCAATGCACGTGATGGAATAATTAGGCCCAGTATCATTAAGTTTTATATAAGAATCCTTATATAAAGGATTATTTTCTGAAAAAATTACTTAGTCCTCATGTGACACTGTCCTCTTCCATACAAGAATATGGCTGCTATATCTCACTCCTTAGTCCATACTACACAGCTATGCTTTCTGGACTGAACATGATGCCTTTAACATCAATTTAATCTCTTAAATGAATGAGGCAAAACACAGCATCAGCTCTGAGACTGAAAATGCTAAGAGTAACATGGAATACAAACAGGAATATGAACCAAAACACCACACTCCATTCTTTGCTAACAGCAATATCTTAGTGGACACACTGTATTCAGCACTGAGGGCAACCTGGGGAATCTCGGTGGACTCCATCTGAGTCTGTTTCTCCATCCCCTTTTCTCAGAGGTTGTCAGGCCTCTTTGAATAGTAGTCTGGCAAGTCAAGCATGAAGAAGGTTGTTTTATCTCTTTTGGGCTCCTTCCTCTATTTTGTGTTAGGTACTGAGCAATCATTTTGTGCTGAGCAATTATGGCTGTGTGTAGATGAAACGGGGGCCCCTAAATTGAAGCAGTGGGTTTTTAAAAACACCAGTTCACTTTAGGGCCCTTTAAGTCCCCATGTCATGCACACACCCAAAGTTACCTGCCTCTCTGGTGGCAGGGAGGGGAGGGCAAGCTGCCTGTGGGTGGAGCAGTCCCTGGAGCAGCCCCTGGGGGGGCTGGCGCTTCCCTCCACAGCAGTGACGGCTCCCCCACAGGTGGCACCTGCCTCCAGGCACCTGGCTTGGGTGGTCCTGGGGGGCACCTCCACTATGGAGGGAAGTGCCAGGCCCCCATGTAGCTCAGGCTGGCAGACAGGCTTCGGGGGGCGGAGATCAAGCTCACTCCTTTTTTTTTTTCTTCAGTGGAGCCTGCCTGACTGGGCTGCTGCCAGGCTGCCTGCATGGACTTCCTGCAGAGCCCTTGAGCTGCATGGAGCTCAGTGATTCACTCTGTGGCTGTAGGGCAGAAAACTAAAACTGCTCAGAGGAGTTTTAGTTTGCTGCACTCCAAGTCATTTAAGACACATTTCGCTGCTGAATTTGCTACAGCAGCTGGTATTATTGCATCATACACTGTCAACATGTGCAAACACCAACACCATTTAAGCAGTGCAAAAGCATTTAGCCCATTTTAAAGTGCCGTGCACACATGCCCCTCATTTTGTCTACACACGGCACATCATATTAATCAAGAATCAGTAGAAAATGATTATTCAACTGCCTTTGTTTATTGATGATATTGGTTTATAGATGCTGTGCAGTGCTCTAAGTGAGCAAAACATCATATAAATAAAAAAGACAGGTAGGAGACAATATAAATATTTTAAACCACTAAAAATTCTGATTAGCTATTACATGTACACTATGAAGTTATTCTATTGTTTTTATTTTATTACTCATCAAGAGAAATATATCAAAATATCTGCTACCTGGAACAAACACTATA
>NW_017728992.1:123192312-123194446 GCF_001723915.1 Gavialis gangeticus | reverse complement strand
TATATAGAGGGGGAGAGAGAGAGAGAGAGAGCAGACTACCTAGACATCTGTTGGGAAAATATCAGTATGGTAGGTGCACATATTCCTTGAATGCATTAGAGATAACATCTTGATACGGATGGTGGAGATAGCAAACAGAGGGAAGATTCTTCTGCATTTGACTCTGACTAACAGGGAGGAACTGGCTGAAAATGTAATGTGGAAGACAACTTGGGTGACAAAGATCATGAAATGATAAAGGCTGTGATCCTGAGATGAGGAAGCAGGAAAAGCACTAGAATAAAAACAGTGAACACAGACTTTAATAAAATCAGAGAATTGGTAGATAAGAATTGGGAAACAAGTCTAAAGCATCCAGAAGAATTGGCAGTTTTTTAATACACATGTGCACACACAGTATTAAGGAGTGCAAAGCAAAGGAAAGATAGGAAATGTAGTAAGACTCTAACTTGGTTAAACTGTGAAGTATTCAATGAGCTGAAACTCTAGTCAGAACCATGTAAACAGTGGAAACTAGGTAATATTACTGAGGATGAATATAAAAGTATATCTTCATCTTGTAGGGATAAAATCAGGAAGGCCAAGATACAGAATGCAATAAAAATAGCAAAGGCTGTAAAGGCAAAATGTATAGACAATATTTTATAAATTTGAAGTAAGAGGAAATACAAGAAAAGAGTAGTCCAATACTCAATGAAACAATAACAGATGATGCCAAGAAGGAGGAAGTGTTTAATCCTTTTCTTCTTCAGTCTTCATAAGAGCAAACTGACTGTTCATCCCAGCTTTGTCCTCACTCCCTCCTGTATCCTGTGTACAGTAGCGCTCATAGACTCATCATTAGGTCAGTCATGGAGATGTCTGTAAATATTCTGAAAAGGAGATAGGTATGTCTCCATCCATCTAGTGGCCCTTTATTGTACAGTCCTGTGAAGGCCAATGGAATTTTCATGGCTTGATGCATTCTGTACAAGATAGCAGATGAGGGGCCAGACAACAAGGAGGAAGGGGAAGGAAGAAGCCAACAAGAAAATAGAACAGGGAGAATAGGGGGAAAGGGAGAAAACAGAACTTAGAATAAGGAGAAAGGGAGCCATCAGCTGCCAAAGCTATGACTGGTACGGAGGAAGAGGAGACAGAGGGAAGAGACTGGTTGCAGAGTTGTTGTTCACTGAGAGCTGGGGATGTAGTAGCGGCGTCTGGGAGGCATAAATCAAAAACATTTATTTTGTAAGAACAAATTGGGGAAACATGCTAGAGAAAGAATCCCCTGCCTGCTTTCCGCTTCCCTGAGGAAGAGGATTAGTCAGCTAAGCATTATGCTTTAATTAAAAACAGTGTGCAAGAAACCCATTTCAGAAAAGTTCTTGGGTCCTGTGTTCAGAGAGGCTACCTGCATGTGTCAGGAGACTTGTGTTTTCAGGTGCTGGCTGTAGCCTGGTAGGCTGTCAAGCCCTGACTGGGCAGATGCTACCTTTCCTGTCTTGGGACATGGCAGCTTCCCTTTGATGAAAAGAAGGCACATAGTTGCCATAAGCCCATTCACATGAAGCAGGGACAAGGTAAGATGGTGAGGAGGCACACTGTGCAAGGGGAAGAAGTGTGGTAAATTTTAGTGCTAAGTGACAGTGGCTCAGTGCCAGTGTTTTTGGGCAGGAACCTATCTGTTCATGTTCTGTGAGATTTCTTGATGCAAGTGCCCAAAGCTTTTTGCAACCATGTTATATTTGACAAATGAGACACTTTCAGACTGTAGCTACATTGCTGGCATAGATGAATCTCTGAAGCATTGAGTCCCAGGACTCCTAGTAGCTCCATCTCTGTAAGCTAGTTGAAGGTCATAGAATCATAGAATCATAGAAGTAGGGTCAGAAGGGACCTTGTAGATCTTCAAGTCCGACCCCCTGCCTGGGCAGGAGAAAACTGGGCTCAGATGACTCCAGCCAGATAGGCATCAAGCCTCCTCTTAAAGACCCCCAGGGTAGGAGCCAGCACCATTTCACTTGGAAGTTGGTTCCAGATCCTAGCCACCCTGACTGTGAAGTAGTTCTTATGGATGTCTAATCTAAACCTACTGTCCAACAACTTGTGGCCGTTATTCCTTGTTATGCCAGGGGGCGCAAGGGTAAACAAG
>NW_017728992.1:123149582-123191873 GCF_001723915.1 Gavialis gangeticus | reverse complement strand
TAAGTGTGCTGCTGGTTACTACTGCCCAAGTGCAGCACCCTGCACTTGTCAGTATTGAAACGCATCCTGTTTTTGTTAGCTCATCCCTGTAACCTATCCAAGTCCTGCTGCAGTCTTTCCCTCCCTACTAGCATGCTCACCTCACCCCAAATTTTGGTATCATCAGTGAATTTAAACAGGTTGCTTTTCACCCCGTCGTCCAAACTGTTAATAAAGAAATTGAACAGTGCGGTCCCAAGGACTGAGCCCTGGGGGGACTCTGCTGCCCACTCCTCCCCAAGTCGAATATGCCCCGTCCACCACCAGCCTCTGAGTGCAACCCTTCAGCCAATCTGCAATCCTTCTGACTGTGTAGGCATCAATGCCACAGTTGCCCAAGGGCCCTGCAATAACCTCTGCTAGCTCCCTCAACACCCTGGGGTGGAGAGCATCTGGACCCTCTGATTTGAACACGTCCAGCCCCTCCAGAAGCTCTCTAACCCAGTCCTCCCCAACCTGAGGTCTGGAGGCGTTCCCCTCGAGTCCGTCTTGCATCACAGTGGGGAAGTCCTGGTCCCTGCACAAGAAAACGGAGGTGAAGAATTGGTTAAAGAGGTCTGCTTTCTCCTCTGGCGCAACCACCAGATTGCCCAGAGGATCTTGCAGGGGCCCCACATTTCCCGGTGCTTTCTTCATCCTCCCTATATATTTGAAAAAGGACTTTTTGTTATCTTTGATTTTGGATGCAAGTCCTAGCTGTATGCCCGCCTTAGTTTTCCTGACAGCCCCCCTACAGGCCTGAGCAGAGGAGGTATACTCCTCTTTGGAGATAGCACCCCCCTTCCACTGGGTGTACGCTGCCTTTTTGGTAATCAGGCATTCCCGGACGCCCCTGGTGAACAAGGGGGGCTTTTGGGCACTCCTGCCCCCCTTGCTTCTTGTTGGGATGGTCACCTGTTGGGCCCTGAGTATCATCTCCTTAAGGAACGACCACTCATCTTGGGCACTGAGCTCCCCTGCTCTCGAGAACCCCAGTGCCTCTCCCACTAATCTCCTCAACTCGTTGAAGTTGGCCCTCTTGAAGTCTAGGGCTACCGCCTTGCTGTAGGCCCTTGACACCCTGCCCTAGATGGTGAATTCCAGCAAGCGATGATCGCTATCACCCAGGTGGTCAAGAACCTGGAGGCCCCTTACCAGGTCGTCGTCTGTGGCCAGGACCACGTCCAACAGGGCATTTCCTCTGGTGGGACTGTGCACCTCCTGAATTAAGTGGAGGTCCTGTATCTCAGCCAGGAACCTCCTGAAATGGTCTGACCTGGCTGACTGTTCCTCCCAGCAGATGTCCGGGTAATTTAAATCACCCATGACAACTACATCCTTCACCTTAAGTGCCTCTGCAAGCTGGCCCAAAAACATGGGTCATTATCAAGGAACTCAAGGCCTGCCTGGTGGCACCAACTGCGTAAGCACCGGTTGACCTCGCCAATGCAGGCCTCATGTCACTGTCCCCGCCTACTCACTGGAAGAAGAGAGGAGAATACCATTTGTGCCCCCGTCTCCTTAAGCGTGTCCCCCAGGGCCTTGAAATCCTTCATAATGCGGTCAGGGTTTCCCCTGGCCGCGTCATTCATCCCCATGTGGATGACAGCCATGGGGTACTGGTCTGCAGGTCAGATGTAGGCCGGGATCCTCTCCGTGATGTCTCTAACCCGAGCCCCAGGCATAAAGCAGAGCTCTCGTGTCATGGGGTCAGGCCGACAGATGGGACCTTCCAGTCCTCGTAGGATGGAGTCTCCGATGACGAGGACCCAGCTTTTCTTCCTGCTGATGTTTGCTCTCTGCCCATTCTTTATCATGTAGGGAGTGGCATCGTCCCCGCTGGAGGCAATTTCACTGTCTTTCTTCATCACAGCTGCCAGGGCGTTAATCCTGTTCCCCAGGTGAAGCTGGTGAGCTTCCACCACACTAGGCCTAGCAGCTCTGGACTGGACACCGTCTGCCACTCCTGCATTGGATGTGTCTCCTGTGGGGGCTGTACAGTGGGCGACCGGGCCTGTAGAGACTTGGTATGATTTTTGGAATAGGCTGGGCTGCTATTCCTGTGTGGAAGATTTATGAAAAGACTTTTAAAGTTTCTGCTGCTCTCTGCCTGCTATTTTTTACTGTGTCCACTCAGCCTTCCTCTACTAGCCACTTAGATTAATAGATTCATAGATTGTAGAGTCCGAAGGGCCCACAACGGATCATCATGTCTGACCCCCTGCCCCTGGCAGGAAAGAGGACCGAGGTCAGATGACCCCAGCCAGATGAGTACTAAGCCTCTTGAAGACCTCCAAGTTAGGTGAAGATGACCAGGGCACAGAGTGCTACTTACTAAACCATTCACAAGAGGGAAGCTTTCCCCCACTGCATACCTACCTCAGGTTTTAAGCTATCCCTGTCCAGTTCCATAAGCACCAGCCTTGGGCATATATATCTCTGTGGCAGGCAGTCTGGGTGCTTGCTGAACCAGGCATGAAGAGATAGGAAAGTATCTTTGGGTACTCCCTGAGAGCTATAAAGCGTGATGCTCAGTGAAGGTAACAGCAGGGGCCTCAAAAGCCCTGGGTATCAGGATTGCTGTGCCTGACATTGGTAATCTGTGCTTCAGCAAATAAATCTGTTTCTGATGACTATCACCCATCTCCAAGAGTGTTTTGACAGCAGAATACTGCATCCATCCTACTGAAAGAACAAGCCAACTTTTTCCAGAGTTAAGAAACTTTGACTTTACATTCCCTGAGTGTGAGTAGAAATATTAGCTTCTTGAAAAGTTCAAAAGCCAGTCGTTACCCATAAAATACAAGCCATTTTGATGCTGTTTGGGCTGTAACTGAGGGATACTGCTGGGAAAGTGTCCCCTGGCGGGGGTCTGTGTGCCTGCTGAGCCCCTGGCTAGGGAGGAGAGCCATGCTACAGTGCAGCCAATGGAGCTATATGCCCCTTTCCTCAGCAATGCCTTCTCCCTCCACATTTTAGCTCTTCTCCTCTCGTCCTCTCTGTGCTGTGGCTTCATAGCTGTGGTTGGGTGCTACATGGCACTTGATAACCCCATCTGCAGACAGGTTGTGAGGAGACTTCTGGTAATATTCCCAGTTTATGTTCAGATGTAGCTTAGCTGTGTGCCTGCAGCAGATTTTCTTGTATCCAATGTGACAGTGCCCTTGTGCTTTCTACAAAGGCAACTCTTATTATGTCCCCAGATCTGTTGTCAGAGAGTGCATTGTATGCCTAATCTCTTAGCGTGTAAGTGTGAGAATCCTGTGAACATATCACTGAAAGATGCACCCAAGGGCAGATCCAAAGGGGGTGTAGTGCCATGGTCACACCCCGCTTTCAGACCACTGTGCAGAAGTTGAAGCTGGGGACTTTTTTAAGTCCCTAAAGAAGGTAAGAATTCTACCCTCATCCCTCCTCTCCCTGCTTAGTGGCACTTCCCCTTTCCTCCCATTCCCCACCTCCCCTACCTGCCATTGTCAGGGGGAGCTCCTGAGTCACTCTGGCCCCACTCCAGAAGAGCTGTGAAGGGAGCCTGGTTCAGCCACTTTGTTTAGAAAATCATTGGATCACTTATCTTATCAAAGAAAAATATCAGTTTCATCTTGCATGGGTTGCATTTTACTCTGTTTTCCATTTTCCTCTACACCTTTAATTATTCTTTCCTTCAATACTTCATAATTCTGTGCTCAAACTAATAGATGTCCAGATCAATTTTTCTCCTCCTTCCATGCAGATTTAAATATAGATTTATTATTTTCCAATTATATGGTACAACCCAGATTTTAACATTCTTGCTACCAGACCTGCAATTTCACATATGCCAATTACAGTAAAATCTCTGTTATCCGGCATCCCTGGGGAAAGGGGATTTTGCTGGTTATGTAAAAATTCCAGTTATCTGAAATAACCTGGCAGGGGTTTTCAGATAATGCGGAGCAGGGGGGGATGGGAGGAAGTGGGGCGGGGGATGGTAGGGGGCGGGGTGGCAGCTGCACAGGGAGCAGGGTGGGGGTGGTGGTGGCTACATGCAGAGCAACAGCAGCACTGGGTGGTGGGTGGTGGTGGCGGCTGCCATGTGTGAGCTTTCCTCTGCCCCCCTGCCCCGCATCCGGCCAGCGAGGTGGAAATTCCGGTTATTAGAATTTCCAGTTAGTTAAATGCCAGATAAAAGAGATTTTGCTGTATTTCAGAATTCTGGGATGGATATTAATAGGTCACCTTGGATTGAACTCATCGTTTGACAGTTTTAACGTTATCCCTACATTTTTTGACCCCTAAAAATTTCGCTGTCTTTGCTGATCAGTTCTTTTTTTCCATCCCTTTCTTGCCGTATTTTTCCTTGAAATGATTTTGACTCAAGCAATCCATTGGTATTAGGATGACAGTCTTCCAGTAAATAGGGAAGTCATTAATGAGTCTGTAGATACCTAAGGACTCCAACCCAAGATTCACATGTTCAACTGGAAATATGGTAAATGGTTCAGGGAAGAAGGGGTAGATTCTCATGATGTCAGGTCACAGCTCTTTCCTATTGTCTCTCTCATCTATCCACCTCTTTAGTGAGATGAGTTTTCTCAAAATGATTAATGCCTTGTTGCACACCACAGTGCCACTGGGGATGATTCAGTGCTTGAGTCTCCCAGGCATTGATATTATTGCATTTCTTCATATTAGCCTTCAAAGTGTCATTGAGTCTCTCCTTTTGTCCACCTCTGAAGTGGTGACCACTGGTAAATTGGGAGTATAGAACCTGTTTTGAGAGTCATTTGTTAGGCATCCTTATGACATGTCCTGTCCAACAGAGCTGGTGTCTTATTAACATAGCTTCAATGTTGGTAGTGTTTGCTCAAGCTAGAATGGCTGGTATTTGTTGTTTTGTCTTCCAGTTGATATGGAGGATTTTCTGAAGGCATGGCTGATGGTAAGATTCCAAGGCTTTCAGGTATTTCCAGTATGTTGCCCCAGTTTCACACCCATACAACAGGGTAGGGATGATAACAGCCTGGTAGAAAAGTAGGTTGGTTTGGGTCCTGATGTCATGATCATCAAAGACATGGTCTTGGAGACATCCAAAGGCAGAACTGACCAATTTAATCCAGTGTTAAATATTGTTGTTTATGCATACTTTTTGGGTGGCTACCCAGGTTGTGGAAGTGCTCAACATTTTCCAAGGATTATCTTCTAATTGTAATATGTGGAAGAGCAGCAGATTGGTTTGGGTGTATTGGTAAAAGACCTTGGTTTTTGTGCGTTTGGCAGTGAGTCCCAAGCATTTCATACACTTCACAGAAGCAATCAAGAGTGACTTGGAGACTGTCAGTTGAACTGGCACACATGCCATAATTGTCAGTGTACTGAAGATCAGTAATCAAAATGTTGGAAATGTTATCTTGACTTTGGAACTTAGGTGGTTAATGTTACAGAGATTCCCATCCATTCAATACTGGATGCTGACTGCAAATGAAAATCTATCAGCAATGATATGCATAATAGTTGTGATATAGATGGAAAAAAGGTGTTGCTGCAATCACATATTGTTGCTTGACTGCTGTTGTAATGGTGAAGGGATCTGTTTCTGAGCCATTACTTAGGATGGTTGTTATCATGATGTCATGAAGAAGTCTGATGATGGTAACAAATATAGGTCTGCATCCAGATTTCATCAGGATCTTCCATAGGGCATTTCTGTTAACTAAATCAAAGGCTGTAGTCAGGTCAATGAAGGCCATGTAAAGATATTAATGTTGCTTGCAACAATTCTCTTGCAGCTGTCTAGCAGCAAAGATCATTTCAATTGTACCTGGTCTGAAAGTGAACTTGGGTAGAATCTCTTCAGTGAGGAAAATGAGTCTGTTCAGGAGAAGGTGGTGACGAATGTTCCCAGCTATGTACAGGAGAGCAGTACCACAATAACTAATGCAATATGATTGATCTCCTTTCTTGATCATGGTAAAGATTCTGGCATCTCTCAAGTCACTGGGAATCTGTTCATGTTTCCAGATTTTCAGAAAAAACAATGTATAGTTGGTGAGAGAGACTTTTCCCACTATGCTTAAAAATTTCAGCTGGTATTCTGTCAGGGCCTTGTTGTTCTTCATCTGCTTAATGGCTTTCAAGGCATCTTAATAAGCTGGCAAATCTGCAAAGCAGTCTTTAATGGGGTGTTGTAGAATGGCTTCTGTGAGATTGTTTGTAACATTAGAATCACAGTCCATGAGCTCTTGAGAGTGTTCCTTCCACTGTAAGTTGATGGTGGAGCTGTCTTTAAAACATATTGTTCTATCCTTGTACCTCAGAGGGACAGCTTCTTGTGTGCTAGGCCCACAGATAGCTTTTGTTACACCGAATAACCTAAATATATCATGCTATCAGCAACCTTTTGAATCCCTTTTGCTTTGTCCTCCCTCCACTTGTTCTTTTGCTCTTTGATTTTCCTTTGAGTCTTGGCTTTAATATGGCAATAAGTGTCATGCAGTTGATGAGATTCTAGCAAGCTTTGAAGGCTCTCCGTTTTATGCTGATGAGAGCTTAAATTTCCCTATCATTCTCATTGAACCCATTCTGTTTTTTCTTTGTGGAGAGGGCTAGAGATTATTTGGATGACTTATGGACACCTTTCTGAAGCTCCCCCAGTGATCAAAGCTGTTAAAATCATCAGGGAAATCACAGAGTTTCTCACTGGGGCATTGCTGGAGATGTTCACTCTTAGCAGGATCTTTCAAATATTTGTTATTTAACTGCTTTTTTGGTTGTTTCATTTAAATTGTTTTGGGGCAATAGGAATGGACATGATAGAACATATCAAATAATGATCTGTCCAGCAGTCATCTGTGCGGGGCATAGCTCTGGTTATACAGACATTGCAATGGTCCTGGGCATGCAGTATGACATAGTCAATGAGGTTCCAGTGTCTTCATCATGGGTGCATCTGAAATGTCTTCCATTTGTTGCTTTGGCCGAATAATTCTTTGCCATAGCTCTGAGTCCCTGCTCAGTCTAGCATTGAAATTACCCAGAAGAATAACTCCAGATAACTCTGGACCATACTAAGTATAAATAACAGATTTCCTTATGTTTGCTAATGTTTTTTGTTTTGCCTACACAATAATCTCCGCAAGATCATTATGGTATGACAGATAAAAAGAACCTAAACACTTTTACAGATTTCTATTTAGGTTCATCTTGTGGATCCTGATGTGGCTTTGTATGGTTACACTCTATTTATTTGCCTCCCAAGAACACACAACCTACATGTCAGTTTATTACTGATCAGGAGCGCTGTAACATCCTGGATAACTATGAGTCACGTAGCTACAGCATGTACCAACTTTTTAAAATGTGGCTGCTACCATTTAGGCCAGTCACTTATGCTGTTCTACATGCTTACATAATAAGAATATAAGAAAGAAGGGCTGGAAGGGACTTCAGGAGGTCCTCTACTCCAGCCCCCTGTTCAAGGAAGAATCATCCCTGGCTAATTGATCCCAGCCAAATGTCTTTCTAACCTACCCTCCAAGAATGGAGACTCCACAACTTCTCTAGGTAGCCTTTTCTAATACTTGACAACCCTCAAAGTCAAAAGTTCTTCCTAATCTCCAACCTAAATGTGCTGCAGTTTTAATCCTACGCTCCTAGTCCTGTACTCTACAGCCACAAAGAAAAGTTTATCTGTATCATCTTTAAAATCATCCTTCAGATATTTGAAGACTTTAATCAAATACCCCCTCAGTCTTCTCTCCTCCAGAGAGTATCAGCCTTTCTTCATAGTAGACTAAGAACTACTAGGGAACTTGCTCTAACATCTATATGATATATTTAGACTGAAGGCTTTTTAAAACAAGGACTTTGGTAGTGCTATAGAACAACATTGGCCTCTAGGCACTACCAGAACATATTAATAATGTGCATCAATAATGTACATTCCCTTTCTTCTGTAATGTAACTTGGAGAATTGATACAGTTGAAATACTATTGGTATTTTTACATTTCCCATAGTATAGTTTTTTACACATATGACTATTCATCTTTCTAGCACAGCCTAAGTTAGGAATGTTAATTATTGTACTTAGTTCATATTCCTGGTGTTGGTAATTTATATATTTATATATGTAATTATTATAATAACATTTAAATAATTCTCTGTAGTATTGCAGGCACTAAAAAAACTGAAAACGTATTGCCTGTATTGCAGAATACAGCCACTCTACTGTCAAATTATCAATATATTTGATACATTTAACATTATTTTCTATTTATCTCCCTTGGAGGTAATCAGAAAGGAGACACTTTAAATAAACTATTTTTCACAGATGATTGATTGATTATAGAAAATGCAATTTCCTATCCTTTCCAAAGATCTATCTTGACATATAATGCACCATTTGTACAGTTGACTATACTGAAAGCAAGATGATTTTACTTCTCTTCTGATAGAAAGGTTTAATCAATGACATACAGCTGACTCTTGAAGTCCTTACTTCAGGGAGACGTCGTCTGAGTTAGCACTCAGTAAAAAAGCTGTTTGCTCATAGTTTGAGCTATAAGTGCTGATAAAAAATGCATATGGGGGCAGGCTAGAGGGTAAAAGGAGTTCTTATTTTATCTATACTCCGTAACTATAGTGTACTTATACTAATATTGGACATAATAATGAATCACCCCAGGAAAGGCCCACTGAAATAAATGGGATTGCACTGGAAAAACAGGGCAAAATGTTGCCAACTGAATTAATATATTGTTTATTACTACACGGTGCTTTTTTGGTTACTTGGCAGGCTTTCTCCTATCAAGATAAGAAAGAGCTGGAATGAGGTCTAGCTGAAATCACCATTCAGTGCACTCCATGAGCTGGCCAGCAGGGGAAGCTCCAGGAGTAAGACTCTATAGTTGAGTGACAAAATGCTTCAAGACCAACATGTTTCAAGACCTCTAATAGCCCATGGATGTAGGACCTCATAAATAACAGTTCAAAGAGCCGGTGCCCTGCTATTGGGGCAGCATCTCTCTCTTTTTTTTTTCTTTTGCTAGAATTACAAGCAGCTGATTCCTACCTCCCTTTCCCTGCACATATACATCTTTACCCCTCCACTTTTTAAACTTAAGCATTTCTTGCATGATTGAATGCTCAAGCAAATGCATAATATTTTGGTCAGAATTTGATATTTGTTGATTTTGATATTTGTTGTCAACTGTGCTTGAGGCATAACTTCCTTCCATGCTCCAAAAGAGTTACTTGTAGGTTTCTAAGCAGAGAAGTTTCTCTGCCAAAAATCTTGCAGATTGTAGCTAAGGCCTTTAGAGAAGGGGAGAGATAAAATAGTCCATGTGATGAAATAGCCTTTCTTTGTCAAACATAGTTGGTTTCAGTTATGAATCAATATGAAAAGACAGGTTCCTAAAGAAAGTTTCCACATTTTAGTGCCATTCATAAATATTTTAACTTGCTTTTACTTAATGCATAAATGAAAAAAACATAAAGAGGATTTGACCTTAAACCCTTAATTGACAAAGACTAGTTTAAATCCTCTGCAACAGCCAACTAATGCAGTACCATTATGAATCATAAGGAATCTTAGCATGATGCATTCCCATTGTCACTGAACTAGTTAAAGCCAGTGAGGCATGACTAAATTGTTGTGACATTTTCCCAGCCCTACTATTACCTGTCAGATGGGAAAAAATCAAGGCGTCAGGACAAGCTTCCATATTGATGTGCTTGCTGTTGATATTAATTGATGTAAATGGATAAGCTTGTCTATCAACAGTAACAAGCACATCTGCTCATTGTAAAAAAAAATCTTCTTAACCTTCTGTTCCTTTCAGACTCTTTTGATTTGAACAAAATACTCAGTTCCATATTCAGCAAATATGATGTCTATTGTGTTTGCTTTTTATACTTTTTTCCTAATTTGCTGACAAAGTGAAATATGAACTATTCTCTTATTTCATGCGTTTGTTCACAATGGATTGAGTTATATAAAGTAGGACATGGACAAATTACAAAAGCCAGAACAAGCAGGGTCCCTAATAGTCTTATATAACTGCAAACAGTCTGCATCTGCTTTAATCCATCATCTTCTTTACTGCTCTTCAAAAAAATAGCTTTTTTTTTCTTCTTCAGTTTTTAAGAACATGGAATTTTTCCATAGACTAAAAATAGTCAAATTTCAGGTGAAAAGTACTAGAGAAAGACCTGCAAGGAGGAGTCCCTTTAGTTATTTCATGGGTAAGTCATCTAATTCCAGAAGTATATTACAAGATGTGAGAAAAAGATACCTTTTTTAAAGCTTCTTTTGTTAGGACATAGTGCATGTGACAATATAATCTGTTCATGAAAAGAAGCACATTTCCCCAAATGTCCCACTATGTAAAATGTCTAGAGAAATGGTGCTAGAGGAATGGCCATAAAAAGTATGGTATAAATAATCCTGCTGACTTCCATGTATGCATAAATTCCATTTATTCAGTTGTGATTTGAGTTTAATTAGAAATGGAATGCCTTATAGCAAAATAAGGTATGCACTGAGCATCGTGTTTGTTGTTGTGAAATTATATTAATGAAGACAACTGTTGCTGCAGACTATATTTAGCCTTTCTGCCAATGGAAAGGAAGAATGATTAAAAATGTCTCAATGTTTGTAAAATATTTACTGGAAAATAAAAACAAACATTCTGAAGGGAAGGCAAATAAAAATGCAATCAAGGGAAACAGAAATACTTTCAATGTGAAGACGCAAACTTAGATATTTGAAATGCCTACATAGAGTAATCATCCAATAAAATCTTTCCACATATGTCCTTGTATATTATCTAACCTAACTGTTTGTCAAAGTTTGACTCAATTGAGAGCAATATCTGTGACTGGGAAGGTATGAACAGTGATGAAAGATACACAGAGATACCAAATTAATCCGTAACTCATGGGTTTTTTCCCCTATAAACTATATTAGCCCTATGCCAGATTTTCCTGCTTCTACTGAGCCCTGTGTCTACAGCTGTAGAATGTAGCTTTTATAAACTGTTTAAACAAAGAAAGACTGTTACACTCTTCTTGAGTTATTTTTATTTTGCACTTTGCACCTTCAGTGCATATGAAAACTACTCCCACACCATTTCCTGGTGAACAAAAGCTTGCTCTAAAATTGAAAATTCTAGTTAGTTATACCCTATTTTTAGCAGACTTACTTAAGAAGAAATTTAGAGTCTGTAGGGTGCTTCTACACATGATGTTATGTCGCTGTAGCAATGGGCTACCCTGATGTAGCATCCACGGATGTCTACACGTGACCAGCAGCTACTTTGCCATATCAGCATGCTCCCCCATTATAGTGCACCGCTACAGCGAAGTAGATGCTAAAAATAACCGTGCATCACACATATGGTGCAGTGTGGGCAGTTACTGTGCCATGATTTGGTACTTCCAATATGAAGAACTAAAGCACGGTGCAGTAACAATATTGCTGTAGGGCAATGTGTAGACATGACCTCAGTGTACTCCAAACTGCACTGCAGCAGATTATTGTCTAGCATGCAGAAAAGATATACAAAAGATACCAAATGGATAGTCTCAGGTGCTTCTGATTGAGGTAAAATAGCCCCCAAAAATGCTAATTAGCAAAACACCACAAGATTCTAGATACAGTATTTAACTTTTGTTGAATTATTCCCCTGTAGTGGGAAAATGAGGTAAAAGCTGGTGAAATTAGATTACATGGTAATTAGGGCTGTGTGAGACAGCACTGTTTCATTTCAACTTTCGTTTCACCATTTTGAAGGGACAGTGTTTCGTTTTGTCATTTTGTTTTGTTCTGAAGCACTGTTCTGTTTTGTTTTGTCAAAACTGTTTGGCTGTTTCGACACGTTTTGATGTTTTGCCTATAGGCTATAATGGGGCATCATGAAAATACCTAAACCTTTGTCATTTCTTCCCTGATTCAGATGAGAATTGCACAGATGGTAGCCCCTTGTGAAGGCATGAAGCCTGCCAAGTTTCAAGGAGATAGTTGCAGAGGGTTCTGGGAAACTGCACCTCAAACTGTTCAAAGCAAAACTCCTGACACTTGCCAGCAGCAGCAGCCTCCTCTCATCTGGCACATGGATATGGGGCCTGCACCCCTGGGAGGGTTGTGGGGCTATGCCAGACTCCTCCTGGGTGTGCGGGATCCCAGATCTGTGTGCTGGATGACAGAAGGCTGCTGCTGCCTCCTGAGACCAGCACCGGGTACATCCCGCACCCAGCACCAGGGAAGATTGCTGCTGCCACCGGTCCCAGGCAGCAGCGGCAGTGTCCTCTCATCCGGCCCACAGATCTCAGGGATCACACCCCCAGGAGGAGTCTGGCACAGCCCAGAAGCCCTCCTGGGGGTGTGAGTCCCTGGATCTGTGTGCCAGATGAGAGGAGACTGCCTCTGTCACCTGGGACCAGGGTTCGCCCAGCACCGGGGAAGATTGCTACTGCTGCTGGTCCCAGGTGGCAGCCTCCTCTCATCCAGCATGCAGATCCAGGTGCTCACACCCCCAGGAGGAGTTCAGCACAGCCCAGCAGCCCTCCCAGGGGTGCGGGGCCTGGATCTGCTTGCTGGATTTCAGGAGGCTGCCACTGCCACCTGAGACCAGTGCTGAAGCCAAGTAGGTGTGGCTTCAAAACTCAAAATGTTCTGAAACTTTTGAAACATTTTGAGTGCCCTTGTTTCATTCCAAAGCTGTTTTGAAGCCTTTCGTTTCATTTTGATTTGGCTGTTTTGAGCTCAAAATTCATCAAAACAGCTTCAAAATGAAACACCCAGTGAAATTTCGTACAACCCTACTGGTAATAATTCTCTGATACATACATTGTGTTGCGTTCATAACAGCATTTATTTGCAGGGCTCGATTGTCTGCTGGTGTAAATAAGTGAAATGTCATTGAAGTATAACACTTACAGGTTTTCAATAGCAGGGAATTTAGCCCATGCCTTTCTAAGGTAGGATTCTTGCTTTTCCTACTGTTCTAGAAAATGGCTTATATTTAAGGAAAAAATAACATGACGTAATCCTGCTTCCAATCAAAGATCACTCCCTGTAGGAGCCTGGGACCTGGCTCCCAGAGGAATTTAGGCAGGTAATCATCCCCAAGTACCAGGGAGAAGAAGTTTGGCCTGGTAAGGACTGGAGGTCTTCCCTATATACCTGTAGGGACAACTTCAGTGGTGGTGGAGCATCTGGAGCAGCAGATGCAGCAGCAGCCACACTTTAGAAGCATGTGCTCACTACGTGTAGGCGGGCACGCCAAGGCATCTGGTATAACTGTATGTTTGGTGCCAGCCAGCAGGGGACACAGTGTAGCGCAGAGGCAGTGCAGTACAGCATAGGAGCAGGGGAGCTGCTCCAGGAACAGAATGCTCAGAGGGCCCCGCCACCACCCTAAACTCGAGAGGGACATTGCTTGAAGTCCTGGAGCCCAGAGGAGCATCTGCCACCCAGTGCCCTGGGTTACAGGGAGTCAGCTGCAGCCTTTTGGTGGCAAATGAGATACCGGGGAGTCGTATCCTGGTGAGAGAAGAAGCGCTGGTGGTGCTTCGATAACACACGAGTAGGGATGCTCAGAGAAGTGTGACCATAGGGCCAGCATGTGAGTTAATGAAGGCTGCAGGGCTACAACTGATTTATTATTTCTTAATTGGCTCATCATTCTTTATCTGAGCCCATAGAGGGAAGTGTTAACTGCTTGGTGGGGCTGAATTGGTGAATTGCTGGCAGGCTGCCTGAGGAAACAAGGAGCCGGATCCAAAGGCAAGAAAGTTCCTTTTTTTCTTTTATTGAAAGGCCCATTATTGAGTCAGGGTAGCATCAACTTAAGCCAGAGAAGCAGCCCTGGGTGGAAGACCCTGGGACTCAAAGCCAGCACTAAGAGATCATGCCTGGGGAATTGCCCCAGCATCAAGTACTCGAATATTATTTTCCTTCTTTTCTTTTCTCCTTCTTTTCTTTCATCTGAGATTGGCTCCAAGGCCTTAAAAGACCTGGTTGGCACATGGACAGGGTAAAGGGTAGGCAGGAGCCCCATAAAAGGCATCCACAGTGCCACACACAGAGTCCCATTACAATGAGGAACTTCTGCTTATATTATAAGATGAAGATGTGGTGGGCAATACCAGGAGAGTGGCTCACCAGCATGTGTATGCATGAAGGCCAAGCTGTCAGCCTATAAGCCCAGGTATGTAGAGGGCTCAGGCTCTTGTGCCCGGCAGTACTGGACCCATCTCCAGCGGTACACCCCCATTACAGTTATGTTTCGGAGACATAACAAATAAGTGTTGTGTCCTGGGTGAAACACTATGAGGGAGGTCGCCAAAGCCTGGGCAAAACCCTGGAGAGGGTAGGGAGTGTCAAGCACTGGGCAGGCTCACTTGGACCAGGGACTCAAAGGGCCTTGTTACACCTTGCACTGTGAGTTGCACAAATGGTGATTGGTATTAGTGCTATCTCAAGTTTGGAGAAGTTACACTTCAGGCCAGCATGAGCCTGGAGGACTGAAAGGTAAAAATACTGTCCTCCTACTCTGGACTTCCCCCATTACCCTGGGGACTCCTCTGGTTCCTCTAACATCAGTTTGCCTCCACTGGTCCAAATTCTGTACCATTTTAAATCAGAAGTAACTGAGTTGAAATTAGTGGAGTTTTTCAGGATTTAGACTGTTGAATCTGGGAGTAGAATTTAGCCTCTGTGTGTGCGTGTGTACATGTGCGTGTGTGTGTGCATGTACACACACACACACTTTATCTCAGTGAAGACTGATCTTCCCTTTTGATTGCCATATGGTCCAAGTCTCTAAGAGTTAAGATAGCTGCATCTGAAAAATGTCAAACATAATAGAGAAAACAACTTGAGAAAAGGTCATCTCTATAGACTAGAAATAGATAATTTTGAACAAAATCTTTTTTTCACAGGAAAATGCATATTTGAAAATTTGTAATGAATTCATAAAATGATCTCAGCCATAAAAATGAAAACCCATAACATGTCATCAAGATATAGTCCATGTTTTAATTTTTCAGTTGGAAGCAATATTTTTCTTAGAAATTTACCAAAATGTATGTTTTTTGAAAAATGGTAAAAGTAAGCATTTTGATTACTGCAAAATTAAATTATTTTTATGGAGCTACTGAGATAGGTGCATTTAGAAAAGGCTACAAAATATAAGTTAAATGCATGTGTTTCTGCCAATTTTGTTACTACTCTGTCAATATTAATACAGCTTTGTTCATGAAAAGAACATCTATAAATATAATCCTGAACTTGAGAAAGAATATCTACTCCTATTTATCCTTCTCCTAGAAAATAGGCTGACCCCCCTCACCCCATCCTGCAACTACTTAATTAGCCAGTGGGAATGCAAGAACTCTATGGATTTGCAGATGGTTATACTAAACATTCCTGTATGTGGTTATATGTTAAAATTATATGGTAGCAAAGGCAAGATGTTCTTCTACAAACCATGTAAGTCAGGGCCAGGCAGTTTTTTGGGTCTGTGGTCCACACAGGCAGTTTTGGGGAGCTGCCGCAAGCCAGCCAGCACCCCCCTGGAACAACTCAGAGTTTGCATGCCCTGCAGCTCCTCCCCACCACCACCGACAATGCACAGCCCCAGCCCTGACCCCAGCCCATCCTGCACCATCTCCAGACTCATCCCAGTTGGAGTGGAGCAGCAGGAACCATGCACACATCCATTACCCTGGCATGCCAACTTCCAAGCAAAGTGGTGCTGGCTCCTACCTTGGGGGTCTTTAAGACAAAGCTAGACGAACACCTTGCTGGGGTCGTTTGACCCCAGTACTCTTTTCTGCCACGGCAGGGGGTCGGACTCGATCATCTACTCAGGTCCCTTCTGACCCTACAAACTATGAAACTATGCCCCATGCCTGCTCCAGACTGCCTGCCTATGCTGATCAGTGGCAGCAGATGGGCAGAAATTGCTGCTCAGGATGGGGAAAAGCATCCCCTCACCACTGCCAGGCCCTTCTTGCTGCAGCCACCTGGAGCCCATACCCAGGCTGCCCTACGGCTCCTCTCCTCCACTATCAGTGACACCTCCAGGCCACCAGTGGGGCAGCGGTGGCAGTACAGAGGAGCTGCAGGGCAGCCCAGACATGGGTTCCAGGTGGCTTTAGCAGAAAGGACCCAGCAGCAGTAAAAGGGAGCAGCTGCTTTTTCCCTGTGCCAAGCAAGAGCTTCTGCCTTGCCACCACAGCTGATGCCACTGCTCAGTGTGGGCAGGCAAGTCTGGAGTAGGGGCAAGGTCAGGGCTGTTACTGTGGGTCCCCGCTAGGACCATGGGGTTGGGTCCAGCAGCAGCAGCTGGAAGGAGCCCCTGCCACCACCTGGTCTGCCTAGAAAGGCCCAGCCACACTGCGTATCCAGGGAGGAGGCCAGACACTCCATGGACTGGGCAGCATGTGGACCAGGTGGGACTGAAGGACCTGCTGTAGGCTCAAAAAAGTCTCTCCATGGGCCAGATCCAGCCTGTGGGCTGTATTTTGCCCACCCTGATGTAAAGCCACATTCATCAATACATTTGGGCTCAGTACAGTGCTCTGGGACACTGAGTTTATTGCCACCAGTATCAGATACAGTGAAATCAGTTCCAAAACCTGGGTGAGATAACGTTTTCTTCAGACCTGAAATTTTCTTGAGACTTGAAGAATATTATGTATTTGAAAGTTTGTCTAATTTTATCCCAATTATGTAGTTGATCCAAAAGATATCACCCTAAGAAACTGTTGCCTCTTGCAAAGGAATATGGTAAATTCCCTACTGACATAATATGACCAGCATTATTTCCCAAGGTAGGATGGGACTGGGCAGCCAGAAGGAGCAATTTACAGAGAAAAACATAAATGTAGTTGATTGATATCTACATAATACTCTGTTTATTTTAATTAATTTACCTATCCAGTTTCTCAACCATCTAGTCTCTCTCTTTGTTACAGAGAGAGACAGAGACCAGGAAAATAAGAGAAGTAAAGCCTTGGTCTTTTGGTGTTGTGGAACAATGCAAGTGACATAAATGGGACAGAAAGATCTATTTTTTTTAATATCTTCTGGGAAGACTTGGGAGGACATTGGAGACATTGGCAAGAAAACAATGACCAAATAATGGGGCAAATTATATTTATTAGTCAAATGCATTGATAAGTCACAGTGTATCAATGTGTCAAGCAATCATTGAATTTATCATTGTGTCACTCCGATCTGTTCAGAAGGTCAATGCCAAAGAGCTGAGCAGTCTAGCAGTTATTATGCTGATCCTCAAAAAAGAAGTTAGATGACTGGCATATCGTGTTTAAATACGTTTGTTAATGGAAAAGGTGAAGATGGTTAGGGTTCTTGCATTCTGAAATGACTCTCAGAATGGAGACACTTGTTTCAATAGCGGGGGCTGGTGGGGAAGAGGCTGAGGAGAAGATTTGCATATTAGCACTATTTGTTAAATTCTATACAATCTTCAGCTTTGCCTCATTGATTTCTGAGGGCTTCACAGCTCTTATGAAATAGGAAAACATTGCTGTGAAGTATAAAAAATGTAGGCTGGAAAGTTTTGTGCTATGGCTAGAAAGTGAGAGTGGCAAGTAATAAGAAATAAGTCTGGACCAAAGAAAGCAAGCAAGCAAGCAAGAAAATCAAACAGGGTATCATCCATCAGCACAAGCTTGAAATAAGATCATTTTGAAGCTCATATATGAACTGATGCTGCTTTTTAATGTGCCACTAAACAATTCATAAAGTTCATGGTTGGAGTTGACCTCTGTTACTGTGCTGCTTCTTGCCAGTGCTTCTAGGAAAAAGCTATTGCATAGCTGTATTAAGTTGTATACCGAAGAACAGAGCTTTATTTGAAGCAAGGTAAGAGTTACTGTGATCAGATAACAACAGACGTATTGACTAGGAGTCAAACAATATTAATCATTACAAACTGGGGTATCTTTCAGACTTCCAGTTTTGTTAACCTGACTCCATATATTATTTTTTTCAGGCAACCCACTGTAAATGTTTCAAAACATTGAGCCTAGTCTTATTCAAAAACTGGATTACATGTGTTTGTTATCTCCCCGATCTTTGGAACTGAATTCATTGTATCAAATATTTGTAGCAATAAAGTCAGTGTCCCAGAGCAATGTAGCTCAGCCAAAGTGTACTGAAGAATGTGCCCCTACATTGGTTTCCTTACAGCTTCCACTTGCTCATTAATTACTTTTTGCATGTAATTGCACATAGATCTGTGTACATTTATCAATTTCATGGAGCCCAGGAAACCTTGAGACAGTTTCAGAAAACAGTTCAGATAAAGCAATGGTTTTCAAGTTATTAGAACTCTCTAGGTCTGTGTACAGTCACTACAAATGACTTGTAATACTACATAAGTTAAAGGTACAAATATGCACACCCCCTGTAGTGCTAGAAAAATGTTGCAAGTGCTATCTGGATATTCCTGGATGAAAATGTACCATTGTGTTTTGCAGCACCATGTGCAGTGTGTGTCCAGTATTACAGGGGGTCAGTCTGTCCCCCACTTTCCATAGTGTTCTGCTCTCCCCCCATACTGCAGAGGGGGAGACAGAAAGGGGTGTCCAGTTAATAATCTGCAGCACTTTGTAGTGCTACAAATGCACGTCTGTCCATGGCCTATTTCTCTTTTATGGTAGTGAACTCCGGAGAAATAACCAGTGTAGCAGACAAAGAGCCTTCTAAAACATCAAGCATAGCAATGAGCACAAGATGATATTATCCTCACTTTCACTAACTGAAGTGCTTAAGCCAATTTAGTGAATAAATGCCAAACATTTTAAATGGCTCTTTGAAAAGTGAGTGGTTCAAACGATGCAAATATTTGCCATATGGTGCCACTTACCCAGCATAACATCTGTAATTCTGACTTAAACCAAAAGGAGGCCTGAAACATGCTCACAATGATAGAGAGCCCAGCTCTTAATCTTGCCCTCCATTCCAGAAAGAATGTGCCACCTTAAACGGACAAATGGGGCATACAATGTATCAGTCGGACTGTTTGATTCATTTGTCAAGGCTACTGCATGAATACATCATACAGATGTAGATCACTGAAAGAATATTCTCTTAAACAAAACAGCAGGGACTGTGGCATTACCAGCATTTCCAAACACGAATTCCCATCCTTTCATCTACATCTCACCAAATCATATTTCCCTCAAAAATTATGGGAGTGAAACATTAAATGGTAGACTAGGATGACAGCAGGAATAATGAAAAGCCTTGTGTATAAACCAACAATTTCTGAATGCTAAAGAGCCTATGGGAAGCCTGGAACTTTTCTTCCCCACTCTGTGGGAGACAGGATTATCCCTTTTAAACTAACTTGTGCTTTTATGAGTGAAATATAATTCTGTTTTAACAGGCATAGAAGGCAAGCTCTTTAGTACTCAAAGAACTGAAGTCAGCAGTGGCCATTAGGTATGTACAAAATATGTTACTTGACCTAGCCTTGTAGAGTTCACAGTAACACCTGATACTCAGTTGGACTATACACAGAGCTGCTTAATTTATCCCAAAGGAGAATTAAACATTTTTAAAAAGATGAATCCAGGAATTTTCCTAAATGCTTTTTCTAACATTGCCATTTGCCTGATTGAAGTGATCAGAACAGTGAGGATGGCTAAGTTTAAATTCAGCACATCAGTTACTGTACTCCACAAAACATTGACCATGAGATAACCAGCTAGTATATGCAAGGAAAAACATTTGTATGTTGAAAGTCCCAGCTGTACATTAGATAAACTACTGTTACTTAAGCTCTAAAGAAAATTACTCTGTCTCCTGACTGGGTTGGCACTAGTTAAGAGCTAGATTTTCTGGGAAATTTGTCCATAAAAGAGTTAAAAAGAACTGTATTTCATTTCTTCTCCTTAGTAATCTCATTTTATCCTCTTATTTTTTTCCTCTTCCTTTCCTAAAGTACTAAATGACTGAGCAGTAACCAGAGTTACTGAGCAGTAGTGTCACCAAAAGGCTTTAGCTTGTTACTACTGTGCAGTAACACCACATTACACATCCTGCCATGCGACACTACTGTGCAGTAGTAATAGCTACTGCTCAGTCAGTGTATCATGTAGACGTAGCCAAGGAGTAGCATGGAGTCAGGAGTGATTGTGATACTTCTGGTGAGATAAAATATATTTGAAGCCTATGCATGTTGAGACTGATTCCAAATATTCAGTCTGCTCATTTGTATTTTTAGTGAACTTAGTTCAATAAAACATTTGGGACTAGAGTAAAGGACACTCACTTACTCTGAGAAGTACCTTAACCAGAGTCTCTACTGAAATTAATGGGACTGTTTGCAGAGGAGAGCCCTTTTCTGCTCTGGCCCCAGCATAGCAGCCTGACCCCTCCTTGCTGTTAAGTCAGGGGCAGGCAAAATGTGGCTTGTGGGATGGATGCAGGCCTGCAGGCCATTCTATCCAGCTTGCGGGGCCCCTAAAAAGTTTAGAAAATTAATTTTATCTGCCTCTGGCTGCCTGTCAGTAAGTGGCCATCCGCCCGAAAGAATTGCCCGCCCCTGTGTTCAGCTGTTCCCTTTACAGCCTGCTTCTTTCTCTTCCTTTCCACTTTCTCTTCTGAGAACTTGTAAAACTTCCATTGGGGCATTCTTTCATTACCCAAATGCCCCACAGCTGGGCTTTCTTAGCAGGGCTGACTGTTCTTCTAAAAAAGGACAGACTACCTTGTTACACCCTTTCTGCAGGTATGTTATGTTATGTTATGTTATGTTCTACCAATATAAGCACTTCAGCCATGTTAGTGAGGGTTCTGCCACTTTACATTCAACAAGTATAATTTTGCATGATGATGAGAACATCAGGAATTTGATACTGAGTGAAATTTAGTAGCAATAACTGATGACATTTTGTGCATTGCATTATCAAACATTTTCTCACACATCTACACTAGACATTTTTACCTCATAGCTACGGTTATTAATTGCCACTTAACCTGAGACACTTGGTTGGTTTGCAAAGGTTAGTCCTAACACTCAGAAAATATTTGTTCAGGCTACAAAAGCTTGCAATATACTCTTGAGATCAATCTAAATCAGTGGCTCTCACCTTTTTTAGATTTAAAGCACCCCTTGTTAGACTTGAGGCACCCCTCAGAAACTGATACCTCTTAGTTTTCACTCATTTTCTGTACTCTGTTGCAAAGATCTCAGAAAGACCATAACAGGTTTTTAACACTATGGATTCCTTTTGTAAATCTTTATCTTGTGAACCATATTAGCAGACCTAACAGTCCTAACATTGTCTGGCACTCTGGAACCCTTGAAAGAATCTAAAGGCACCCCAGGGTGCAACAGCATCCTGACCGAGACACTGATCTAGGAAACTACCACTTCCATTTTGTGCCCAGGAACTAACATACATGGAATGTACAGATGAGTCTTTACAAATGTGTTAACTGCTTCAATTAATTGTCAATCAATTGTGATTTTAAAAAGATCTATTTACAATGAACCTCAACGGTAAGCTGTAAGGTCCAGGCACAAAGTAAATATAAAAAAATACCCTTTAAAATATCCTTTAAGGGCCTTCAGGCCTTATAGGGTCACATTCCTTAATTGTCAAGTCCCATTTTTTTCTTCTGCAGATACCCAATTTTATTATGGGGTAGTAACAGGTTTGTGGTTGAAACTAAACAGGTAGGCTAGGGACAGAAACTACACATAAACTGGTATAAGTGATTGAAAACTGGTTCAAATGTGTAACACAACAGAAGTTCAGTGCACAAAAACCACTTTCAAAATGGCCAGAACAGATTTAAGATAAACCTGGATGGATGTAGTATCAGACTTAACTGATTTAAGTTAAATCCATTTATAGAAATTCTGTCCCAGATCCCCTCCACATTCAAGTTAAGTCACAGTCCCCCGGCATCCTACAATGCTTTGAACCTCCCCACAAACCTTCCCTCTCAGGGTTGGTGGTCTAGTTTTGACTCAACCTGTCTGTTCCAACCAAGCAAAGAAGCATGCTCTAGAACCCTCCATTTTCTGGCCTGGGCCACTACAAGCATGTGCGTGCATTTCCGGAATCAAAAATGAATGTCTGTTCACTTGCTTATTGGGTCAGTCTACGCAGCTGTGGAGATTGCATCAATTCAACCTAGGGATTTTCGACTGTCTGTACTTAGCCCTAATGTCCTGCACTAGAAAGAACTGTAGTCTGACAACCTTCAGCTCTTAGCAATCATTGATTCACCGGTTTCTTTGGACTATATAGTATATTTCTTTAAATATTCTATATGGAGTGGGGGGGGTGTGCACATGAACACACACTCATGCTGTAGTTGGAAAGTTAGAAAATGCGGAGTTTACGTTTCCTGCCTCAGGCAAGGGGTTGGAGCAGATGACTCCTTGAGATCCCTTCCAGCCCTTCTTCTCTATGATTTTATGATGGCAGCAAGATCTGTTTTTCATATTAGTGGAAGGAAGGAAAACTGTTGTATATTTCTTCCAGTTTCATACTTCAAGAGTTGCTTATTTGCTTGTTTTACATGTATCCGTTTAGGAAGATCTGTAATATGGTTTCTGAAAAGTCTTTTTGCACACTATTCTGCAAAATTCTTCTACATCTGTTGACTATACATCTATTTCTTCATGTACGCTGAAACTAGATAAAAGAGATATTTTGAGAGACCATTTAAAAGCTGATGAGCAAGTGCCTTTTCTAGTTTTAGGTGGCAAATGTTTTTCATCATGTTACTTTAATTACTCTCATCTTGTATGCTAAGCTTGCCATATATCTAATTGAGGCAGGACTAAAACTAACCCAAATATTGGGTCAAATACTGGAAGGTCTCAAAAAGCTCAAACACCTTCCTTTAGATGTCTTTGCAGCTAACGTTTTTATTGGTACTAGTTCCTTATTTTTTAAGACTACACCTAGTAAGCAGGCAGTAGACAACTTTTCTCACGCAGTGCCACAAGTGTATCTTAACTATGACCCACACAGAGAACAACAGTAGGTATTTCTAATCACACTGTAGGAAACTGCTCTCTGAAAGGGGCTGTCACAGCATGTCGCTTTGTCATATTTATAGGCAAACAGGTATTTGAAGGACCCCAAGGTATATATAAGTAACTAGCATTATGATTACAACCCATATCTAGCTACAAGCTAATTATCTAAATAGTTTTGGTTAACAAACTAATTAGCCTACTGGAAAATTGTATCTTTAGCTTACTCATTGAACTGGAAATAAAATGGAGACAGACACTGTAGTTCCTAAAGTAACCAAGCTTTTAAGTTTGGAGGGAAAAGAAAAACAAGTTAAGATATAGCTTATTCAGTGACTTCATGGATGGCTAAGACTTCTCCCCTAATGTTTGTCTCACAGTAGAATCTATGCATTCAATAAGTAGCCTGTAATGAGATGGGTGTAGTAGTGAAAAAACAGGACAGTGAGACTAGTATGACACTTGAAAGGGCTTTGACAGCCTCTGGCTTATTGCTGATAATGTTTAGAATAGATGTATTATCAATATCTATGTATCTTATCCAAATGACCAGGGCTCTTTGAAAATTAAAGTATAAGAAAAAGGATGCCTTATATCTTATTTTTGACAGTCTGCACAAAAATGCACATTCTCAAGAACCAAAATAAAAAAACTACTTAAAATTTAAACTACATTTTCATTTTCTGTGTGGAACAGGGACTTTCAAATCCCAGTGTAATTTAAGTGTAGTGTTGATTATATTATTTAAGCTTATTCTTAAAAATCAGAATAAGGTATTTTTACTTAAAACAAGGAGTTTTGTAAATGGAAAGAAAAACAAAAACGTCTTTTTTTAATCTCTCTTTGTTTGTTCCTTTGTTAATATCTTGCTCTGCTAGGTTTACAAATCCTAAATAAATAGAAATTAGTGCTCCTTACTTTGCAGTCCATTTGCTTTAGATGTTTGCCTTGAGGGACATTTGTGTATTCTACTAATGGCTGCAGCAGAGTGCTGTCTCATTTTCATTCTGGCAAAAAAAGGCCGTTTCCATGGTTACAGTTTCATTTGCTAGAGAGAAACTGATGGCTGTTAGTGATCCCATCATAAGCAACTTCTGTCAGATTTCTTATCAAGTAGACATATTTTGACAAAGTGAAAGATAACACCATAATAAGAGAACTAAGTTGCTACTCTATGTAATGAACCATTTAGCATTAAATGAAATGTGAAACCACATTTTTAAGACTGAAGGTGGAGAGAAAAAGTAATATTTATAATTTACAAAAATAAAAATATTCAATGCCGGAATAATGATAGCCTGCTTGCTTTCTGTTGTCAAGGTAAATCTAGCAGCGTAACATTGATTTATATTTTAGGGTCACATACAAACCTTCAACCATCATGTATTTCACAGAAAGCTTGCACAGAGCTATAATGACTTTTTGGGTTTTTGCTGCATTACCCCATTTAGCTTGGTTTGGCCCAAAGCTAAGCCAGGGGGTAAATGCACAAGTGCTAGGTCAAAAAACAACAAAGACGACCTAGTATGACATTTTACCCCAGACAGATTATGTATTATTCCTGTTGTTAAGAAAAAAGCTTCTAGCCTTAGAACTGAAAAACAGGGCTGATTGAGCCCATTATTCCTGTGAGCAATGGAACAATTCTGGACCTTAGTTTAGAAAGAAGGACTCTTAGCAGAGATAAAACAGAGATATTTACTGGAGTCCTAAGTAATTTCCCCTTTGAATTTGCCTAGTTATCAAAAGACAGGGGAGATAATAGTATTCTTATTTTTAAGGGTCACCCAATATGTTTGGATTGGTGAGGTCTTGAACTGAAACTTTCTAGATAATATTTTACCTGATTTCCAGTGGTATTGGGTTCATGTTCTACTTTTACCATGGCTCTTGAGACTTGGGGCACCCCTGAATAGACTTGAGGCACCCCTTGGAAAATGTCGTTTCTTAGTTATCATCCTTTTTTTGCCAACAGATAATAATAGAGTAATATTTTTGTTGTGAAGAATTCAGAAAGACCACAGCTATGAATTTCTATTTGAAATTTCTATTTCAAATTTTTGGATTTATCTTGCAATCATGTTTGTGAACATAACACTGTGTGGCACCCTGCAGCACACTGGAAAGGATCTCAAGGCACCCCAGTTGGGAATTACTGCTCTAAGAAAATCAAATAAGAAGAAAAGACAAAGAACAGAGATGAAAAAGTAGAAAGAAAACTTGAATACCATGAAAAACAAATACAGAGAGACTGTGTTAAAGGACTGATGTGATGGAAAAGATATAGGGGTGTAGGTTGTGGCCATGTTGGTCTAAAGATTTACCCAAAGAACCTTATCTACCTATGGAAAAGATACAAACTCTCAAGTAAAAATAAACACATGTACACTGTACATAGGATGCCATTGGGACCAATCAAATTTTTATTGTGAATAAGCAATCTTATGCATATGAGGCAGTTTCTTTCTTAGGCGAATATTTATATTTAGAAATATATTTAAAAATTAACCTCCTTTGAAGAAAGAAAGCCAAGCATCCAATTCAACATTGCTCTGAACTTCTTTTAGCTATTTACCACTGCAGCGTGAATGTAAAATACTTTTAAACCAGAATTTTGGGTCTTGAGTCTCATTCCCATTGAGACTTCCTGAAAGGGTACAATGTAGAATTCATGTAATTATTTAAGCATACTTATGGGTACTTTTCACTGCCCAAGTAATATAAATCAACTTCAGGAAAAATGAGAGCAGTGGCATAACTAATTGGAGGATAGGAGTGGGCAATACGGACAATTACCCCAGATGCCAACTTGGGGAGGGTAGAAAAAGAGTATTTGTTGTGGGCAGCCATGCATTCACATTTGCAATTCTGGTGGCAATTGAAAGTTCCCACTTTCACTTTACCTGGGGCACCCAGACACATCCCTCCACTGCTGACTGAGAGCTTCAGTATTTTACATCTTCTTTGCACTCAGGCCCAGTTCTTAATTACTCATACACCCAAAACTCTTACCAAACTAAGATTGACCCCTTTGTGATATATATATTTTAAAAAATAAACTTGAAGCTCTTAGATAAAAAAGTGCCTATACATGTGCACATGTATAGGCATGAGGGTCAGTTTTAACTAGAGCAGTTCTCTGACAGCTGTTCTAATTAAAATGGCTCACCATCATGTGTATTAAGCCACCCACATCCCCATTTTAAAATAGCCATGGGGGCACTTTAACTAAAGCTCATTCAATGATTAATCAAGTCTTCTCCAATGCATTCTAATTAGAATGCAAACCAGCACATCTATAGGCAGCTTACATACACACACATGCACAGATATAAACATCAGACAGGAAGATCACAAAATTTTGTAAGTTATTGCTTTTAATTTTTCTTAGCGTTCCAATTACCTCTGTTCTTTCACTTACTCTAGATACTAGAACAAGAATCACAGCTCTAATGGACAGATTATTGTCTTTTTCCATCTTTTTCCATTACCCAATGGATTGGTTTTGAACTCAATCCATGTAAGAATATATATTTTCCCATATTTCTTGATCCATGCAAGAAAGCATGAGCACCAGCTATATCCAGCACACTGATATAGTCATCTCCCCAAGATAAGTGCCACTCAGCGAGTGGAATGCTATTCATGGGCTGCAGTTTTTCAGCAGTCTTAGACCAGTTAATATTGAGTGCCTACAAACTTATGTAATACTGAGGCAAAAAGTCATGGATAAGTATAGGAAAGTGTAACATAGGATAGCAAATGTTCAAAGAAGATTGTTGATGGGTGGGAAATAGCTTGCAGGACTGTGCAAAGCTTCAGTCCTTGATTAGATTTGATGGAGATTCGGCCCAATTCAGTGGCAGAATCTCTGAATCCGAACTGACTCAGAGGACCCTTTATTCTCTCCGAACAAAATCAAAACCCTCTGAACTGATTCAGAAAGATTTGGAAAGATTCAGAGATTCAGACATAGACGCAGCTTTAAATGTTTTTTCTGCATACCTCTAGGTAGCAGGTGGCTCATGAATGCTGTGATGCTGGAGTACATGGAGTATCCCACAGGAGCACAGGGGGCTCCCCAGTGTGCTCGGCAGCAGACCCAGAAGTGGACCAGAAGCACTTCCCGTCCACTTCTGGGTCCGCCAGGAGCACGCTGGGCCCCCCCCATGCCCTCGGCTTGGTGACTGGTGCCTCTTGGGTTTGCAGGGGGCACTCAGGGTCCCCCACAGATTGCTGAGCTGGGGGGCACAGGGCCCTCCCCATGCACTCCCTGGTGGACCCAGAAGTGGGCCGGAAATACTTCTCGGTACTTCTGGTTCACTTTTGGGTTCACCATTGAGCACATGACGGGTCCCACCCCTGCACTCCTGTGGGATGTTCTGTACATCCCAGCATCACAGCATTCACAAGCCACACTGGTACCTCGAGGTATGTAGAAAAAACATTTAGAACTGTGTCTATGATCAAATTGCTGATTCTCTGAATCAGCATGGAATCTTCAAATTTGGATTTGGCCAAATCGAATCAGGGACAGTGATCTGAATCAATGAATTGAATCACTGTCCCCGATTTGGGCCGAATCTGAATCGAATAGGGCCCACTTCATACACCCCTAATAGGTTGCATGTTTCACAAAACTTTTCCAATTTTGAAATTTTTTTCCATCCTACATTGAACCCATGAATAAAAATTTTGAATTTTTTGTGAACCAATAACCTAAAGAAAGAGAAAAAAAATTAACCTTATCAATTAAATATTTTATTTGATAGTTTTTAAATGGTTTGTTTTGACATTAATCTTTTAAAATGTAGTTCTCCTTTGCTTAGAATAAATGTAAAAAATCCCTTTCAAACTGAAAAAGAAAAAATACATAAAAAAAGAGCATTTCAACAATTTAAAGCATTATTTTTTCCCCCACAATTCAGGAGATGCATGAAAACTGACACTTTCCCTTAAATAGCTTAAGCAAATAAGCATTTTTCAATGAAACATCACTTTAATGCAAAATTCCCAAGCAACTCAGATTCATAAGTTACTTCATGGTTTTCTCTGTGTAAATTTTTCAGTTATTTCTGGGATGAACTGCAATCATCTGGTGGTCTAAAGCAACACTGCACAACAATTTACAGGAAGTGACAGGAAGTGAAAAATAACTTACCAAACTGCAATTAGTGGGGAAATTACATAGTTACCTAATTAGCCAAGGTATTATGATACATAATTTGTTACGGTTGGCTCAATGCTTTGAAAATTTTCCAAGGCACTATCTAAACATTAAACATTTATAGTTACAGTAAGCAGATATCATTAATAAAATTGGAATTTAGGAAAGCAGTATGGCTAATTAACAATCATACTTTCATCTAAATTCACATCATATTCTGTATGATCATAAGCTATTAGGACCTTGGCTTTATGATTTATCTGAAACAAAGTACCTGTAGTAGCCCCCTCATATTATGCTAAGAATTTAACAACAACTCAGCAAGTAGAAAACTGTAGAATATAGCACCTGTTTTTTAATTCTGGGGAAAAAACTTCAGTGGCACGGACAGTAACTAGGGGTGGATGAGCAGGGCACCAGCCCTGGGTGTCAACTTAAAGGATTTGTTGAAATGGCAGCCCCACCATCACCCCCACACCTTGGGAGTCTTTGCCATGGTAGCAGCAACTAGGTATGGCAATACCATGCCACTGTAACAGTAGTAGCTAGGGGCAAGCAGAAAGAAATGTGTCAGCATCAGCTGAGTTGCTGACACATCTGACCCCATGGCAGGGGGTTGGACTTGATGATCTGCTCAGGTCCCTTCCTACCCTACCAACCATGAAACTATGAGATTCTCAGGGCAGGTAAGGCCGTCATCTATGTGCCCCCGCACCCTTACCATCTCCCAACCATAGTCCAGTGGGGTTTTGCCCAGGGCTCAAATACTGTTAGTTATGCCTCTCTGGGCAAAGGTTTGAATCCAAGAGGCTCCATTTTTCAAGCCAAAAGGAACTTTCATGATGTTTATTATGTACATAAAGAGCAATGGCACCTGACATTTCCATTCCACTATTTTATGTAGTTTTATTTCTTTTGAAATTTTCTTTGTTAGTTGAACTTTAACACCACTGTTAATATTAAAATAGTAGGCAATGGGGGTTTTCTCTTTATTTCCCTTTACTCAAAGTTTTGAATACTTGTTTCCTGTGAGGAAAATGGACTCTGATGTTCAAATAAAAAATTAGTCATAACTAGAACTTCGTTTTGTGGTTTGAACTTTATAACATCTCCTCAAACACAGAGGTATTCCTCTGCAGGCCATAGTTTCACTTAATCCACATATGATGAATAATAGCTTCAGTTTATTTAATACTGAACTGGTACAGAAAGAGGTTTGAAAACTTATCCTAATCAGCATGTTTAAAAATGAGTCAGTCTCTGAGGTGTTTTACTGAGAGGCTGAAAAAACACACTCTAAAAAGTCATATAGAAAATAAAAAAGATGAAAAATCTTAGCCAACACAATGCAGCTGCAATGTAAGAAACAAAAAAAGAAAGAAAACAGAAATAGATGTTCGAATTAAATCAATAGTATTACTAAATAAGGGACAATGCATGGAAAGCTAAGAGGACCAAAATATGCCCAGTGACCTAACTGTGCAACCTTTGCTTATGCAAATTCTATTCATGCAAGCAGCTCAGCTGGATTGTTTCTTAAAGGTTTGAAAGTTTAGGTAAGGAAGACTTTAAATACACTTATTCACATGCTCATGTCCTGTCAATAAAAGACAAAGGCAATCTGCTGTGTCCAATCCAGCAGGTACTTAAAATACCTTTAGCTTTCAGGTCCAAGACCTTTAGCAATTTCTACTATAGGGCATGATCCTCAAAATGTACATATCAGCTACCTTCACTGATTCCATTAAAGCACAATGGTATTACACCAGCCAAGGCTCTGCCCTTGAAATCATACCCTTTCCATTTGAGGAACAAAATAAAATGATAAATTATTTCATGAAGTGAATCCAGCTAAGGCCAAAGAAACCCTTGTTTTTGCTAACTTCCAGCCTGACCTCTACAGATTTTGTGTCCAGAACCCAGGAGAATACATACCAATGTTATTTTTCATACCACTGTTCAGTTTTCTGGACTCATAGTAACTTTAGATACATGAACACTTTCATTCCAGCTGATACATGATCTTCTTTCATTCTGAAGCTGCGTTCATTATAGAGCTATAGAAATGTGTGGAAAATGAAGATGAAAACCAAGTGGTCTTAACAGATGTGATCTCATCAGGGTTCCATTTGTTAAAGGAAATCATTGAATATTAACTAAAAGTTAATTAGACCTAATTGCCAATTAGGAAGAAAAAGTAATTTGAAACTACCCACTGTCATTCTATTACTATTTACCTTTGGGAAACCTAGATGTTGAAGTGGGTGCTAAAGTATATTACCTTTCCATACCCTGGTCCCTTACTCTAAGGCCCTGCTAAATCCTGTTTCATTGAATTAAGTCCAAAGACCTGGATATGTGGCATGCCTTTATAGTGGTATAACAAAAAAAGAAGACACGCAATATGCAGCATGACACAGGTGTAACTTGCTCAAGTCTGGCATAGAATTAGCCCTGGGAAAAAGCAGGGCAAAACTACACTGTTGTGAACTGCACCAATGAATGTGACATATTACAGGATCTAATCCTAGGATAGCTGTTTACACAAAGAAAAATGGCAAGATGTTGCAGCAGCCATTTATTGCATGCAGCTGTCCTGAGATAACTGTACATCTGCCTGCTCTGGATCCCAGTGTAATTTACATCAGCATACAAACCTGATGGAAATTACACTAGTATAAAAGTGTCATATGACCAAGTTCTCTGTCCCCTTCCAATGCAAGTCTCAGTACATTCAGAGACAGAGAGAGAAATCTTGCAGGAAACTTGAAATATTGAAAATTCAGTTCCTTTAGTGTACATAACCATTTATATCAGCTCTGCTTCATGATTCCTCTTTCAAAAAGACAGCAATGGTAGGCATCATTGTTTTCCTAAAAAGAATTCTATGTAGAATTACCAGTTGTAACTTCCAGTTAAGATCCCATAAAGTTAGCATATATCTTGTGCAGTCTGTAATCTTCTTTTTCTAAACCAGTTTCACTGGAGTAAGTTTTCTACCAGTGGTGGTCTACATCATCCATTAAGGAAACAGTTAACTAAGTCAACTGAACTGGTTTTGCAGCTGTTTAAATAAGATCATGGCAAATCTAGTTGAAAGAAATAACAGGCAATATCTCTTTTCAAGCCTAAATTTCTGTTCTGGGCTCATATTACCAAAGTGCATCCTTTATTAAAAGAATTATTAGTCTCAGCCTTAGGGCAACTATGGGAAAGTTTTAAAACAAGAAACAAATATCACAAGTCTCATTACAAAATGAAAGTGCAGAGATGACATGTAAGCATTGTCTTGTGTTTGCACATATTAATAGTATTCTGCCTTAGGGCTAAGTTTGGCAGTATTTAATTTTGAACTTTAGATTCATAAGAAAGGAACCAATCATCTTATCTGATCTTTGTTATATCATCATTTTGAGTGGATTGTAAGGAGTTGCACTAATTCAGAATGTACACTGGAGTCTCTGCAATGTAATACTTATTTTTAAAGAAAAGGCATCCTGAAGGGTTTCTGTAATTCACTGGCATAAAGTAACCCATGGGGAAGAGAGTCTGAGAACTTTCTTCAATTTTTTTTTAAATGGTACATCTTTTGAACTATAAATAGAAAAAAAGCAAAGAATCAATATCAGAACAGCAAAAGCAGTAGTAGAAATAATATACTGTTAAATTCCCATAAAGGCAGAAAACTCTTTCTATCAATATATTTCATCAGACTTACTCATAGAATCAGCCAGGCCATACAAATATCAGAAATACAGAAAGATTGTGATTAACTCTGTTCATGGCCAAGAACTGAGTTCTTTTATTATTTTTATTTTGCTTATGCTTAATGCTTCAGGCCATCATCCCAGAGATATTTGTTCATATTAACTTGAACTTAAGAAAATTCCATTAGAAACATCTCTGAGCTCCATAGTGCACACTCAGGGAAAACCTATTCAGCCAGTGAATGTTCCTGTCAGGCTCCCAGACTTCACAGTGATAATACTTCAGTTTATTCTTTGAGGAGGTGAACAGGGGTATGATGTTGGAAACAGCCAAGACACTCCTTTGTATTAATGTTTGATTGCATAAGCAAATCCTTTCCTATTGCCTCATTTTTGAGAGACTGGAAGTCAGTGCAAATGAGTAAAGCATGAGGAACTAGAAAGTCAAGTGACCAGCATTATTAGTTGAAATATTTAAACTAAAAATGCTATTCATAACATGCTGTATCTATCTCAGTACTTTTAATAATCCACGTAAAATTAGCCAAATTATTTATAGAATCATAGAAACATAGAATCATAGAAAAATAGGGTTGGAAGGGACCTCAGGAGGTCATCTAGTCCAACCATCTGCTCAAAGCAGAACTATGCCCAACTAGATCATCTCAGCCAAAATTTTGTCTAGCCGGGTCTTCAAAATCTCCAAGAATGGAGCTTCCACCACTTCTCTGGGTAACCTGTTCCAGTGTTTTACTACCCTCCTAGTGAGTAAATTCTTCCTAGTATCTAACCTAAACTTCCTTTGCTGCAACTTGAGACCATTGCTCCTTATCCTGTCATCTGCCACCACTGAGAACAGTTTAGCTCCATCCTCTTTTGAAAGCCATTCAGGTAGTTGAAGGCTACTATTAAATCCCCTCTCAGTCTTCTCTTTTCTTAATTAAATAAACCCAGTTCCCTCAGCCTCTCCTCATAAGTCACATGCCCCAACCCCCTCACCATTTTTCTTGCCCTCTGCTAGACTCTCTCCAATTTATCCACATCCTTTCTTTAGTGGGGGGGGGGGGGCCCAAAACGAAACACAGTACTCCAAATGTGACTTCACAAGTGCAGAATAGAGGGGAATAATGTCTTCCCTTGACCTACTGGCAACACACTTACCAATGCAACTCAGTATGCTGTTAACCTTCTTGTCAACAAGGGCATACTGCTGCCTCATATTCATCTTATTGTCCACTGTAACTCCCAGGTCCTTTTCTGCAGTCCTGCTGCCCAGCCAGTCAGCCTCCAGCCTGTACTGGTGAATGGGATTGTTCTGTCCTAAGTGCCATACTTTGCACTTGTCCTTGTTCAACCTCATGAGATTCCTTTAGGCCCAATCCTTCACTTTCTCTAGATCACTCTGAATCCTAGCCCTACCCTTTAGCATATATACTACTCCCCCCAGCTTGGTGTCATCTGGAAACAACTGTCTTTGAAACATCTAGATGTGCACGCACGTAGCGAGTACTCTCTAGTTTCAGTGTTTACAGGGGACTTCACAAATATTTTTCCATCTCAAACACTATAAACAAATTCATGTCCACCTAAGAACTCATAATTGGTGCTTTGCTGCCCATCAAGACCACTTTGAACTTCATGTTTGTAGCCCAGGTGGACTCAGATAAGTACTCTTTCCTCTGATTGAAGGGGGATTGTTAGCTGAGAGGTGTGCTATAGGCAAAAGTGCAGACCACTTACAGTTCCCTTCTGTCCCTATAGATCCAGGCCAGGATAGTTATAAAATGTAACTATGAACAAATTTATTAATTTTGTACAACTTATATTAATTTTATTCTTTCTTTTTGTATCTATATATATACATATATTCAACACTCTATTTAAACATATATAAATTGCTGTATATCTATAATGGACTTCTAAAGGATTGCTCTGAAGGACCTTGAACCCACACAGGTAAATAAGATTCTGGAACAGGTAAATACAGATGAATTCAGATCATCAATAAACACACTTAGACACACCCAGATAAATACAGGCAGTCAAAGGACAGGTGTCAACAGGAGGGGCAGGGGAGGATGTTCCAACAAGATATATACATATACAGTAAAAGCTGTGTTATCCAGCGTTCCCCAGGAATGGGGAATGCCGGATAACAAAATATGCTGGCTAATTGAGCAGCTTGAACAGGCGTCCTTGCCTGTTCAGGCCGCTGCTTCTCCCACCACATCCAGGGCATTGCCGCCCCTCCCACAGGCCCTGCTGGCCCCGCAGGACAGGGAGGCAGTCCCTGTGGGCCCCACAGGACAGGGAGCCGGGCCCCATGCAGCCTGCTATGCCCCTGGGCCGTGGGGGCTCAGAAGCACAGGCTGCTTTCCCCCGGGCCGTGGGGGCTCAGAGAAACCAGAAGTGCCATGGTGGGCATGTCTGGTTTCATTTTACCTTACAAGCTGGCATGCTGGTTAATAGAACATTCTGGCTTGTAAGGTGCTGGATAATGGAGTTTTTACTGTACTCATCCAGATACATAACAAGTAAGCAACAAATGGCTATTAATGAAAAAATATGAGGTGTAGAATACAAAATATAAGGCGCATACCCTCTTTCATGGTATCAATATCACTGTGATTACTAGAATTTCCTCTAGAGGAAAAGAATTCATGACCAGCTCTTGAAAGAAGAAAAAGGGCCGGCTCCCAGTATCTCCCCATCCTCTGGGGCATGGCCAGGATCCTTATCCTTCAGGAAGCCCTTTCACAGTTCCTCACCACTCCCTTCCAAGGGGCCTCCTCCCCTGGGGGAAACCCTTGCCCGATAACTCACAACTCCAGGTCCACGAATGGGGATCAGTGCTCTTCTACCCGAACTGCTCCTTGTTGCCAAGCCCCTCAGGCTCCAGCTCCATCCCAGCTGTCTGCCTGCTAGGGCCCCAAGCAGCCATGTGCTCCTGGAGGCTACTGCCCTCTCTCTGGGGTTGGAGGCCCAGGCTGCCTTGTGCAACGCCAGGGCTCAGTTCACCCCGGGACAATTCCTGAGGTGAGTTTGGTCCCATGCCCTGGCCCTGTGCCAGGGGTTAGAGACCTGAACTGCTGCTATTGGCTCCCAGGGTCTAGGTTCTGCTGTGCACTGTCCCTGTGCACTGGGGCCCTGGCCACTTGCCAGGGGTTGCAAACCCTTGCCACTGCTCATGGCTCCCAGGACCCAGCTCTGTGCAGCAGCACCTGCACTGCACCCTGGCTGCATGCCAGGGGTTGCAGACCTGAGCCCCTTGCTCCCAAGGTTTGGCTCCATGCTCTGCTGCACTGTGTACTGGAGCCGGAGCCAACCTCTGCTCCCCTGCCACCATGGGCAGTCTTCTGGAGTCCTTCAGGGCCAACAGGAACTGCCCTGCTGGGCAGCTTTTCCTAGCTCTGCTCCATTTTGTCCCTTAGCACATGTCCCCTCATGCTGGGCACACTGCTCTTTATATACTCTTCAGGGCTCTGCCCCTGCAGTCTTCCCGACCTGACAGTGTTGCAGTCTGCAATCAGATCTGAGGAGCTCCTCTCCCCCTCCCCTCAGGAAAGGGGTGTGACATCAGTCTTCTTGCTGCCTCCTGATTGGTGGATGGGCTCCACCAATCAAAACAGCAGAATCTCAAGCCTGGGACTCAAGCCATGCTCCAAAAGGTAAGCCTGCTACATGTTGAAGTCAAACGCTCCAGGGGATTCTCTGGCTCCCCTGAAAATAGGTGGTGGAGAAGGCCGTTCTGGGTGGGGAGAGAGGGGAGACTGTTAGAAAGTGTCTGGAGAGAGGGGGCTGCCTGTGAGAAGAGGGGGACTAGAGGTTCCTGGGTAAGGGAGCTAAGTGTGACTGCGGGGAGGCTGACCCTCTGATTTTGACAGAATTTTTTATGTGGGGTAGGTGGTAGTCTGAACTTAGGGTAAGGATTTTGTCAGTTTTGCTTTTACCACATGGTGTTGTCAAAGTATTTAATCACTTTTTCTTTTTTATATCATTTTTTCTGCCTTGTAATAAACCTTTTTGTTTTTCTATCACTTTACTGAAGTGCCTGTAGTAAATCATGATTTCTGTGCAAATTAATAACCTGCACTTACTAATTCAGCAGAGTGGGAGATCACTAGGCCCAGAGTGTGTTTCTGAGAGAGCACCCCAACACCCTGGCCTTTTGTCACATGAGACCATGTAAACCCCACCTTCTTCAGCTAAAGAAGAACTTCTATTATCTCTTAGCAATATATAACAATCCAGGGCCTAGGTGTCAAAGGCCTGTCTGTCTCCCCACTCACTGTCTGTGTTACTGCCTCTTACCTGGTCTTCTCCTGGGAAATTGCACTTTCTGTTACATAAAGCACTCACAATATTTTTAGGCTGTACAAATAACACATAAATGATAATAGAGGCAGGGAGACACAGAGAAGTAGCTTTAATTAATGTATTTATTTATTTTATTGCCTTTAGCAAAATTTCCACTAGCAGCAATTCCATTTTAACCTGAAAGTGTTACATTATTTGATAGTGCAGGCCAGATTTCCTTGTCTGTCAGTTAGGCCTCAGGCTCACACAGAATATCAAAAGCTTAAGAAACATTTTGTTCATCAGTATTTTCTCCCCCAGGCTACTATTAATTCCATTCCCATAAATTGAAAATATAATAATTTTATTTTTCAGGACAGTTTCCAATCTGCTAAACCACAAATAAGTAACTGCCTTACAATACGTGCATGTGCATGCGCGCGCACATACACACACACACATCTATCTAGCTAGCTAGCTAGCTATAAATGAAAGAAAAAGAGACTGGAAGCATCAGTACAAATAAATTGGGACTCATCCATTGGAAACAACTGTTACATGATGCTACCAACAGATTTGGCTGAGAAGGGGTAAGAGCAGCATAATTATATCACAAGAGATATTCTGAACATCATTAATATAACAAGAGACAGACATTAGAAAATTTTAGCTTCAATGGAGGTCTCAATTTAAGATGCATCCCCTGAAATGAGCAATCTGAAGGGTTCAGGAACTTCAGACAGACTTATGAAATCCTAAAATACTCAAAGTAGCACCCTGAACATATGTCTATGGAAGAAAAAATTAGAAAAATAGCTTAGTTTTATGGCCCAGTGAATGGAAAAATACCTATTTGCAATGAGTTTGAAAACCCCAGATGAGACTGAGAAATGGGAAGAATCCAGGATTCCTAGAAAATGAAAGGGATGGATAGGTTTTTGAGTTAACAATAAAACATACAGGGAGAGTTCCACAGACAAACTCTATGAAATTAATGTGGGAAAAACAGGAAGTGGAAAGTCTGAGCCATCCAGGTCTGAGGGTAACTCCTCAGGACACCTACTGCAAAAAGAATATTCCATTTCAAGATCCTAAAATACTATTTCTCCAGTTTGCAGACCAGTGACTTAAAAAGAAGACAGAAGAGACAGATTTTAGACAATTTTAACCTCAAAGAAGGGCCAACTAATATCCCCTAAAATGAGCAATCTGAAGAGATTGCTTCAGTGGAGGGTACATTTTAATACTGGTCTAAACACTGTCATACTCTAGCTCTTCGGGATTTAGCTGTTTGTTCATGTTGTTTTCACAAATGTAGCAGTTAGAAATCTTTCTGTTCTCTGTGTTTTCTGATAGTTTAAAAAATTCCTATGACATCAGGTATTTTTACAATGGGACAACTGGTGTGAGCTCAGCTGGGAACAACAGTAGCAGTAGTAATAATGAGTGACAGGGCTCCCCTTCCCTACACCCCTTGCTGAATCCTAACTCAGAAATATCTCCCAGTAACTGCAATGAGAATTATCAGTATAGCTGTGGATTTTGTTTTCAAGGATGGTCCACGGTGAGACTAAACGTAAGATATGGTCTAAATTCCGGGATCTGCCTCAGACTTCCACTTTGGCTATGACAAGTCATTTAATTTCTCGGTGCCTCAGTTATCTATGTGACACAGGGATTTTATTCCTGCCTTACAGAGGTGCCATGAGGTGTTTATTTATATTTATAAGGTACTGTGATGGAAGCCATATTTTCCTGCGTAGAACAAAATCAGGACTGGGCACCTGTAGGCAAGTTATTATTCCCAGCACAAAACTACAATTAATAGATGCAGGGTGTTAAAGGAAATGTTCTCCCATGTTCCCCAGATGGTGGAAAATCTGGGAGTATACAAAATACCAATGGCACATGCAATAGCGCTTGAAGAAATTTGACATTATGCTTAACTATAACCATCTGCTGTTGTATGAACAGTAGTGAAAGCTTGAAATAACACACATCAGAGTGTGCACGTGTGTGTGTGTGTGTGTGTGTGTGTGTGTGTGTGTGTGTGTATATATATAGGCAAGATATATTAATAACATTACACTTGGTTATGTTTCAAATGGAAGAAAATAATTTACTCAAACATACTTTTCCACAGATAGAAGGGACCACAAATTGTTCGAAAACTTTATATGTTTGAGCCTGCAATGAATCCTGAATAGTGTATGAAACTGCTAATTGCTGCTTCAAGTCATAGTATAAAAACATCAAACAACCTGGTTTGTGGGAAGAAATGTCATCTGTGCTCACAAACGCAGAAGACAGGCATCTGAATTCTAGCATTCGTATCTGCGGCTGATTCACCCATAAGACAACAACCATGATTAAGTAACCGTACAACCAAAATTACCGGCCCAGTTATGAGGCTGAGTTGAGGCCCCATTGAAAATTGGTTGAGAGAATAGCATAAAAGTGTTACCAAATGTACAAAATATTCTTTAAGGAAAATAAAAGAGCTCTGAATTCCCACATATTTTTTACCATTTTTTTTTTTTTAGTTTTTAAATGCGTCTTCTGTCTCATATTTGTTAAAATGAATTTGTACAGGGAGGGGAGAGGGCAGTTGACAAACAAAACAGAAAAGTCTTATAAGTTTTAGATGAATGCTCTGGAGATATGAGTAGCAACTGGGTGAGAATGAAAAGAATACAGCATTTGACTCATGAGAAATTTACCTCAAGATTCTAGCAATATCCTAAATGTTCTCTGATACATTTGATTTCAGGTAATATTTTTTATATTTCATAACTCTATCATACTAGAACAGTTACTCTACAATTAATAAGCACTGATTTCATTCTTTAATGAGTCATTGTTTATCATTTCGGACTATTAGTTTAGCTTAGGGTCTTGAGCCTAAAAGCACAATTTTTGCAAAACACTTATGGCAATCATAAGTCCATAGAAGCCTTCTGTATAACCTATTTTACTGACAAACAATTACATTTTAGATTGAAGAGGTGAAATGATTAAGAATATTTGACTTAGTTGCCATGACAGCATGCATTTTTCATCAGGCAGAGTGTAATTACTACAATTTCAATGATGTAAAATCAAGAAAGATGATAACAAACAGCAGAACCATGGAGATATTGCCATTGCAACCAGGTTGCCATAGCAACAGTGATAATAATCTCAGTGATAGATGTTTTCTCTTGCTCTTTCCATTTTGTACGGTTATAACATTCAGAGCCAGTTTTTACCACAGCTTTTTATAGTTTATTAGACTGTCAAAATAGTTTATGAGATGTTGTTGCAAAGGAAATGACTGAGTTCCGCAGCCTAATAAAAATGCCAAATACTCTGTTTACATACAGCTCCAGCATTTAACAAACATTAAAAAATTGTATGAAAAATGATTTGATATTGTATCTGTATTAATCAATTTGCAAGGCATAAGCTTTGTCACTGAAGGTCAAATAAATACCTTCCAAGCATTACTTTTAGAGAGCCCTTTAAAGTTTATTCTTGACACCATGCCTCCAACTCCTCTTACCTGAATGGTTGTGTAAAACACACTGCCCACATGAAATACTTTATAGGAGTGCTAGATAGAGACAGTTAGAGAAAACACATCTGTGGTTTGGTTGGTAAGGACATTTAAAGGAATCGTGACAGAGAAGTGTCAGAGAAGTGGTCAATGAATGTTAAAGAAAGCTTTATTTACAGAAAGTCAGTAAAAGGTTTGTAATAACAGAAAGGTTATCACAAAATGGGTGAATTGTAAAATAATATATAAATATCTACATCTATGTGTGTGTTTAGACCCACACACACACATTCGTATGCATGCTCTATCATACTATTTGTGGTATGAAGTTTATGGTACATAGACAACAACAGAGAATAAATAACTTGAGAGTAATGTTATCTCTTATGTTATATAGGCATCAGCAGCAGTGATTCCATACTAAAGAAAACACTGATTTTTGCCTTTGATGCAAAAACAAAACCTCTCACAGTCAGTGACTGAATTTAGTTTCTAAATTCAGCACAATAACTCTCCAGAGGAAAGTACGTGTTTTATGTAAATTTTGGCAATATTTGCAAAGGAAATATTTAGAAATTTCTCCTTTTCTAGTTTTTTTTCTTTTTCTCTCTCTCTCTTTCTGGATTCTAAAGCTAAACACCATCGCATTCCCTACAAATTCTACATGACACAAATACCTTGATACAATTAAATTGTTACACAGGGGCCCTCAATCTCAGAAGCTAACAATTGAACACACAGAATTATGCCCCTTATTTACAATAACCTAATTAAGTTCACTGCCCACTGGAACTGGTCCAAATTGTTAGCCAGCTTTGCTCTCCAGTGATGCCAGCCAACATCACTGACCTGTGTTCAGAACAGATTCTGGGAAGCCAAGGGACAGGTTAGGAAGAAAAGGAGTAAGTCAGTCCATGAGCAAGATTGAGTGTGAGTAAGTAGGTATAAAAATAGGCAAAACAAAATTAATAGGATTCAGGAACATAAGGGACCCACCAGTGCCTTGTGGGGATGAAGTGATTAGCAGGGACATGAAGATGTCTAAAAAGGAAAAGTGGTATTGAAAATGTTAGTGCTGATGAAGATTAAGCTTGTGTGAAGTGCCTAGTATTTGCTTCAGATTCAGAGGTGGTGGTTGGGGGCGCTCAGGGGGATGGAGCCAGGTGGAGGTCCCCCCATGGTCCCCTCCTCCCTCCTCCCCCACTTACTGGCATAGAGCCCGGGTCCAGCTCCTTGTGGTGATGAGCCCAAATCTCTGAAACTCCGAATCTTTTCCAAATAGACTCAGCGGCTTTGAATTGATTCAGACCTTTTTTATTGGTCTCCCGATTCAATTTGGATTCAGAGATTTGGGTACCGAATCTCCTTAGAATCAAATCAGCAACTGAAGCTTCGCACAGCCCTAGTGAAGATACTCTTAAGTGCTCTTCTGTCACTGCTCTTCAGATCCTGGTTTCTGGTGTGCTTGACAGTAGCCATTGGAGACAACCCCAAAGCAGCCTCACTAACATATTTCCAGGTTTAGAGGATCTATGTGGCATAAGTACTGAGGCCATCCTGGGCGGGACAGGTGGCCACAAAAGTGTAGACATGTGTGTCCCTTAGTGTGTTGCTTTTCTGGTAATGCTCCAGGGAAGAAGTGCTACCAGAACCCTTCACTAAACAGCTTTAATTCTGACCATTCCATAATACCTAACAGCAAATATTTCTGAAGCCAGAGTTAGATATCTAATCCTCAGAAGTGTTAAGAAGCATGTTAAATTCCCCAGGTATCTTGGAAATCCTCATCTGCAGTGTGCATACTGTACACGTATAGGTATTGTGCATGTGTGTGTGAGACAGAAGTCAGGGTTCTGAAGATCTGTTCAAAATATAGACGAATGCTAGCACCAAAGTTAGAAAGTCATAGAATTACCAGTGTTAAGATATATTAGTATACGGAGCTGTTATACCTTAACTGCACTATCCCAACGACTATGACCAGACTGAATTCTGACCCTCGACCAATAAATAGAGGATTGTTTTTACAGAATGTTTTAGCATTTACTCCATTCTCTTTTAAAAGTCCATGTGACTGGGATTCCCATCATTTCCCTTGCTTGACTCCTATACATCTTAATGGTTCAGATTGGCAGATGTTTTTCCTGATAGATGCAATTTCCTTTTCTTAATTTCATGTCATTACTTTTAATTATGTTTTCTTGTAATTAAATAATTCCACCTAACCATCCCCCCACCTACTGTTACAGATCAGGTATCTGTAGCTTTATCTCTACTTTTAGTTATGGCCTTGCTGTGCTACAGGTATAGTTTCATAGTTTCATAGTTGGTAGGGTCGGAAGGGACCTGAGCAGATCATCAAGTCTGACCCTACCAACTATGGCAGGAAAAAGTACTGGGGTCAAATGACCCCAGCAAGGTGTACATCTAGCCTCCTCTTAAAGACCCACAGGATAGGAGCCAGCACCACTTCGCTTGGAAGTTGGTTCCAGATCCTAGCTGCCGTGACAGTGAAGTAGCACCTCCTGATGTCTAGTCTGAATCTA
>NW_017728992.1:123149306-123149556 GCF_001723915.1 Gavialis gangeticus | reverse complement strand
CCCCACATCTTAGTGTCTTCTGTGAATTTGAACAGGGGTTCAAATTCACAGGGGGTTTTACCCCCTCATCCAAGTCACTGATGAAGATGTCTAACAGTGCGGGCCCGAGGACTGAGCCTTGTGGGACCCCACTGCTCACATCCCTCCAAGTCGAAAATGACCCATCCACTACCACTCTCTGGGTGCGGCCCTCCAGCCAGTTGGTGACCCATTTAACTGTGTAGGTGTCAACACCACAGTCCCCCAGTTT
>NW_017728992.1:123145566-123149114 GCF_001723915.1 Gavialis gangeticus | reverse complement strand
CCACAGTCCCCCAGTTTCTTAATGAGAATGGGGTGAGAGACAGTGTCGAAGGCCTTCCTAAAGTCCATAAAGACTACGCCCACCAATACCATTTTTATTTTTAGAGGAAAAAAACATACTTCTCTCTAAATACAGTTCATCTATTAACCATAACTAATATTGTTACAAGTATGATCATCATAATCAAAAGAGATTAGAAAAAAAATCTTTTGGCAAAGAGGACTCAGAGGCAGGAATTATAGCATCGAAAGCCACTCTTAATTCTTTATTTGAAACTGATGGGATTTCAAAATGGCAGTGTCCCTTTAAATATGTTAATCCTTCCTAGTAAATACATCCCTCCAGACTACAGATCATTTCTTCTGCAATGCTAAAAACTCCCCCCAGTTTCTCAGTATCTCACTTTCTGGTAATGTACTGCCAAAAACGGCACGCAGTATTCTAAGTGCAATGACAAAAGAACCAGGGAGCTAGACTGTTATTTCCTTCTTCATAATATGATGTTTTTATCCATATAGCCCAAACTTGCACTGACATTTTTTTTGGTAGCTGTTTCACATTGCAAATTCATGAATCCTCTTCTGTAGTCAGTTATCACCAAAGATTTCTTTCACATTTGTTACTTCCCAGGTTTCTTTCCTTCCATGAGTACACCAGCTTTGGATTATTTCCCCCAAAATATATTAGCATGAATTTTGCCAAAGTGGATTTTTCTTTTCTTTTTATGCTGCTATTCAGGGAGATTCTTTTGAAGTATTTTTCTAGTCTCGCAGGTGTTCACACTCCTCCCAATTTAATATCAACTGTGAATTTCATTAAGGATTTGTTCTTAGTTAAAAATGTTAAATAACCTCAGCCTAACAGATCTGTTCATCACTAGGCTTTTCGTAACTCAGTGCCCTGCTATTTATCATTACCTTTTATTTTCAGTCTATATTGATGGCTACTTTTCAAGTCTCTCAGTGTTCCTAACCTGTCTGGCATTTTCATTTAATATTTTGAGATTGTATCAAATGCATCGCTAAAATCTGGATATGTCACATGCATTGCATTCCACCATTAATCTTGTGATCATGCCCAAAAAGTCATTCATCTGATAAAATATGTATTTTATAAACCCGAACTTCCCATTGCTGAAGATTCTCATTTTCTTCAGTTTTTCATGGTTTGCAGTTTCTCTTATAATTGTTCCATTATTTAAAGGAAGAAATTAGACTTTATAGCTAATTTCTACATTTAAACTTTTGTATCATGGCTGAGTTTTCAAAAGCTGTTTAGGGGATTGAGGGACCAAATTCCCATTAATGTAACTACATGAATTACACCTGTAAATGTAGACCCATGGCACATATTTCCAGATGGTATAGGATCGTCTACATCATGTCTGGGGGTATACAGGCAGCTTCTCAAAGCTGTTCCCTAGCTGCTGTCCACTGAGTTTTCACAAGGTGAAGGGGAGGGCCTTTTGCTGGCTTTCCATATGAGTAGTGAAATTCACTAAGCCATCAAAGAACAGAATGAAACCTAAATACGGAAGCAGAAATTAGAGCTTCACACCTTTCTTTTAAGGACTTACATGAAAATCCAGAGACACTGTGTAAGCTCTATAAGCTTGTGAGTGCACATATTGTAAATTAGGTCAGTATCCCATAGAAAAACTATAGTAGATTTAGTAAGAATTATCTGAAAATGCGTTAACATTCTTTCTCACTCCCATTTTTCAATGCAAGTTGTCAGTCTAAGAATACACTTAGAATAACTCTGTCATTGTGTAGAATAACTCGTGTCACATTGTGTTGTGTGTCTAGGCAGAGTAGTTTCTAATGCAAATGTTCTCAGCCAGGGTGCCCTGGCACCCAGGGGTGCCATAAGATCATTTTAAGGGTGTCATGTAGTCCTATGCAATATTAGCACTGTTAGGTGTGCAAACACCCATGTGAGATTTGCAAGATAAACCCAGCAATTCCAAACAGAAATCCCCAATAGCAAAAATTAGTCAGCCCTGTTGTATTCTTTCTGATCTTTTTACAACAGAAAAATTGCTCTATTATTTTTCTGTATTCAAAAAACAAGTGAAAGCTAAAATGTGGCATTTTTCAAGGACTGTCTTGAATTTAATGGCAGGTGTCTTGAGCCTAGAAAGACTGAGAACCACAATTCTAATGGAATGCTATTAGAAGAGCCCAGGACCACATATGGGAATACAGCTCCCAATTTCGGCACACTGTGAAACAGAGCAGAATTCCATGAAGTGCTTACAGATTGACTGATGCTCAGAAGTCAGTTATAAATCAGTAACATTGCTTGAAACACTAATGTCGATTGTCAAAATGGGAGGTGTTCCTCTTCCAAAATGATAGGATAAATTTGAAAGAGGCTGAGTCCTTTCCTCTGAGTCTAGTTCTTTGTAACACTGATGGAGAGTTGGGGAGCTTTCCTCCCCACAGTCCCACCTAACATTGTGAAAAAAGAGATAGTATTATATTATGTAGTAAGTGATCCTTAGTATTCTACCCAGCACTGAAAGCTAATGCACCTTGGATCATGTTGATTCATTGCTTCCACGCTGACACCCTTCACCACCTACACGCAGAAGATTTCTCCTTATTGGCTGGGTACGTGACAAATACTTAAGTAGCTGCAGTAAATAAGGCTAAGTTCAGACACTGGAGGACATTAGGGGAAGGTCATCTGGTTAAAATGGCTGCCCAAACTAATATAATTTGCCTAGGTGCAGACCTTACACTTGTAGACCTGGTCTCAATGATTGGAAATCAACCTAACCCTGTAATGGTACAGAAGTTCCACATGCAAAGACTGAAATAAAAATGGTGGAACCTGGTCTAAGATAGACCTGGATCAATGTAGTATCAATCTTACTCAATCTAGGTTAGACTGGTGCATGGAACTTCTGTACAGTTACCTGTGCAGCCCTAGGGCTGGAAAAACCCATCTTCTTACCCCAGCTCCGGAGGCTGCACTTTCCTTACCCACCAACCGCACCATCCCGGGCTGCGAGAGCCAGCTGCGACCTGTCATCGTCATCACTGATGAAGAGGCCAAGAAGGTCGTGATCGTGGACGTCACCATCCCCTTCAAGAACTGGCGCCAAGCCTTCACTGACGCCTGGGCTCACAAGCGGGAGAAGTACACCCCGCTGGCCGACACCCTGAGGGGCCGCGGCTACGACATGACAGTTGACACACTCATCGTGGGAATGCTTGGAGCCTGGGATCCCAGCAACGAGAGCATCCTGCGTGCCTGCCACGTCTCCCGCCGCTACACCAAGCTGATGCGCTGCCTCATGGTGTCCGACACTATCCGTTGGTCCCGCGACATCTACGTGGAACACATCACGGGCCACCTCCAGTACTCCGACTCCACCAGACAAGCTGCCACCGCACCAGACCCGGAGGGCACCGCCTGAACCGCCCCCCCCTTCACTTCACTCTGAGAGGATTCTTCGACCACAGATGACCCTGCTCCACTCGAAGAGGACCCCTGCGATGAGACTATATGGACTGAGACACTTCCTCCGAACCACTTCC
>NW_017728992.1:123118460-123140566 GCF_001723915.1 Gavialis gangeticus | reverse complement strand
TAAATGTCAGTCTTACTCAATCTAGGTTAGACTGGTGCATGGAACTTTTGTACAGTTACCTGTGCAGCCCCAGGGCTGGGAAAGCCCATCCGCTTACCTCAGCTCCTGAGGCTGCACTTTCCTTACCCACCCTTCTGGCACCAGGCTAGTTTTATCCCCCCAGCCCCTCATCCTCTCCCCAGCATGGACCAGTCTCTCCCCTCCCCACCAATCCTGCAAGCCACTCCAGTTGCCACCAGATTTGTCAATGTTCACTGCTGCCAGGAGCTAGGCAAGTACATATTGTAGGGGGAGGGACAGCAAGGAGGGGATGTAGGTTTGCTGGGGGAGGTGTTAGGGGACTAAAAATAGCCTCTGGCCTCCTACAAGCCCCCCGGATTCTGTCAGATCCTCCTGGGCCCAGAAACCCCCCTGCAGATCCCACCTGCACCCCCCCCAATCCTCCTAATCACTCCCATGGATCCCACTGCCCCTTATTCACCCGTGGACCTCTGCCTTCCCAATCCTCCCAACCCCTCCCCACTAGCTCCCCCTTCTGACTTACCATAGATCAAGGGGCCATTGTGAATGCAGTCTTGCATACCACTAACCTCCCCAAATGTCATCACTTAGCCTAAGATAATATTACTAAAGAGCTTCTAATAGAATTCTGCATCTTTTAAAAGAGAACTTAATCAATAATTAAAATCACCACCTGTTCCTTATTTTAAGTTACTGTCCCTCTTTTAATCATACCTGATGTCTCTTGTCCCACAAAATATTGATATATGGAGCTAGTACTTTTTTCTTAATTTGAAGATTAATTAGCTGTTGCTATCATGTTCCATCTCATTAGGAACATTGTTAAAAAGCATTTCTTAAGAAAACATGAGTAGAAACTCTAAAGTGTCATGAGCAGATACAAACTAGAAAGGCATCACTCACTCCAGCTACTGTAACCCCTATATCTAGTTTGAATAACTGTACAATAAAAAGCACAAGAACATAAACATTGGAATAGAATTCAAATACCAAAGCCCCGAGGACATTCAAAATCTTGGCAGGGGCTTTTCTTCCATATTCCTGGGAATGCACCTCTAAAAGATGAAATTCTGCACAGTGCAGAAGCCCCAGACATGGGCCTCAGCACCACTTCACACCCATATGAAGGGTAAATATTGGGCATGGCACGTATGATGCCCAAAGCCCTTCTGCACCTGTGAGAATTGTGCTCCAAAAAATACTTGGAGGATTTTAAAAACATATGTGAAGGTATCAAAATCCTCATCCCAACAGCCTAAGATGTGGAAGAAGAAAAAATGAATTAAAATATAGATTGAAAATGTCTTTTGATATTAAAAATAATTTTCTAAGGGACTTTTTAGGGCAATTTTCTGTCATGCATTTTATCATGCTTTTTTACATTGACTATTATTTCTTTTGCTCTCATGTGGATACACCCTGAATAACATTCTGGAGGTTATTAAGCCATGCGAGAGTGAGAAAAAGCTTCAGGAAACCATTGCAGCTCCTTCTGCCTCTCTGCTTTGGATTTTACATGGCTGTTTTATTTAATTTTAGAGATCCTAGCTCAAATTTCTCCCTCTAACTTATACAAACTTTCTCTGCTTTCCATCCAATAACCTCTATAAAATCATGCATGCTGTTCCTAATAGCCAGCATTTTTTCCAGACACTCTGTCTTTAGTTGTTAATGTTTCCGGGGTTTTTTTCTTTGCTTATCCATGAGAAAAAGAAATATACTTAATGATTCATCCCTCAGAAAGCTTTCTGGTTTAGGATTAAACATGTTACTGTTTCATCTTGTGATTCTGAAAATCATCAGATCTTGATCAGATCTTTGCATTTTATCATACACAAATGTTAGTAATGTATTTAAAAAAACCCAACTCAAACAGATCTCAGTTCAACCATGGATTTTCCCTCTGGTTTCTAGCATTCCTATAGAGGTTTTTAGCTCCCCATTGCTTACTTTACATACCTCCCTCCCCCCACCCCTCCAATGGCAATAATGATGCATGATAGCTTTAAGTGTGATTTGATTCATTATTTAGCTACCATTGTGTGCTCAAGAGGAACATATGTATTTCAAGGTTTGAATTGCTTTCATTTCAAATTATATAGTACAAAGAAGGAACAAAGGGATGTCAGTTAGGGCAGTGGATGCTGGATAGTTGGGTAGATTCAGTCAGCTCACTCCTTGGTAGCACCTGTGTTAGCCATTGAAAGAAATTCAGTCTTAAATGTTGATGTTACATGTGCATTTACTTGCTGTTTCCACATTGTGTGAGAAGAATATGTATGTCTGTGTTTCACGAGCAATGGGGGCAGTGACCAACCTTGCCTCAGAGGGTGTCCACAGTGCCCCTTGGCAGCTGTAGTGATCATGTCCTTTCCACTCTGATCTCTCTTGCTACCACCCCATCCTTACCTGCCCTGCCTCTGTTGCTACTGTGACCTCTGGGAGGTTGCCTCTAGAGAACCAGAGGATGGCCTTGAATGCCCTTCTCCCCTGTGCTCAATCTGTCAGGCTCTCTTTGTGGCCATCCTGGTCCTACTTGTGGCGCTCCTGGTTGTAATCATGATTTTAGAGGCACTAACCATGGCATCTAGCCTCCTGCATTCCCATGCTAATGCCTTGCATGTGTAATTCTAGTTCCATGCACTGGGACTCCTTGGCTCTGTCTTATGCTGGATTCCCTGACCCTGTCTTCTGCACTTGGGCCTCCTGGCCCTGTCTGATTACAGCCCTTGGAGAGTAAATGGCTCAAAGAGGCAAGGTAAGTTAAAATACAAACAAGCATTGATCTGTTACCACACAGTTTCTATATAAATCAGAATTGTGGAACCTAATTGGCTAATGTTCTAGTAACAATGAGGTTTCTGAAGAACTTACCCTACAAACTCTGAAAAGTGATTCAACTGTCAATTACCATATTTTCTTGTACACAACATGCACCTTTCCCCCACAATTCAGCCCCCCTAATTGGGGTATGTATATTAAGATGGGAAGCTGATTTTCAGACCCAGATAGAACCATCCTCCTTTGATTCCTACAGAAACAGGTGCATTACTATCCAGGCACCAGAGGGAGTCATTTTACTTAGTGGCTCATGGTTTTTCACTCCAGAAGTGTTAACAATCTTGCCTCCTTTTTAATTATCTTGGGGCCCTGCTAATCAAATTAACTTTTATTAGGGCAGTTTTGCTATCTGCTAGCTGCTTCTGGTCTCTCTCGTCTTATTTCAATCTTGAAGATGCTTTAGCTCATGTAAAAATCATAGATTCACCCATGAAGCCCAGTCTTCACCAATAGCTAGGGTTTCAGCTTTAGTTAATCAGGAAAGTGAGGGTGAGTTGGCCAAAGATTAGGCTCTGTTCCTGCTCTATGCAGCTCTACTTCTGAAAAAATCTTTTAAAAACACAGTGCATATTATACTGTGTTGTAGGTGAGGAAGTATGGTATTTGGTTTATATTCTCATCTCCTTTCCTAAACTTCGACATTTGGGGAGGACACTGAAGAATTACCAGAAACACTTTCTTCTTGCAACCCTTTCCTGTGGCATTCTCACCTACTGGTATAAATTGTATCTTTAATGGTGCTTAAAGAGCCAGTCCACCATGCTTCTTAATTATCTCACCTGGGAAAGGATCAGCTGTGTTCAACACTGCTAATGGTTTCATAAACACTTTCACGTTTTCACTTGAAATTAGAATGATCTGACTTTTGCTCTTAAACCATTTACTTCTGGTAAACTAAAATAATGTACCTAAGGGGCCTCTTCATTAGAGACTGAAGAGGAAAGCTGTGTTTAAGTTATAGTCCCTCTTTCTCTCATAGTTTTATTCTGTTTCTGATCTCTGTTCAGCTCCTACTGTTTCTCCCTCCAAGCTGATATGAAGAAAAAAACACATCTGTTTCTTCATGCAGGATGAGGTAAACAGAAGAGTCAGATAAAAATACTAATATGTCATGTTATTTGTATGTTACAGTGTGCGGAAGGATGGGAGGGAAAACAGAACACCCTTGAAAAATAGGAAAATTGAGCTCCAACAGTAAACCAATGAATCCCTAAAAACTTATAATTACTGGAGATAAACCCACCACAAAAGAAAAATGATACTTAGAAAAATGTTGTCTTTCAAAATTAAGATATTTATATTTGGGGAAGAGAAAGTCAAAACTCCTGTGATAAAGGGAAGGTAGAAGGGGTAGAAGAGACCCTGAAGTGGATTATTCATGGCAATTTCAAGCACACAAAACTCCCAAGACCTGTAGGAATATTCAGCAGATTTGAGATGTGTATCATTCTCCTGAGCTTCTTCCTGGCTTCCAAAGTCTCATAGAATATCACAGTCTGAGAAATTCTACTGTGCAGATGAAGCCATAATCTAAGGAATTCCTACAGCTTTCCATAACTTCCTCCAAAACTTCAGGCAATCTATCATGCACGTTCCCATGCAAAGGCATGTGATGTGCTTGCTTAGAGGAACTGAGATTGCATACAGTCTCTTTTTTGGCTTTTCTGACCATTTTGGTATGAGAGATGAAACTTAATCAGCATCCTGAGGTGTGTTTTTTTCCCAACACTGTACTGTATTTCTCATAAATGCAATTCATTTTATGAACAGGTAATATGACAAGCAAATGTCCTCTGCAAAATCTATTCTGTAGAAATGTCTTCAAGAGAATGAATAGTTGAATAGGATTGAACAAGGAAGTGGCTGGTCCCCAAAAGAGAAAAATAATAAAATTAATAAAACCTAAAAGTCAGAGCAAAAATGGAACCCTGCCATTACTTTTGTAAAGAACATAAGGTCTTTAGGTCATTTCTTTTTTACAAAGTATTGTGCCAGAGTACTTTGAATTAAAATATGTCCATTAAGACATAAAATTGTTTATGCAGAAAAGAAAAAGGAAAGTTTTCCTTGACTACCTCAATGCCAAGACAGAAAAGAGTGAGCTCACAGATTTAGCAATCTGATCTTCTGTTGTATAAGCCACTTCCATGCACTTATTTATGAAAGCTTATGGTGATAACTCTTGGACTTAGTTAAAGCCAGATGTTGACTCAGACAAAATTAAACCATCATGCAACCTTTCATTTAGAATTTTTGGAGATTTCTTTACCCGTATTAGCCAATCTACTAGTAAGACGCTAATAGTAACAGTCTACTAGTAATTCTGATACCTGTGCCACACCTGAGCAAATGGGATTTGCACAAGGGCATGCAGCAGTTAGGAGTGGACAGATACTCCTTCCAGGTCACAAAAGGGGTAGAAAGGTTGGTTGCTGCTGCCAATTCATTGTGTAGTAGCTTTAACAGGTGCTATAAATCTACACCATCTCTCAATTTCTATGTGTTCGTGGCAAGTCAAAGAGATGTCAACAGATAGACTAATTGATCATGTTCCTGCTCTCTCCGTTCTGCATGAAAACTAAATTTCTGTTGTATAAACTAAAAATACTATTAATACTTATTTTTAAAAATTGTGAAAACGTTTACTTTTTAATGTCTTTTGTAGTTTGTATTTTTTGAGAATGTTTTTGTTATTCAGACAAATCACTTTAATGTGCTATGAGCTGCAAAAAGATGGAGCCTTAAAACCTTGATAACTATACTAAGCTATAGTATTATAGAGGAAATTTGGTTGCCTGCTTCAACAGAGTAATTAGTTTGGTGGATGAAGGGAATGCAGTGGATATAATAACAATTGTATACCATTTGACCCACTCCCAAATGTCATCCTTGCAAATAAACTGGAGAAATGGCTTGCTTGGCCCACCATGTCAGAAGGGTAGCAACTATAGATGGGGAACTGGACCTCTTTTTGTGATGAATTAGACAAGAGAAAACACAGACTTGTCCTAAGAAAACAATACCAAACTGTGGTTACAATGAAAGGAACAAACCAGATCAGATGTATTTTTCAGGGGAAAAGATCAGGCATGAATCATCAAAGAGTGATGAAAAGGCACTAGTTAGGCCTCATTGGTCGCATCCGAACGTGCAGGCACATGCAGTTTGTGGTCCTGCAAACCTCTTTGTAACACCACAAACCACAAGCCTGGCATGTTAAAACATGCCCTGCACTACAAATTTGTAGTGAGGGGGTAAATTTTGCTACTGGAAAATCCTGGTAACAAAAAAAAAATGGTGTGAAAAAAGCAGCACAGCACATGCAAGAGGAGCATCCTCCGACAGACATGGAGGCTTGGTCCTCCCAGGAGGAGAATCTCCACTCCTTTAGTTGTCCTCCAGCTCCTCCATCATGCTGGGAACTGGGAGGAATAGGGAAAAGGCAGTTTCCCTGAAGCAGGGCAATTTGCCCCACACCAAAATGTACATGCAGGGGTGCGCACTGTGGCAAAAAGTAGCAGCATGAATTTGTTCTGCTACTATTTTTGCCACTGCAAGTGCACACCCCTGCATGTAGAGATGTACCCATTTAGAGTATTAGGTGCTGTTTTAGGCCCCACATTTAAAAACTGATGTGGAGAAATTAGATAGGGTCCAGGGGCAGTCAACACAAATGATGAAGAGCTTGGAAGGCAAGCCATATGAGAAGAGACTTAAGGAAATAGGCACATTCAGCTTGCAGAAAGGTGTCAGAGCAAAATTTTGATTGACTGCTGATAATACAGAGAGTTGGATCTGACATGTGCAGACAAGCCCAGCGTATGGAAAATTCCACAGCATGCCCAGCACGTGCCCCCTGGGTGACCTGAAGGCTTGTCAATCAGACCTGACCTACTTTTCCGTCATGCGCATGCTCAGTTTCACACAGAACATGAGGTAATCTGATCAGATGCATGCTCAGTCCACTGACTGCATGAGGTAATTGGACTAGAAACTTCCACAAGGAAAGCCCTATGATTGGCCACTAAAGTGATACAAAAGGCTTGTGAGCCCCCGCCCAAGGAGAGAGACCCACTCGACTGGCGAACAGAGCCTGCCTTGGCAGGGACTGTCTCGCTAGGAGAGATCTGACCTGAGAGCAGAGGCTGTTCCAACAGGTACTGCTCCTCAGGAGGGCTTTCTGGCCCATTGGTCTCCTCCTCGCTGCAGTTTTGCAGATTGATTCAACTCGTTCTCTTACTGATTCTCTTGGCTACTGACCTTGCTTCTGGCATTTGACTGACCACGATCCTGATCAGCCCGAACTGCTTCTCGGACACCGACCACGGCATTGTTACCTCACTCCGGCATCGATTTTGGCATCTCATCGACCACCCGTTTCGTCCATTTGGACTGGCATCACACCATTTGTTGTTACAGTTCTGTTGTTCGTATCCCGACTGATGAACTGTTGACCAGCCCTGGGACTATCGAGTTGGGCAGCTGCACCTAGCTCTGGCTAGAAAGCAAGGGCTCACTCAAGAACCCCGTGGGCCAACAGACCCCTTTGTCGTTTGTTCTCGTTAACACTGTAACTGAAAAAGCAAGAGTTCCTCTGCCTATGCTCTAAAAGCATAAGTAAATAAATCAACTTTATTTGAAACCGCACGAGTCCTGTACCGCTCAGACTCCTTGTCGCCAATCCTGCCTGTTCGTACCGAAACCCTCGGCCCACCGTGACCTTGGGGCCTTTATTCCCCGACAAAAGGATGCTTAAGAGGAGACATGATAGCTGTCTTCAAATATCTGAAGGGCTGCCACAAAGAAAAGGGAAAACATCTTTTCTGTCTTGCTGTAGAAAGCAGAATATGGCCATTGTTTTGAAGATGCAGCAAAAGTAGGTTTAGATTTGATATCAGGAAAAACTTCTCCTGTTAGAACAGTGGGACTGCCTAGGAAAGTTGTGGCATCTCCATCACTGAAGATGTTTGAGAAGAGGTTAGACAGTCATTGATCAGGAATGATCTAGGAGTAGTTATGCTACCTATGTTCTACTGTGCATATTTTCCAGGCTTCTGGGCTTTGCTGGTCACTGCATGGGGCCAGGAATTGATTTTTTCCCCCTCCTTTTGTTATACATCAAAAGTAGATTTTTTTGCCTTCCCCAGAAGTCTTGGATGTTGGCTGCAGCCAGGGCTGAGGATTGTGACTGACTGGAAGATTTTGACTGAAGATTTTGACTGATTCTCCTACTGAGATCTAAACCTAGAGGTTCCTCATTAAAGGGTCTTGTCCCTCCACTAAGGGTCTGATCATTTGCCATATTTGGAATTTTATCCCATGATCAGATGGGTACAGACTATGGGGGGTTTTGCCTTTCTCTGTATCAGGGGATATAGCCCTCTTCCTTACATCTCTCAATAGTATTTTAACAGCCCTCGCAGCAGCAGGACATAAGCCACCATTGTCCCCCTGTCTTACCTGTGGCAGGTTAGAGCAGTGTTTCCCAACCAGTGTGCTGTGGCACAAAATGAACAGGTGTGCTGCAGAAATGAACAGGTATGCTACAGAATTTTGCTATGCCAATGAGCTATAATGAGCTACAATAGATACGAGAACGGGGAATGCCTTAACAGGTGTGCCGCAGAAAATTTTTATTAATGTAAGCGTGCCTTGGGCTGGAAAAGGTTGGGAAACACTGGGTTAGAGCATTATGCTTTGTGGATGTGTCAGTGTTGACTGCACAGTTTGACTAATAGATTAGATAATGGATTTGTATAGGATGGTTTGGATAGGGGTGATCCTGCCTCTGGTAGGACTTTTGAAGGTCCCTTTGACCCCTACTTTTCTATGATTTGAGTGGTGATGGGTAATGGTGGTTGGTGACTCTATCCTTTTGGGCACAGAGGTATTCATTTGTTGACTTCCGTTTGGCTCAGGAAGTCTGCTGCCTGCTAGGAGTCTGTATTGGAGATATCATGAAAAGGTTGCTGAGATTCATCCAGGCCTCTAACTACTGCCCCACACTGCTCATTCATATGGGCACTCTGTCCTTGAGCCTATACTATTCAACATCTTCATTAATGACGTGGACATTGGTATCAGAAGCAGACTAGCCAAGTTTGCTGATGACTCCAAATTCTGGGGTTAAGTGTCCACACTTGAAGACAGGAGGGCGATCCAGGCTGACCTGGACAGGCTCAGGAAATGGGTAGATGAGAACCTGATGGTGTTTAACACTCAAAAATGCAAGGTTCTCCACCTTGGGAGGAAAAACCTGCAGCATCCTTATGGGCTCGGCAGTGCAATGCTGGCTAGCACTATGGATGAAAGGGACTTGGGGGTCATGGTTGACCACAAGATGAACGTGAGCCTGCAATGTGAGACTGCTGCTAGTGAAGCAAGCAGAATGCTTGCTTGCATCCACAGATGCTTCTCAAGTAAATCCCAGGATGTCATCCTCCCATTGTACTCAGCCTTGGTGAGGCCGCAGCTGGAGTGCTGCGTCCAGTTTTGGGCTCCACAATTCAAAAAGGATGTGGAGAAGCTTGAGAGGGTGCAGAGGAGAGCCACGCACATGTTCAGAGGTCAGGAAGGAAGACCTTTTGAAGACAGGCTGAGAGCCATGGTACTCTTCAGCCTAGAAAAGCGCAGGCTCAGGGGTGATCTGGTGGCCACATATAAGTTCATCAGGGGTTCTTACCAGGATCTGGGGGAACATCTGTTCACCAGAGCACCCCAAGGGATGACAAGGTTGAATGGTCACAAACTCCTCTGTGCCTGTTTCAGGCTGCACATAAGGAAAAACTTCTTTAATGTCCAAGCCCCCAAGGTCTGGAATAGCCTGCCACCAGAGGTTGTTCAAGATCCTACTCTGAACACCTTTGAAAGTCATCTGGATGTTTATCTTGCTGGAATCCTATGATCCCTGCTGATTTCCTGCCCCTGGAGCAGGGGCCTGGACTCAATGATCTTTCGAAGTCCCTTCCAGCCCTAATGTCTATGAAATCTATGAAATCTATGATATTGCCCTGGGAAACCTTGAGCAGATAAAAAATGACTGTATGGCTTTGGGCACAGGGGTGAAGGGGACAGGGGCCCATGTGGTGGTGTTCTTGATTCTTCCAATCAAGGATAAAGGCCTGGCTTGGGTCAGAGTGTCCTTAAGTTCAACACATGGCTGCACAAATGGTCACTAACAGCTTGTTTGACCATGGAGTGGTGGCCCAGGAAGATGAACTTTTGGGAAGAGGTGAGGTCCACCTGACGATGAGAAGGAAGAGCATCTCGTGTAGATGCACCCACTGGTTGTAATGACAGGAGTATTCTTGAAAATCAAGGGAAGTGATTCTTCTGCTGTATTCAGGACTCACCTGGAGTCCTGTGTTCATTTTTGCAACCCACATTTCAAGAAAGTTGTGTACAGTTTTGAAAGCAGAGCAACAACATTGTTTACAGGCTTGATGAGGAAAGGTTGGAAGAACTAGGGTTCTTTAGTGTGGAGAAGAGAAGATTAGGGGGAATTTCATAACACTCTTCAAATACTTGAAGGGCAGTTACAGAGAGGATGGAAATGGACTTTTCATTGTGGCTAGAGGGGCAATGGCATCAAGTTTCAGCAGCAAAATTGTAAACTGAAGAGTAGGAAGCAGTTTCTGGCTATTATGATGGTCAACCATTGGAACAGGCTACCTAGAGAAATTGTTGAATCTCCATCCTTGGAAATTTTTAATCACAGGTTAGATAGAAGCTTGAGTGGGGTGGCTTAGTAAGGGATAATCCTACCTTAAGCAGGAGGCTGGACAAGGGGACTTTATAAAGTCCCTTCCAGCCCTACTTTACTATAATCCTATTATTCTATGATTCTTCTCTAGTCAGGAGAAATAATTTGAATCAGGAGGTGTTCACATTTTGTGGTTGTTATTCCAACATTATTTTCTTAAGGATATTTAGGTATCTCTACATGGTGCAGCAGTATGTCCCTGCCAGGACATTTCTGAATGTGCCTACCCACCTGCCTGATCCCACGCATATACGCTGGTGAGGCTACTCTAGGGTTGTCCAAATGGCCTCTCTCAAGTGGGCTAAGGGCAAAGGTGTGGAAATCAGCTGCAGAGAGAATCTCCAGAGTGGCTTAACACGCATATTTCTGGGTTTGGTGCATTCAACTGGGAGTAGATGTGCAGGAAGTGCTCAGAAATATCCCAGCAGGGCACACAGAGACTGTGATACAGACATAGCCATTACTGAATATAAAGCTTTGTTCTGTTATTATCACAACAGAACTATTTGTCATATTCTCAGTGTGACTTCAAGGTTTCTGATTCTGTGTAAAGGGTGGATAAGCCATTGGTGTAATTGTTCACTGCACTAACCCACCTGAACATATATCATACTACCACATAAAAAAGAAAGAGAGTTGATAAGGAAGCTAGCTGAGTGAGGCTTTTTACACCAAGTAATGAATGGAGAGACATCTCCTGTATGATATTCTGATATTTTTGAGTGAAACTAGTGAGTGTGTCAAAGTCTCAGGCCCTAGAACTGGTTTAAGCATACTGCATATACTACTCAGACACTCTGAATTTTTGTTTATTGAAATGGATGAAAGGGGTATCACAGGTTAATTGAAAAAGGACAGAGAGACAGGGAAAAGAGGTCAGTCTAGGATGAGATGTGTTTAGATTAGATCACTGTCTTACAGAAAAAAATATTTATTTTGCTTCATGACTTTATTCTATAAACACTTGTCAAAAGGATACTGTAGTTTTGCTGCAGCACAATAAATAAATGAGTTCTAATTTAAAAAAGGAATCACTGTTCCTTGACACAGTCACTGATTTCAGAGTTTCTGGATCCTGACTCTATTAACCCAATATCTACAATTTAAATAATAGATTTTTCATGATACCCAGGCTCTTATATCACAAATGGAGCTAAAGAAATTGTTATAGCAAACATATAATTACTGACACATATAGCACGTGTCTTTCTGCAAACACAGGTGCTACTAGAAATTGGTAGGAAACATGAATAGTATGAAATATCCACCTGGAGCTATAGTTGCAATGTAGCACATCAGACTAATACCATAACTAAGTGCTATGAGGTAATTATCTTCCAGTAGTGCCTACTGTAATTAATTAGCACATCATTTTAAAGTGATTTTTATTTATCCTTTTACTAGGCAAGGTAAGGAGTAATGAGTGAGTATCATGTGAAAAGTTCAAGTTCTAATCCTGATTACTAATGTCGGTAAGATCCAGGGTTACGTGGATCTGCGAGCTTACATTGGACATTGGCCCTCTTTTTAATTTATAGAATCAATTTTCTATCAGTAGTCTTCTACTGTGAAAGTTCTCACAAAAGTCGGGAAAGTCTTTGATTTTGTGACTTTCTCATTTTTATTAAAAATAAACTCATCACAGCTGAAATTCTGGCCCTAATACAGTTGATAAAAAAGACCCCTGTTGATTTCAGTGGGGGTCCAGTTACAACTCATGTCTTCTACTGTGACACCATTTCTTAAACATATACAAGCCACTGCTTTGGTGAATAAGTGAAGGAAAAGTTAACCAGTTATACACAATCTATTGACACATTTAACAACTTTATTTTTTGCATTTTAATAAGATCACTAATAACAAGTATTTTGAAAGCACATTCAGTTTTGAAAGTCAAGCGCTGAAGAGTTAGAAAATGCCAGTGTTAATTTTAAAACAACTTTGCATATAAATAATTATAATATACAATAATGCATATATTCCTACCATAGATTTTACTGTATTTATAATTAATTCCCAGTTGAGACGTCCAGCAGGGTACAGTTATACTAGGTCCCCATGAGCATTTTCTTTGTCATTAGACATTAAAATACAGTAAGTAAATTTCTACTGGTAATTAGCTCTGTACAGAGGTTAGAAAAATTCAGAATCATGGAAATTTTTCTGTAGCTCAGGCCAAAGGTGGATAATGTGTTAGTGAGTGGGTATACAAGCACAGGTTGTGCTTTCTAGGCTAGAGGTAACTCTGTGCACAGCCTACATGGTCCATGGACTATACATCCTCCTGGTTCCCCTGGAGGCCAGCTCCTTCCTGCTTTCTTTAGGCTCAGAGATGTGTGGGTTCTGTGAAGTGGATGTAGAGATGTTTTTTTCTGAAGAAGCTAGAGAGGACAAGGAAGTGTATAATATTCAGAGGGAACTCTGGATTAGAGATCAGATCACTCTCTAGTTCTTGTTTCCAAAATAGGAAGTGCCCACCAATACCTATCAGGATATACTGGGCCCCCAAATCACTCTGACAGGCCCTGCATATCAGTTTAATATATAATTCACATTTAACAATACTATACAGTTTACCTATGTCTAAAATCTTATAAAGCAGAGACATAATCAAAGCAACCATACTAAACAAAACTCAATGATTTTCATTTAGCTTTAAATTTCTCAAAGCCTGGTAATTATAGAGCATTTACATGCTTTTTATGCTCTCTAAAATAAAATGTTATTGGATATTTTGCCATGTTTTTCTGCCTTTCATTATTTTAAATAATATAATTTCCATGAAAAGAGAAAAACCAAACTAAAAGGCAGGAAAAATGTCATGAACAAATTAATTATCATTATTCTTTTCACTAAAATGTCTGTGGGGTGGGGATCATGTTGGCGGGGATAGTGTCCATTCTCTGAGGGGGTTTCCACAAACGAAAGAAGTAAGAAAATTTTGCCAGGTAAAATATTCCTACCAGGTCAGGGCCTTTCCTAGATTTTGACAACCTAATTATGATTTTAACTCAGTTTCTGTTCCTCTGAAAACTCTACAAATAAAAAAATGAGCACCATAAGCATATCTGAAAATTCAGATGGCAAATATCCATGTATGAATATTTCTGAAGTTGCCTATGCCATAACTACATTTTTTTCAGAACAATTCAAACAGTGAGAGATTGGCCTGAGCACTTGCCTGTAAATGGGATCTCAAATCTGCTTCTCCTCTTACTTATTTAAATGCTGTAGATAGGATAGAGCAATAACCTGATCCATGTAAACAGCTCCTTTTGACATTTGCAGCCTCGCGATACCCTCAGCATTCTTGTTTTGGTCATTTGCCTTCAGCTGCCTTGCTTCCATTTAGGAGGTAGGCAGGCAAGCTGGAATAGCACTTTGAGAGTTAATGTGCCTCTCATTAGTTACATCTTTATGCTTAGATAGGAAAGGCCTGTTTGAGGGTATCACATGCCCACAAGAAACAGCTGGAAATAACTGAATTCTGCATGTAAGAAATACCTTGGTCTTAGCTCCTTTGAAAGCAATGGAACTATCTACAGAATTGGTAAGGGTTATGGAATGAGCACTGAGTATCAAGTCAGATTAGGACAAGACAGAAGACAGCAGGAATTTTTCAGCAAAACATTTTTTTCACAAAAAATCCCATGATTTTTACAAAACCAAACCCTTGAATCAGGAAGGGCAGGTGACAATCAGTTTCATTGCTTGAAAATGAATGACATATTTGGAAATTATCCAAAGAAAGCATTGAATGGACAAAAACAGATATGCTGGTTTCTGAAAACATATACCATTTGGACTTCTCCCAGTTCCAGATGAGAAAACTCTATGAATCTCAGCACGTCTCATGGGAAAACTGCTTCCCTATCAGCCCTATCCAGAGGTGCAACTAGCAATTTCAATGCTCTGAGCAGTTGCTGTTAACACCAGAGAGCAGAGTTGGGGAGACGTTTCAAGTCTGGAGAGCTAGGGATTGTGGGGGTTAGTTGCCAAAAGCTAGGGGTGCAGAGTGCTGCAGATGCTGTTAGCATACCCCTTCTAAGTCAGCTAGTGCCTCACTCACCCAATCCTGTTTCTCCTGCTGGCCCTATCAGTGTACAGATGGGATGGTAGGCAGGTAGGGGTTACTATGTAAGAGGAAACAGAATTTTATATTTCAGATTGCCAGCGCTTACTTGTAACAGTGCAGAAGATATCATAATAATTGTATTTGTTGTGGCCTTTCAAAATACATAGCACTTCACAAACAACAGAGAAAAAATATGGATCTGCCACAAAGAGTTTGGAAATTAATTTAGAAATGAACATCATAGTACAGATACACAAAGAACCACATAAGAAAGAGTCAAGCCTTGAAGCAGAACCTGGGGTGAGAGATTTCATTTGGGGTTTTTTTTATCATTATCATCTCCCTCTGCCTCTGTTGATCACTAGCAGGCTGTATGGGAGAAGCAAGTTGTGAGGAAGGATTTGAATCACAGAAGGTTCATGGACATAGAGAGATAGGGAGATCTATGAATAGGGGATGGCACAGAGGAAGGCTCAATTTTAAGACTGTAAAAAAAGAAAAAAAAAGGGGTCATTTATATGTGGGAAGAGATTGAAGAACAGGACTATTGGGCAGGTGGCAGAAACATGAGGGACAGAACAAATTCAAGAAGGATGAAATTCAGGAGCTGGAAGGACCTTTTCACACTCTGCCCCCTCCCCCCCTCCACTGCAGCTATTTTTCATACAATAGCTTTCTTGAGCTATAAAACCCCATTCTCTTCTTATCCCCAAGAACATTATTTAATCAACTCTTTCCAGCAAGAAACACATACATCCTTACAGTATAATTCAAACAGACATTTTGTAATCTGAAACATACTAGAAATAGCATTGCCTTTACCCTTGCATTCAGGAGTCATCCTTTGTGTAATTATGAAGAAAAACTGCAGGAAACAAATTGAAAAATGTAATAACCGGTTTGCTGCCCATGATTTACATGAAGGCTACCCTGACAGCACAACAGCATTACTAATTATGACAATCCAAATCAAATTCCTTTTGAGGCTGATCTCCATCTCACTGCACCCAACTATAAAAGAGATATGGAAGGAAACCACCTATTACTTGTCAGTTCAAAACAGCTTCAGCAAGCAGCCTCTATCTGACCAGTGGTATCTTTCTGACAACTTCCCACTCTCCACAAATTGTTGGTGAGCACTGCATTAATTCAGCCTGTCATCAACTCTCCTGCTTACCACTGTAATTCAAAGAGATGGACTACCTGTGATCACTTACAAGAAAATACTACTTTGGAAAGCACCTCTACAGGCAGAAGTTACAATCTACCATATAATCACTCTTGCAAATCAACTGCTGTAATTGATAGGTGCCGTGCTTAAGACTGTCCCTCCTGACTTCAATAAACAAAGTACACATACCAAAAACATGTCAGTTAAGCTTGCATTGTCATAGGGATACTATTTGGAAATGTTACAAGTCTGTTGTCACAGCTCTACAGGATCAGGTTTTTTGATCTCAAGAACCTTGGCATTACGATTTATTATTTCAGCTCTTTATATCTGGATTATGCAAAACATGATTCAGGGCATCTCTATTGGGTTCACTTCTAAAGTCTTTACTGTAGCTGAACCTCCAGTGAAGAAAATGTCATATGAATGAAGGCTTCAGAATTGGGACCAACATGCTCTTGCAACATCCTAGCATCACTGGGCACACGATTTCACCTAATAACCAAATGCCTTTTTTAACAGATCCCTATGGACTCCCCATCATCACAGTGCCAAAATAACATGTTGGTATTTTTATTCTCAATTTTGTGAAGTAGGGTTTTCTTTTCTTTTCTTTTTTCCTCATCCATATTTTGTTTATAACTATGCAATACAAAGTGACAGGGTGACTAGTATTTGAGGGAAAATACACTATTTTCAGATCAGATACCAGCTGTCAAGTTAGATCGAGAGTACTGAATCAGAAATTTTACAGTCCAGTTCACAAAAATTTTATGTGTCTGCAATTCACTTTTTTGTGTGAAAATAGTTGGTGGAATATGCTGCACATGGTGTCCGATAAGCACACTCATAAAGACCAGTCAAGGATTGTCTCGGGTCAGAATATGGTCAAATGCATTTTAACATGAAGAAATATGTGATGGTAAAATGTCCCTCCCTGCACTAGTAGCATTTGGGTGTAAGTTCTTAAATGATTTTTTTCTATTTTTTATAGCAATAAAGGCACACAAAGATAAACATACATTTTATTTCATTAAACAAACCTGAGATACAAAACAACTGAACAACTTGAAGAGACGCTTATTAGGTTTTTTATTAGTCTGGTCTGACCTATCACAGGCCAAAGATGCTTATACCCGGTGATTTCTGCCTCAACCTTAAAACTTTTGTTTGACTAAAGCACGTCTTTTAGAAAGACACCTAGTCTGAAATCATTTAGTGTGCACCAGTTCTGTTTAAAAAACAATGTACTATGCCAAAAACGTTGATGCCAAGTAAATGTCTTTGCATAAGCTGTGGAAGATAATTATACAAATTCACAGAAAGATTTTTAAACAAAACTACTCATATTACAAGATTTTGACAAAAGAATCCTTTTAATTTTAAACACATACATATACAGGCTCCAATGCAGACAAGCACATAAGTACATATACAATTTCATAATATTCTTTTAGCCCCCTTTTCTAGTTGCTGTGGTAGCTGTTTATTGTAGTTAACCAAGCAAACAGTAATCTGCAAAAACATAGTCAATGAAGAAACACCAACCTCATTATAAGGTGTTATGCACAAGACATATCCCCTAATAAGAAAAACCTTTCTGGGAGCAAGCAAGGGAATATCTCCACATTAAGGAGGTATTTTAAATTTATATATCCATGGTGAGATGTACCTGTATGAGCAACTGGAGAGTCTGACTGAGATGAGGCAAGACACTATTAACTCTTCAGTTATTCCTAACAGAAATCCTTCAGCTCATCCACTAAGTTACTCTGCTGATGGGAACAATCTGGGCTCAAACCTGCAAGATACTGAAAACTCTGGCCTTAATCCAGGAAATCACCTGTAGGATTTTAAATATATGTGTAGTCTCTTTGACTTCAGTTAAGATCATATATATATGTATGTATGCATGTATGTATGTATTGTGTGCGTGTGTGTTTGTTGCATTGTTGGGTCGGAGACAAGGTATTTATTTGGAAAAGCGTTTTCTGCCCAAGCCTTCCTCCAAGATTTCCTGGATTTGATCCAGAGTGCTGAGGACATGGAGAACAGAGCCTTGTAGAGACATGATAGATAGAGGCATGGAATCCACTCAGCTAATGTAAAATTAGCCTAACTGCACTGAAATCAATGAAACTGTGTTGCTTTATACCAACTGAGGGGCTGGCTCATTGTGTCAACCTGCTTCATACTCAAAAATTACTTTTCTTTAAGCTCACTTAATTACATCCAGCATCTTCTGTGCATTTTTTTTTGCAGAGTTTCCTTATTATTTTGTATCTGAGAGCATTACAAGATAATGAAGAGAGCAAGTGGGGAAAGAGGTGGAAAAGGAGTTTGTTTGCCCTTCACCCTCCTTTGACCCATTATGTTCAGATCCATTGTGTAGTTTACCTGATGCTGTTCAGAGCAATAGAATGCTGTACTTCTTTGTAACAGTGACATTTTCTTCACAGAATTTAAAATTAAACCCTTTATTAGTCCAGAGAAGGCTGAAACAGGAAACAATAGTAGCTTAGGGAGAGTAATTATTTCTGTTTCATTGTGTAGGATGTTTGAGCTTTTGATTAGTTACACTATACAGTACTTAACAGCTACCCAACCTCAGCATGGTTAACAATACATGAGATTTTTTTCCCTATCCCAGCAGCACTCCAAGTACTCCTGAAATGTTGGCTCCGTCTTTAATCTTGTTATTCACAAATACCTCTAATTTTCTGGGGTGTGTGTGAAAACTACTGTACTGACAGCAGCATGGAGCACCATGTTGCAGATTTATTGGGAAGGGATCTCTGTAAAATGGATGCATGAAGCTGTGGGTTGTAAGCCATTAAGCTTTCTCAGTATGCTTCTAATGAGCTTATGATAGCCTCACAAAATGACTGTTTTTACTGCAACCTAGTAAATTACAGAACATATGAATTAAATCAGTGGGACCCAGTGCAAGCTGTTCCTCATCAGGTTCAACACTTCTTTTAAGAAGAAGTGAAACATTATGACATACTGGAACAGATACAGATTTAATCCACACCCTGGGTGTCAAGTGTGGCCTGTTTAGCTTTCTTCTATGGCTATTTGTACAACACCTCTCATCAGATCTTCACTGAAAATAGTATGTTACTCTCCCGCACTTTGTTGTTTGTTATTCAATTGCATGTTTCAAATGTAGTAGCATCCAATTACATTAGCCCTTCTGTTCCAAAAGTAGAATGCTAGCAGAACAGTTACTGTCTAAGGGCCTGATCCTCTCCAGCAAAATAACGATTTTGGTTCCCAAGCTAGTCATCATGACTGCCAGGAGGGTTGAAGCATTTATATGTGAGGTTATGAGCCCCATGGAACTCAACTGGAAAAGGTGTTGTGAACTCAAAAAATTGGGAATTGATGATTCAGGATCAGGCCTTAAAATTACACTTTAAGCATGCACTACTTACAGAGATATCACCACGCATTGTTTGAAAATATTCACAGAGGGTGTTTTGCATATCTTCAGACTATGAGCCCTCTTCTTTTCTCATGCCATTTTTATCGTGGTGTTACTTCAATGGAGTAAATTCAGATTTTCACTAGTATCAGTGCCTCCATGCCCTTGAGCAGAACAGCATTTCTTGGAAATCGTATTACATAAAATGATGCCTTCATGTCTTATTAACTATCTTATTGCTACAATATCTGAATATTAACTAAGACTAGTTAAACAATCTGCCTCATGCTTTTGAAATTAGTATTTAATAAAATAATATTATTAGTTTTAACTGTTCTTAAAATAATCTGTAACATTAACTGGGAAAGGAAAATATACAGTACAAAGTACTGAGGGGCCTTTTTTTTAACTAGGTCATATCCTCATGTCAGTCAAAATACACTAGTATACCTCAACTTAAGTCAATTCCATGTATATATTGTGTGTGTATTTAACAATACAAGCCAAAATTTACCAGATACAGTATGGTGTGAGCAGATCAGGCTACAACTGAAGTGGGCATATCCATTAAGAATAGTACAGCTTATATTCAGTGGGTGTGACAGATGAGTGTAATTTTGGCAATGAAGGGTTAAGCTGAGGCAGGAAGTTCAGTTACCACATATCCTGTAGTATTCTGTATAGTGCCAGACTTTCTATAGACTCATAAAGATCATCTCACGTATAGACATAACGTGATTTTCAGTCTCCATTTCCCTGAATTTTGCAAGTCCAAAATGGATGTAAAATGGTATGACTCTAATTTAGTAGGATTGTATACCTTTGTGACCATGAAGACCTGGGGGAAAAGGATAATTTCATTCAAGTGAAGATTTTGATATTTTAAAATTAGGTCTCATAATGATTTGGAAGGAAAACCACACTTTTTACATTCTTGCTGCACATTGGAATGAAGACCTAACTTGGATGTTGAGGTAGCCTGGCCTGCCCTGGAGCTGAAGACCCTAGAAGCCCTGTGCTCCCCACCTAGGAGGCATTTATGTGGCTGCTGAACAGCCCTGTCTGCAAGGTGATAGCACAGTTGGTAGGCATGGGGTGAAAATCTTTCCGCCAGGGTGGGCTCTGTCAAACATCTGCCTGGTTTCTGGTCAAACAGCCTCAAAATCAGCACACTGCAATGAAAAACTGGTTTGACAAAACTTTTCAACCAGCTATACTGACTGCACAAGGAGATGGGTAATGGAGAAACAGGCCCAATATATTCTTAGCAACCACAAGCATACAAAGTGATGAGTTAAGCCTCTCAGAATGTATGAGGTTTTAGTACGTTCGAAGTTTTGTCACTTGTTGGTTTCTGAGCCTTCAAGCTATTTTCAAGCTTTGCACACAAAACTCACAAAAATTAGAAATTAACATTAAAAAAATAAGATTCTCACATTGGGTCAGGTTCTGGACTATCTATGGGGTACCTAAGGTGTGATTCTAAGTGGATTTAGGCACCTAAATGTGATTCTATTTCAACCTGTTCAAGTCCATGAAAATCCACTAAGGAGTCTACTTTTGGAACACACCATTACCTGACCCTTGAGTCAAGAAAGAGCAGTGAGGAGGAGAGTGACCCCTCTCCCCCTTTGTATTAACAGTTTTTTGGGACTCAGGAAGGGTGGATTCGGATTGTATTTAGGCACTTGAATCCATTTATGCACTCACCCACCTATGAGGTTCAAGAAAAACACCAAATGTAATAGGTTAAGTAAATTACCTTCCAATCTGCCTCACTTCATGAGGCAGAAACTGTTGGAAGGAAAAGGTAACGAGATTGTGAATGTTTGCTGACAGCAATGCTGACTATAACAATGAGAAAGATAAAATAACTGGTGTGGAATCTGCATCATGTAAATCCCAAGCCAGCCCAAATTATCAGAAATACTGCTGAGAAAATTCAGATGGCCATTTAATCTCTAAATAATAAATAATAATTATAATCATATGGGCAAATTATTGTAGCTTACACAAAGAAAGAGTTTTAGTGGTTTCAGGTGTCAGGAAAGGTGGAAAACATAACAGTTCCTCTCCTGGTTGAAACCACTCACCAGGTACAGCTCATACTACAGATGGTAAGGAAAGAGAAATATTTTGGGGGGCACTTTTTTCCATTCCACACTATTTTACTCTATGAAGACACTGTGTGTCCTTAACATGTAACTTCCATTTCCATTTATGCCACCTGTTAATTGATGCAGATTAATATGAGTTAATTATTGGCATAATGGTCAATGAGTGTGCCCATTTGATATTCTAATTTATATACATGCAGCAAATAATGTAATTTTCATCTCACAATCTATTTCTCTATGCATCCATACTGCCTCTTTGTCATTGTGCTCTTCCTGCCTCTAATTGACCTCTGACAGATCCTCTCCACAGCCACATACAACAGGATGTTATACAGTTATAAATAAATAATCCAAGTGTTCATTCTTTTTCTTTCCCTCCTTTCTTTTAAGAAAAGCAACAAAGAGCTGTTTTAAAAGCTGGCATCATGTACCCTGCATATGTGAAACATCAGAGATGATTAGTACAGACAGGGGATCGGAAAACCATGGAGCACTTTTGAAACCTTGATACGAAGTGACTCTCCCTGGTTGTTGATTTATCAATACTGACAACATTGTTTTTTTCTCATTTTTAAAAAGTGAAAGTACCTTGGTACTTGGAAAAATACTGAAGCCCAGTAAATAATGGGAAAAAAACCTAAGTAGGATTGAATGTCCCTGGTTTTAAAAGAACCTGCATGTGCCACTTAAA
>NW_017728992.1:123109542-123113460 GCF_001723915.1 Gavialis gangeticus | reverse complement strand
ATTAGTACAGACAGGGGATCGGAAAACCATGGAGCACTTTTGAAACCTTGATACGAAGTGACTCTCCCTGGTTGTTGATTTATCAATACTGACAACATTGTTTTTTTCTCATTTTTAAAAAGTGAAAGTACCTTGGTACTTGGAAAAATACTGAAGCCCAGTAAATAATGGGAAAAAAACCTAAGTAGGATTGAATGTCCCTGGTTTTAAAAGAACCTGCATGTGCCACTTAAAAAAAAAGAAAAGGTTAGAAATGAAAGGCTTTCAGAGAAGCTTCCTTGCAAACATCCAATATAATTTTCAAAAGCTTACAAAGATCCAGCCTATGAGCTATTTTGTTTCCTTAGAAGTCAGAGCCAGTCCTATTCAACCTCTGTCAACTCAAAATCGGGGAATAACATGATTTTTCAAAACCTGTCTCCCAACAGCTACACACCAATAAACTGGCTAATGAGGACATTTGACTTCAAATATCTAAAGAAGGCTGAAGACATTAATTGAAAGTTTCTCAGCCTTTCTTTAAAAAAAAGCTCATCTGACAGAGTGGGCTGTAGCCTGTGAAAGCTCATGCCTCTCTGAACCTGTTAGCCTTTAAGGTGCCGCCCTGTTTTACCTTCTGCCAGCTTTTTAAGTAGAAAAAATGGTGTGTATTTAAAAAGTCATCTGCAAATGTCTTTTAAGTCTTTTTGGCTATATTACTAAGCCACCAGAAAATCAAATTTCAACAAAGGATTTACACAAAATGTTTTCACTTTATGTTAATACTTCCCTAACTCACAAGAGAGATACTAAACTGGACTACCACACAAGGACCTGGATATTCCGCAAAGTACGTGAGCTTGTAGGGAGGAGGGATGAGGGAATAGGAAATCTATCTATTTGTTCTTCCCCATAGTCAAAACAGTTTCTCATAGCAGATGTATATGAAGAAGGAATGCTGAAAAAATCTATACTATGTTCCTGAAGTCAAAAAGTGTTTGGGATATTCAACATTTCAGAAACTAAAGCAATTTATTTTTGGCCCAAGTGCCCAACTTGGGGCACAAAGGTTTAAAAATTTTGGCCTAAATGACTTGCCCAATGTCATACAATACACCTGCTTGTGGAGGCAGGATTAGAACTCAGGAAACCATAAATCTCTATTTTTTTTCATTTAGACCACATAGCCATTCTTATATACTGTCTCTTTATGTAATTATATCATTTCCTACAATGGTTTCTATGATGAAACATGTTCTGTGTATGATATTTTTGATGTATCAATTCCACAACTAATTCTATTTGACTTTAGTGAGACTTTTTGTGTTATTTGCTTCGTTTGAAAATCAATTATTTAAAAAAAAAATTAGTATCAAAGCTCACAGGAGGAGGGTGCCTTTCCAAAAGGCATTGGTCTCTGCCACTGGCAATGACTTTTGATAGCATGCTGTTCTTTGTATCTCTAGGTTTAACAATAATCATATAGCAGCCACCTACAATCAAAGCTTTATGAACAAACTAATGTGTGGCTTACCTCCTAAAGTCTTTCTCCCAATTTTTATTACTGTCAAAGAAGCCAGCTTTCTAAGTACAGTGCATAATAACAGAGTCACACATACACTGTGCTTTGTACACTAACCACTGCTGTGCATAATTTTCATAAGAATGTCAGTGTTTTACACATTTTAGACAGGAAGCAAGGAAAATCTGCTCACATATGCTACTGAAACTGTAAAATTATTAGGAAAAAATATGCCAACTAAAGCTGATGCTACAGGTTTCAAAAGTACTGTTTTTTAACAGAAAGGTAATGTTTCACAGAGGTCAGAGTGCAGGTATGAAAACGAGGAAATCCAAATTCTAATGTGAGCTTTGAAACTGATTACTTTCCTTGGCCAAATTACTTAACCCATCTATTTCAGTCTCTATTAGCCTGATACTGATCTCTCTCTGATTTTCTAGTGGTGAAATTCCACTAATTTCAATAGAGTAACTTCTGATTAACACCAACAGAAGTGAAAGTAGAATTAGGTTCTCCATCTTTAAAATGTGGATAATACTTATTTGGTGATCTTTCTTGGGAGGATTAATTAGTTAGTGCTTATAAAATGCTTTTCAGAGAATAGTGTAAAGTAGTATTGCTTACAGGCTAGAAGATCAAGGAGATATGCAAAAACTTAACGCAGGCTTACAATGCAGGAACTTGAGATGGTAGACGGGTGATTTCTTGATATTAGAGATTTACAATCTGCTTCTATGAGACTTTGCAACCTTGGAGAAAGAGTAATAATAATAATTACAACAATGACAATAATAATAACAGCAACAGCAATAAGAATAATTAAATGTATGCATTATGTTTACAAATGCATTATTAAACATTTAAAAACATAAGAAGTGCAAAAATATGAGAACAAAATAAACTAGGTTTATTGATCTTTTAATTATATACAATTTTATAGTGCAAAAGGGCCTAAAGTGAGAGAGAATTCTGTTTTAATCAAGCCCTTTTACACTATCATGGCATGTCTACATGTGCTATTAATGCGATTGCATAAACTCCAGTTTGCACTGGAGTTTAATGCTCTTGGGTGCTGTATTTACAGGTGCACCTGGGACTGCAGCACAATGAGCCTGGTCAGAGCAGCCCTGGCTAGCAGGAGGTCCAGGGGGTCAGCCTGCCATCCCAGGGCTGCTTCCACCCAGCTTAATGTGCTGCAGAGGGGCTGGCTGGGATACAAGAATGCTCTAGTGTGGGGCTAGCCTGCAGCAGCTATGAGAGGAAGAGTCTGGGGCCAAAAGAAAGCCCCAAGGAACTCTTACAGCAAACACTCATCCCAGGTGCAGAGGAGAGTCCTGCTGGAGAGGTGAGCAGGCCAACACATTTCTGGGTTTGTAGAACACTGAAAGTCCATGCATGCATCCTATGACTAGAGGTGAGAAGTTTCTAGAGGGTTTGAACGTTCAACCTTGATGCGGGGGAATCAAGCCAGAGCACTGACCAAGGTGTTCAGAGGACCACGGCAAAGATCCAGCATGTGCCACACCAAGAAGCCATCCCAGGACCCCTGAGGGATGATTAGAGTGGTGGAGAAAGCACTCAGAACCTGGGAAGAGCAAGAGACAGAGAGAGAGAGGAAGAGCAGCCAGTGCTTGAAAGGTCATAAGTTAAAGGGGCAGTATCCTTTTGTTGGTCACTCTCTGTCCTTATTATTTTTTTTCTTTTTTGTATTGGGCAGGATAATTTTCCCCCTCAATGTGCCAGGAAGGCAACAGAAAGGAATGCCTCTTCCCTGGCGAAGGGGGTGGTCCAGCCCCAGGTGGTTAAGACAGGACAGAACCCACAGTAAATTGATCTTGAGTTGGCTGACCCTCCAACAGAGGAGAAATTAATTTAATTGGACTACCCCCATGAACTCTTGAAGGATCAAGTCCTTGGATTAACCCAGGGTCCAAGAAAGAATTGATTTAGTTTTCTTTTCTGTTGGATTAATTGATGAACCCTATGAGGATCGTCAGTTTTGAAGTGACTAACCCTGAAATTTGGGGTGAACTGTTATTAGTTGAGAACACAAAGGACATTGATTGGACTGATGGGAATTTACTAGCCCAGCAACCCAGGGATGAATTGATGTAAGCCTGGCTGAAGCCTCAAAGACCCTAAATGGGCTGATCCATTGATGAACCTGAAAGTTTCATAGTTTCATAGTTAGTAGGTCAGAAGGGACCTGAGCGGATCATCAAGTCTGACCCCCTGCCATGGCAGGAAAGAGTACTGGGGCCAAACGATTCCAGCAAGGTGATTGTCAAGCCTTGTCTTAAAGACCGCCACGGTAGAAGCCAGCAACACTTCGCCTGGAAGTTGGTTCCAGATTCTAGCCACCCTGACCATGAAGTAGTCCCTCCTGATGTCTAATCTGAATTTACCCTCTGCCAGCT
>NW_017728992.1:123090203-123109186 GCF_001723915.1 Gavialis gangeticus | reverse complement strand
ATACCACCTGCGCCCCCGTCTCCTTCAGCCTGGCCCCCAGCAGGAGACTTAATGCATATTAAGTGAGTGTGTTTCCCACATGCTTTTAAGTGCTACAGCACTGGTCAATCAGATGTCACCATAGGTTTGTAAGGTAGCAGGAAACCATGAAAATCTATTAGAGTGAGATATAGGAAAAAGGGATGTCATGTGATTGCTAATGGGAAGGCCAGCGGTCTATATCATCATGAATTAGAAGATGGATGCAGAGGTCTATCAGACAATCTATTAAGAGGAAAACAAATGAGAAAATAATAAAGACAAACAATAAGAACTCCTTTCTGCCCTATATCATTGCCTTTTCTATAATGCTTCATTCAGGTTTTTGTATTGTGCCCAGCACCGTGCATCTAAGTGACCTCCAGAATTGCAAAAAGCTGTTTCTGGAAGAAGTTTAACATCATGTATTATGCAGGAGGTAAGACTAAACATTCACAATGGTCCTGCATGGCCTTAAAATCTATGAATCTATGAAAAAAAAGTGTAAAATCTGTCATGGGGAGTGTATTTTCTGCAGTGAATTCACACATGGATTGGTTTTCAATTTCACATCATATCTTTATTCTGACATCAGAGTCCTGTCTCATCAGTGTTTGATCCAAATATTTTTGGTTTTTGAGATATTTCCTCCTCTCAGCCCAAAAGGATTTACTGAGACATGTTTACTCATTTGTAAGTTTCTGTTCAGTCAAAGATATTCTCCCTAATGGCACATCAAGAAATGAAGGACCAGAACAAAAAAATAATCCAAGTTAAATTTCTCATATAACAGAACAAATTGATACCACTAAGTTAGTGTTTCGGCCTGAAGAGTTGACATATAGTTGATTCACATTAAGAAGTTGCTGCTGGTGAATCTGATATATTCTTGTTATCTGACACTCAGATACAATATTAGGTGAATGTATTAACATGTCTTCACTTTTGGGATATAAAGAATCATTATGTAATCTAATTTAGGAATTCTGGCTTAGTTTCCTTGACTAAGTTTTCTTGAATGCAATAGAATTAAACAGAGGTGTAACAAAGCAGCTTGGCATCCTAGGCAGCAGCTGCACACAGGGTAGCTCTAGCTGCTTCACTGCTGGTGGTGGTGACTTTTTTTGTACTCCAGCCCTTCCTCACCCCCTCCCCATCCTTGTCCCCCTGCAAAGGTAGCACCTGAGCCTGCTTTCTAGGTCTCTCCTCCTCAAGTACACTACTGGAAATATACCAATTTACATGATGGTAAATGACACAAAATTTGCCTCTATCTATTTTGAACTAGTTTCTTTGAAAAAAAAATCCATTTTTTTCATTTAAAAACCTAAGCATTTTAAAACAAATACAAAGATCAATTTTAAAAAGAAAGTATATGCAAGTATATTAAAAAGATTAATTTAAATAGTCAACAGAGAACACATCCATACTGTATATTTTGGAATGTGCTGATGTCCTGTTCTACTTTAGCTGTTATATTAAATTATTATAATACACATTTGGCTTTGTTGGGCTTTATATAATGTGGCCAATATTTCACCTGACTTGTTTCCTAGATGAAAGAAACCTTGTATTTTATACCATTAGAACTCACTTGCTGTTTCAAGTCTAGGTAAGGACTAACTCATTTCATCATAATTTAATATTGCTGAATAGTATGACATTTCCTTAGCAAAACAGTAATCCTGAAAACCCTTTCATTTCTCATACACTATAGACACGTTTCAAGCAAGTCCTTTTTAATGTTACCAGTATGCTTCCACAACTGTCAACTGAGATTGATGCTTAATATTCATTATAAATGCCTGAATCTGAAGCTGTTCCACAGCTTTTCTAAGTGGCTTAATGTATGTTACAGATTTAGCTTCAGGTGTTTATTTCTATCATGAGTAATCTAAGTTTGGTCAGGGATCATTTTCTTCCATATTCCCTATAAGATCTGCTAGGTCCAGTTTGAACTCGGTGGTGCTAAGTGCTTACAAGTGGCCCCATAGCATCAACACCTAAATTGTTCTCTTGATACAAATCCAGCCTCTCCAAGGAGGAACACTGCATTGCAATATTGCCAGTAAAAATAAACAGATAATACTATTAACATGGAACAATGCCAGGAGATAAGAAAATATCATACCCTGCATCCTCCTACAGAGCTGGTGGAGCATGCTTGTGCATGCTTGTCCATGATTAGGAGCATATTGTATTCTGTCAGCACTCAATAGAAGAAATTTGTAGGGGACCCAACCCGAACATAGACACATCATCTCTGGGTGCATTTACATAAGATGCTTTACTGCATACTAATCTAATGAACAGCAAAGAATCAGCATCTATATGTGCACAGCAATTATGATGCAGTAGCTTAGTTTAATGTGCAATTTTCAAATACCTGTAGATACAGGTACTGGAAATTGGCACGCTAAAGTAATGCGCCAAAGTATACATGTAGATGCTGACTGAGAGCAAACTGTTTCTGATCAGCCTAGGCTGCAGGGGGCCACAGCAGGCAGGAAGAGCTGTCCTGGCTAGTGGGATGTTGCCTCCCAGTCACATGGAAATCAGGACCCATCTCAATCTTCATGAGGCTGGGAGGCAGCTGCTTGCTGAGCTGAGACAGTTCTCCCCACCCAGTGCAGATCAGGGCGCATCTTGATCTGTGCAGGGCTAGCAGGCAGCTGTTTACTGAGCCAGGACAGCTCCCCCTACCCCCTAGGGCTTGGGGCTGGCCCCAGTCTCCCCACGGGCTACCCCACGAGCTGGGATAGCCCTTACCTGGCTGCCTCATACAAATCAGGGCTGCTCCCAGAGCCAGTACAGCTAGGTTGCAGGCACCTCGGGGAGCCTGGAGCTTCCCCTGCCTGCTGCCAGGGGGCAGAGCAGGGCAGGGGCAGCCCTGGACTGGGCTGCTCCTGTTGGGTGCAATTTGCTCTCTATGCAGGCATACCTGTAGACATGCACCTGAGAGCGCTTTAATGAACCTGAATTTTATATGGAGAAAATTCAGGCACATTAATTGTATATGTATACACGTCCTCTGATACTAAATAAATGGGTGCAGAATCAAGCTGGTTAAAGAAATAGATATTTTCTCCATGGAAAAAAGTGGCTTTCTAGGAAAAAGTATAAACTGATTTTTTTTCCCTACAGAAAATTTCAGTTGAAACCTGAAAATAAAATGTTTGCAATGCCATTGTAGTCCTTCATGGGGAAAATGGCTTGGGGATCTGATTCATTCCATTGGCTGGACTTCCTCTCGCAGTAGGCATTTTCAAAGATTACGAATGGCATATAGTGACTCTACTAAAAACATGCATTAATTACTGAAAAGGTTAGTGTACTAGACACTGCACTATATATTCCTACCAGGAGAGGAAAACATGGCTCACTCTCAGATATCACAGTTTGATGTCCTTGGTTAATGAAGCCTTTTTATTGGCTACCACTATATCTGTATACCTATAAAGGTGAACAACATAACATGAAGAAAACAGAAAGTCTATATACATATATTGTACTGTATTGTTGATTACCAATATAGACTGGTGAGTATTTGGAATTAGCAAAATATGTTCAATAAACTTTTCCCTGATGGAATATAAAAAAAAATGTTTAAGTAAATAAATTAAACAAATTATATCCAGGTGCTGGATTGCCTGCCAAACAGTAAGATTAAGGCCTCTTTTTCAATGAGTTATTACAACCAAGATAAAAAAAAGTTTTGAAACCTTAAATTAAAAACTACTGAATTAAATTACAGCCTGCATACTGTATGCTACCACAAGGCATTTTCTCATCATGGGTTAGTGCCCAATGGAAGGAAAAGAGAGTTACCTTTGTCTCAGTGCTAGGATTTGTGTGCAGAGAAGGGCCAGAGACTGGATGGAGGAGGTGGGGAAGAAAGAAAAATGAATGCAGCAGGAGCAGGATTTGGGAGTGACAAGACTTTTTTTCCCTTTATAGCATTTAGAGAAACTAGGAGTCAGGCTGCATTTGTACAACCAATTCTGTAGAATCTCCTACATAATAGGATCCATATTTGAATGGGATTCATCAGGTAGCTTTGTTTAAGGGATGTATTGATGCCATTTACTGTAATCGAGCATGGCCAGCATGGTATGAAGGCACAGCACCTTCTCATGGATGATGATTTGCATGACCTAGTAACTGACAGCTCTTCTTCTAAAATCCCCTTGCATGGTTTTTACTATGTGAGTGAAAAATCTGGTTTTCGGATTATATTAAAATATGAGAAAAAGGCAGGACAGTTATTACATAAGCAGTGAAAGGGAGTGGTGGTTAAAAATGCAAGGACACTTCCACTGAATATAATCTAAAATAAATAGTAATTTATTATTAGCGGAGGAGAAAATTTTACTCTTGGTAATAACCATACAATTTGTTTCGATTTAGTAGCTGCCATTCTGACATTACATGTAATGTAGTAGTAGTAGTAAGGGTAGTGATAGTCATATTGTTTATAACAGGATTGCATTTTATTGAGCAGTAATTGACTCTTCATTAACATGATATTAATATATTATTTGTATTTAATTAAATGAATATATTTATTATGTACAAGCTTATTAATTTGTGTCCTGCAGATAAGTCCAAGGAAAAGGTGAATATAAGCTACCATTTCTATAGTTGTAAATGCCAGCAACACAATGGTCTAGCATTGAAGAATGTAGCCATTTTCTTATTACATTTTATACTGCTCTCTACCGCATCCCATAAATGAAACAAGTGTTACTCTCAAAACATAGGAAAACTAAGGCTAAATAATGTAACTTGAAAGAGAACAAGGACAAAAACTAAGAGACTAAAAGAAAAAGAAAAAGAAGCAAAAAAAAAAAAATTAGAATACCATTATAGCTTAAGTTGTGTAATAAGTATAGTATAGTATTTAGTATAGTATTTACTAAGTATAGTATTTACTAAGTGCTTTTTTAATGTCATCTAATTTGACTTGTCATCTAATTTGACTTGAGCAAAACAGACCATGGTCACCTTTTTCTGGATATTCATATTTAATAAGCAATATTTAGCTTGCAAGTAGGAGATTGAATCAAAGTATTTTGCATTTCAACAAGATCTCCCCAGTGGAAGAAATCCACATGCTCAAACCTATCACATGGAATATTGAATGGAAGTGGAATCCAGCCCTCCAAAACAGATTTGTAATAGCAGCCACAGACTCTCCCTCCCCATCTACAGACCCTCCCTCCCCATTGCTGCTAAGTGCTGCAGGTTCTGTTGTTCCTCTTGCAGGTAACCCATTTTATAGACTTTGGCTCCTGGTTATTTTGCACTAGTTCAGCATAGAGGCCCCTTCTTCTGTGTATGCAGTTGTTTAGTCATACCAGTGCAATAATCCTATAGTCTGCTTGTACATGCCACAGACTGTAGGATTCAGTTTAGTTCTCCCTTAATTGAAATGGTGGGTTTTTAAAAACACCACTTCAATTTAGGGAGAATTAAACCAAACTAAACCCCTGTGGCATGTGCACAAGAGTGGGGACCTGATCTTTACCTGCCTCTTTGGTGGTGGGAGGGAGGGCGAGCTGCCGGTGGGCCGAGGTCCCTGAGCTGTGCGGGGGTCCCCTAGGTGTCACCCATCCACTGGCACCCAACCCAGGCAGTCCTGGGGGGCACTGCAGCCAAAGAAGGAACCACTTCCTCTCCATTCCCTTCCCCCTCCCCCAAGCCATGAAGGGAAGCACCAGGCCCCTGAGCTCAGGCAGGCAGGGTTTAGGGCCAAAAAAAGAAAAAAAAGATCAGGCTCACTGCTTTTTTTTTCCTTCAGTGGAGCATGCCTGCATCGGCTACCTCTGGGTCCCGCAGGCCCTGAGCTATGCAGGGCCCACCAAGCCCTGTGCACATCAGCTTCCAACACCCTGTGCACTGTCGTACTTTGTTAGTTAGTAAACTAAAACACCTCGGAGATGTTTTATCTTGCTACATACCAAAGTCATTTAAAGTGGAATACACCACTGAGCATGCAAACAGCAATGCCATTAAAGGGATACAAAAGGGCATTTAAGCCACTTTAAAGGCCAATTTTGTCACGTGTACAAATTGGTATGCTATGCCCTAGCCTTCAGTAAGGATGATAATGAACATGAGTGTAATAGTAGGGATGGGAGGGAACTGGGGATGAGGATGAGTCAACAGAAATGAATATAGCTCTGCTTGAAGCAATCCTAAAGGTGCATACTGTAATGAAATTGGGGAAAATCAGACAATATCCATCCAAGAATATCAAAAGAACTGGAACATGAAGGCTAGGGACAGAAAGTATGTATAAACTGGGTCAAGTGGCAAGGAACTGGTTTAAACCTGTAACAGAATAAAAGTTCAGTGCACATAAACCCATTTCAAAATGGCTGAAAGTGGTTTAAGATAAATCTGGTTGAATGTAGTATCAGACAACTGATTTGTGTCACCCTGGTTTATGGAATTTCTCTCCCAGACTCTTTCCTGATATAAGTTAAATCAGTGTCCCCCAGCATCCTGGCATGCTTTTCAGGCCTGGGCTGTGCTCTCTGCTTGAACAGAGCAGGACTGGCTCCAACCCAGTGCCCAACAGGGACTGCATGACTCCTCCAGCAGCCAGGAGTTAGGCAGATTCTCCTGCCTCACCCCCATCTGTGCCAAGGAATTGACCCAGCTCCTAGCTGGGGCGGGGGGAGTAAACCTTCCAGTGCTGGCTTCCTCCCTTTGCCAGGCATGGGATGGGCATTTGCCCCTCGCCCCCACTCCCACCTCAGCTGCCTCACAGGATCTTCTGGGCCACGGGCTGCACTCACTAGGGAGCCCCACGCTGCAGGACATTGTTGGGTGGGGAGCTGCAGCCCAGGGTGTGAGCCCCCTCCCTCCTCCAGGCCAGGGTTGGGGTATAAACTCTTCCCCAGTCACACCCAGGCCTGGCTGGGCCTGGCAACTCCCCTTCCCTCAACTTAGTTTCCCTCCAGCTGAGGGCTCACTCTAGCACCCCGCCTCTCCCCCACAGCTTCTGACCTGAGCCACTGTAAGCAAGTGCCTGCATTTCTGGAGTCAAAAGTGGATGTCTGTCCACTTGCAAATGGGTTCATTCTACACAGGTTAGAGTAACCTGCAAAGATTGAATCGATTCAGGCTCCGGCTTTTTGACCATCTGTCCCTAGCCAAAATGTAGGAAGGATTCTGTTTATACAGAAATAGTAATGTGTGACTGGAGAAGAGCACCTATATTCAAAAAAAGAAATACAAAAAGAAAAAAGAGAATTCTGTGCAGCTATTGGCCTATTATTTGATCTTAATTCTACTGGAAATTTTAAAACAGATTTGGATGGAAACAGTATATAAGACCACAGAGGCAAATGGAAAACAGGATAAAATTCAACATGGTTTACCAAAGGTAGATCATGTCAAACTAACTTAACATCTTCCTCTGATGAAATAACTGACTTCTTAGACAAGGGAAATGCAGTAGACCTAATCTTTCAATATTTAAACAGGGCATTTGATAAAATAGCTCATGGGAAATTCGTATTTAAGGTGAACACCAATTAATCCAGGAATTGTAAAGTGGCTAAGATAGCTAAAGTGGAGTTTACAAAAGGTTATACTGAAAGGGAAGTTACTAGTGGTGTTTGTCAGGGACCTGTTCTGGGATAAATCCTGTTTAATAATTTTATTTGTGATCATGCATTAAGAAGTAGATGTGAGCAAATAAAATCTACAGCTGACACATATTGTGAGGTAATATCAATATTGGTGGAGACCAGAGTATCGTACTGGAAGAAATAGTGACTTTCTAGACATGAACAATAAAAATGGGGTTTAAATTTAATGTACTAAGTCATGCACTTCAGTAGCAGTAACAGAAACTTTTGCATATAGGCTGGGGGTCAATCAATTGCCAGCAACATAAGAGAAGAGGGATTTGGATGTATTGGTCAATCCAATGATAATTATAAGCTGCCAATGTGATCAGAAAAAGAAGGAAAGCTAAAATCTATAATGTTCAGGGGAAAATATTTTCAGGTGAAATAGGGAAGCATTCGCATTAGTTTACAAGACATTAACAAGAGCCAGTTTAGAATAGTCTGTACAGTTTTGGTCACCTCTCATCAAGAAAAAGGAATTGCAATTAGAACAAGTGCAAAGAATGGCTCCTAGGAGAATAAGGAGAATAAGTAACCTACATTATGAGAAGAATTTAGAAGGAGTTGTCTTGTTAATCTGGCCAAACAAAGGTTAGGAGGGATATGAAAGATCTTTATAAAAATACATCTTGAGGGAATACTAGGGAGGAAGAAGAATTGTTTATACTAAATATGGTTGCAAGGTTAAATGAGTATAAATTGCACATAAATAGACTGGAAAATAGAAGAAGCCATCAGAAGAGTGAAATTTAGGAAGCAACTTCCAGACAGAACAGTGAGGTCAAGCAACTTGATTTGTTTCATGACAAATCTTGATATTTTCATGGAAGAAACTGTATGACAGGAGAGGGGTAAGCCTAGAGCTGGAAATTAAAGCTTGTGAAATGAGGCTTCAGGTACTGGAATTGCTAGTATTCCCCACTGGAAATTTTAAGGAGACCGGTTCACCGCATGGAGTTGCTTACATACAGAAGAGAAGTTTGGTGGCAAGGAACTTCTTGGCTTTCCTGTGTTCCTTGGTAAGATCCAGTTGCAGAAGCTGTATTGAGAGAAATTGGTCAAAGGTGAAATATGGTTTCTTGGCAGTGAAGAGATGCGGAATGTTTTTTGCCATATGAGTGGTCAGGTTACAAAACTCACTAAGGACATGAGCATCTTTTCAAGGCCCTTCTTTAGTCTCTGTCAGTGGTTCAAACTTTTCAAGTCACAAAACCCTTTCATATCACTTCTGTTGTGGAATCCCTACTCCAATCCTGTGAGTTGACACAGAGCTGGGCAGCCTGGCCCAGTAATGGCAGTGTACAACCTCTGGCCTCCTCCACTATTACCCCCAATCTCTTTATGGAACCCCTAATGACCTGAAAACTCATGGGCCATATCTAGCCTGCAAAGCCACATCATCTGGCCCATCAGTCTGAAAATTTGGTGGCATGGAAGTAGGGCAGTCCTAATTGCTGCTCTGCTATCAATTTTCTGAACCCATAGGGAATCCCATGGGCTGGATGCCATAGCCCTGTGCACTAGATAACATGTATGGTGCTGAAACCAAGCCGGGGCCTGATCCACCTGCAGAAGGCCCAATCCAGCCATGCGGGGCCCGGCTAAGGCTGTGCAGCCCCCATTCCAGGTTTTGACCCCAGGATCCAGTCCATAGGACCAAAACATTGAGCACCAATTGTCTATGCTATAGGGAATTTATTGGCTTTTGTGTGCTAGTAAGAAAAGTAGGGCTGGGTTATGGCGATGATCCTTTCTTGGTCAGGTGTCCTCCAATTGGCTTACAATACTTGTTGCCCCATACTTATGCTGTATCAATCCTGTTTCAGGGCTTCTGCTGGTTGCCTGAAAAGGAAATAATTTTTTTTCTCTCCTTTAATGAGTAACTTGGCTCTAGGATTTTTTTTCACCTTCTTCTGTACACTTTTGGTCTACTGGACTAAAGGTCTTAAAATTATTGTAGGGAGTTGGGGAGTGTTGTGTCACTTGTACTTACAGGAGCAGAAGGACAAAATGGCAATTCTTGTGAAACCATTTGGGTTTATCATCTATTGTATAGTGGCCTGTGATTGTAGGAGAGCACAACTGATAAGTCAAATAGTCAGTGGTATAACTACCCTGTGTGGCAACAGCAGCAGGATTAGCAGCGGGAGCTGGGCCAGTGGCAGCAGCTGGGAGGTAATGGCAGTGGCTACCATTCTCAGAACGCCTCTAAGTGTGCTGCTGCCTGCTTTGCCCACTCCTCATTATACTTCTGCACCTGGTCCCTTCCTGTCCTATGTACTGGTTCACCCGAGCTAAGTGTTACACCCTGGGAGTTTAGAGAATACTGTGTGAATATTTATATTATGCAGACATGATCAATACATTTTATGGTTATTAACTTTTCTCCAAGCTCCCAGTGCCTTAATTTAAGGATCTCTAAATAACCAAAGCCATGGCACATTGTCTTTTATGTTCCTCATGAAGAAACATTTTCCATACTTTTAATAGATCGTATTTTATGAATTTACTCATTGCCCTTCAGAGGCGCTTTTCTTTCCAGGCTTTTGCTATCATATGCTGGTCAGCAAGGAGACGATTATTCCAAAGGTAAAAAGGTATCAGAAGAAATATTATTATTTACAGTAGAAGATCCAGACTCGTTATTTTGTTAATTTTGCCTTCATTAAATACTAAATATACACCCTTCCCTCCCCCTGCATGGACACCCTTCCCTCCCCCTGCCTCAGCTGAATAACATTTCCTGATATACTGCAGGTTTCCCAGTTGGCAGCTGAGATATCATTGTTTATGTTACATAATCTTGCTGGTGGTGTGTATAGTCTCATAACAAGTTTTGCTTGATTTTTTTTGCTATATATGATGTTAAACATTTTGGTATATGTGAATACATATTTTTGCTTTCTGAGACGTTAAAATTGTGTCTTGTTTGCAACAATGCAATTTATGGATTTTGTATATGAATCCCTCAGTGAAATATAAACTCTTGATAATAAATCTTTTCTTGTGTGTATTTCCCCCCAGCGCTATTACTTCCTCTTTACTTTCCGGTTACATGGAGCATAGAATATATAATAGCAAAAATGTTTTAATTAAAAGTATTTTAAAATAGGAAAGGGTTGCTTCTGTAATTGCTGTGTTTTCTGACCAGAAATAAACCCTGAGTCAGATCAGCTGGTGCAAATTGTTAGCGTTGTATCAAAGTCAATGGAGCTACCACAAATTTCTATGCTGCCTGAAGAACTTGCTTCAAGTTAAGAATCTATCCACATATTTTAGGGATACTAATGAATTTCATATTAATTATCAATAAATCACAGTTGTTTCCACCAAATCTCTAGTTAACACCTTTATTATTTCTGGGTCTGAAAACATTTGGAAGGCATAAAAGTGGCAACATAAAGGTAGCAACCTGCAGGGAACTTGAAAAGAGGAGCACAAGTTGCAGAATTGAAAACTCTGAAGAAGGCACCAAAAATAAATTTGTATGCTCATGAATTGAAAGTTAGCTGCAGGTTCAGAAAATCTGGAATAACTTCTTTTAATAAGGAACCAACTTAATTTTAAGAACATGAAGCCGTTCATGTTGTTACCTAGCATAGTGCATGGAATAAGGGTTAAGCAAGATCTACACTAGTGATTCATAGACATAAAATAAACAGGCATAATGGAAGGACTGAGATTACTGGAAATGTTGTGCTTACAGACTTAAAAAAAACTTTTGCAAATGCATAGATACGATTGAATCAGGAACTGAGAACTGGCAATGAGTGTACTAGAAACACTAAAGCAAAGTTTTTTTTCTTCCTCTCCTACTGTGGAGAAAGATTGAGATACTGTTGCTAGGAATAATGTCTGAAACCCTGGAACAGGAAATAAAAATATTTGGATGTAGACACATGCCATGTGTACTCCAGAGTATTCGTTACTTACTCTGGAGGGAAAGTGGATCAGATATGATGCACAGCCTGAGGAAATGCTGCTTTCCAAATTAAAGTTATTTCTGAGGATGTCAGAAATAAATTTACAGCAGAGAAAGTAACTTATGGTTTTCATGCCATGTGGCTTCTACCACTGTCACTTTCACTCCATAAAAGTCACTTGCTCAGTGCAGATTGTCTCCCCACTGTCTCCTGGACACATTTGCAATATTGGCTGTTCTGGACAGCCAGCCTGTGAAAGCTAGTCATGTATCCACTCCTTACTGTAAACTGACTATGGAGTAAAACGAGGGTAAATCAGCTTGTAATAAATGTGTTGTTTATCTGCAGCTTTGTAGAAGTACTATGACTTCAGCAGAATAAGATGGCAGATAGTTTTCTTTAATTTGAAACCAAGAAAAGGAAATAGATGCTACCAGTACAGATTTCAGAACTGAGGCATCCACATGCAACCCTGGGTTGTAAAAGATACCGTAACTGAATGGAGGATCATTTGTGAGACATGCTTCTTGGGGAGGCTGATGAGAGAAACAGGCACAACTCTTAAAGGAACCCAGGAAGCATAAAAGAGGTATAGTGACTGAGAATACAGTACTTATCCCTATGTATGTACGGTGGAAAGCAAAAAAACCTCATAAATAAATGTTCAGTTATGGACATTTATGTAAGAAAAGTAAGAAACAAAACAACAGTATATCTCAATACTTCAGCTACTACTACTGGAAGTAGTTTGTGCAGTATATGTAAAAATAGCTGTGTATACAGTGCTTGAGGATGTAGGGACCTCCAATGGAAAGAAACCTGTCTGGAATTTGACTTTAGCAGGGCCAGAAACTCAGTATAGTTACCGAGTGCCAGCCATCCTACTTACATAATTGGTGTTCTGCTTTAGACCAAAGAGAAATTCAATTCCATATGGATTACAGAGCTAGTTGTATAATAACCCCAACCCTCCTGATCTGATAAGCAGCCATACTAAACTGGAGAAAAATTATGCAGCACTGGTGCTGTACAATAAAACCATTAAGGGGCCAGTGAGCAAATGTAGGGTCTTGATAAGAAACCCACAAAACAAAAAAAGTTACTGCTTAGAGTTTTTACTAATGGATACCATGCACATAAGCAAGGCAGTGTGACTTAAGAATTTTTCTGTAGTTTAACATCAGGAAATCCTTATTGTGAGAGAGGAGCTGAAACGGTTGCCATGAGTCCTGTCCATCATTCTAACAGAATATGAGAATGCAATTCAAGGAGGTAGACACCTAGAAGACAAACTCAAGTTAAAGCATATGCTACAGGAGAAGTTACCACACTGGAGAATTACACTGACATGAATAGAACAACTGAAGGCAGAGTTGGCAAGCCCATAACAAAGAGACATTTTTACAAATGTTCGAACTAGTGTGGAGTGTAACAGATGCCCACTGATGTTGAGAAATCTGTCTTGTGAACACAAGATGCTGATTTATCCAAAACCATTTAAAAGAATCTGCTACACATTATCAACAATGGAGGATGTAAGGCAAAAAATTATGTTCGTGGTATCATAAATGAGTTCTTGCATGTTGAGCGAGCTAATCATCCAGGCATGGGACAAACGTGCTACATCTTTTGACAGGTAACATCAGGTTTAAATGCCTAAGGCCATCAGACCATCAGCAGAGGCACTACAGTGTAAATTGAACCAGCCATGAAAAATAGGCCTGTGCAAAGCTTCACTCCCTGATTCAATTTGGTGGCGATTTGGCCTGTTTTGGTGGCCAAATCTCCGAATCCAAATCGAATCAAGAGACACTTTAATCTCTCTGAATCAAATTGGAGAGTTTCAGAAAGATTCAAAAATTGGGACCTAGACACAGTTTTAAATGTTTTTTCTACATACTTCAAGGTAGCAGGTGGCTCGTGAGTGCTGTGATGCTGGAGCGTCCCACAGGAGTACAGAGGGATCCCCAGTGTGCTCATCCCCAGCGTGCACTTCTGGTCTACTTCCGGGTCTGCTGGGGAGGGCATTGGGTCCCTTACCACCTCCCCAGCTCAGCAACTGATGCATCCTGGGTTTGGGGGGCCACCCAGGGTCCCCCTGTGGCTGATCACCAAGCCAGGGGGTGCGGGGGGAGGCTGCGCGCTCCCTGGTGGACCTAGAAACAGACCGGAAGTACTTCTGGTCCAGTTCCAGGTTCACCGCTGAGCACTTGGAGAGCCCCTTGCACTTTTGTGAGATGCTCCATCCACCCCAGCATTGCAGCAGTCATAAGCCATGTCCGGTACTTTGAGGTATATAGAAAAAACATTTAAAGCTGTGTCTATGTCCGAATCACTGATTCTCTGAATCAGCATCGAATCTTCAGATTTGGATTCGGCCAAATCGAATCAGGGACAGTGATCTGAATCCATGAATTGAATCACTGTCCCTGATTTGGGCCAAATCTGAACTGAATGAGAAAGAGTCTGAGCCATATAGATTGCATCTGATAATTTTCCTGTTGTAAGTGAAGAAGATGTCAAGGAAGAAACTGTCTAGGACCATGACATCGAACTGTGAAAAATCTTAAACCTATTCTCATAACAAAAGATTAGACAAATGTAGCCAGCCACGGATCAGAAGAACTGGATATCTGTTGACTTCTATAGGATTCTAGCTGGACCCTGAGAAATTAAGAACTGTTACGCAAATGCTCAGAGGCACGTCTCATTACTGGCTAAACATTGCTAGACTGCTTCTGACCAGCAGCAACATGAGGCAGTATTTTGCTGCATCTTCTGAGCAGTCATACTGCTTACTTCTGATGAAGAACCAAACCATTTTTTAAATTTGGGATGAAAATTCTATTTCAAGGGGTCATGATGGACATGACCTAGAAATTCAGGACTGGCCCACCAAATCTGAGAAGGTTGATTGCTTTATCCAAGAAAGCTGGTCTTTTTATATGCTCCAAGAGGTGACTAGTTATAGAACTTAAAACAAGAAACAAATCCTTGCCGCTTGCAATGTTTTTTTTCAAAAGTTACAAGATCAAAAAATTTACAATGCATCATTTTCTCATAAACATGCTGTAGTCAAACCACAAAAGAACTCAGAGGACTATGTGTAACAGTGCAATGCTGTGACTCTTGCCAACACAATACATTGTTAGTAAGTGTACAACTCTTAAGGAAGAAACAAAATAATTGTGTTCCTAGTCTAATGAGGTAATTTTTCTGAAACACTGTTCTGTATTTCAAATATTATTTTGAGGATACCAAATTAAGTTAATTTCGAAGAGACTAATTGTATAGTTTTACAAATGTTGAGATGAGTTGAAAAAATTTATCTTGCTTTCAATAGTAATTTGAGACCTTTTCTGGCCAGCTGATCTCTGCTTCTTCTATTCATAGTATGCTTCCAGCATTTCTTTGCTGAGGTTTTGGAGAAAAAAAAGTTTGCTTATCTTAATGGAGGTTCTTGTCAGTGTTGTGTGATTCCAGTAGTATATAATCTTTATCTGGAAATATCAGAGAAATTACTGTCAAGTTCCCCTGTGGCCCAGATTTGTCCCTTTAGGCTATATGGTGAACCTTTCCTACTTCAGAATCTCTTTCTTCCTTGTCACACTTTAAAAGCTCATTGAATAGTTTTTGAACAAAGAGAATCACATTGTCCTTTTCCATGCCTTCTAATTCAAATAATTCTAGCATGAGAACAATGGTTTCTAATTTTTCTGCCTCACCCTCCCAAAAAATTAGCATCCTTTTTCAGCTCATAGATCTCTCTGTTTCAGCTTCCTTTTCTTCTGTGATGTTTATTCTTTGCTCTCTTGCATGCACACGTTTGTTTAATTTATCCAATTTAGTATCCATTGCATCTGTGCATCTACTTTTCCTTTAAGTTCTCCCATGCTGTGAAGAAAGACTGTCTGGGTCCATTTTACTTCTGTGAATATTGCTGCAATATCTGCAGTAGCTTCTTTTTCCCCAGAGAGCACTGAGACAGATGCCATGTTTTCCATAAAGGTCTGTGAATTCTCTTGAACTGCCTTTGCTGGGTTTCCTATACATTCTGTACTGGGCCTAGATTGTTGTTCTTAATTATCTAAATCGATTTGATCTCTTGTTCTTTTTTAGAGGTTGCCAAAAGAAATATTAGGATCTAAAGAGAAGAATTAGGAACAATTGAGAATTTTAGTCTGGGTTGGAATGTGCCTAAGGCAATATAGAATAGACTTCCAAAAGTATTTGGAAATCCAGAGAGTAACACTGAATTATTGAAATACATTGGAAATAAATACCCAAATACCTTTAAAAATCTGGCTGTGTGTGTCTAGTTCATGGCTTATTATTTCCCAAAGGATAATATTGATGTTATTGGAGTCTACAAAGGAATAATAGTAGTAAAGCAAAGTTAACGGATTTCAAAATGTGAAAAGCTATACATGAAAAACTTAATCTAAATGTTATACCAAAATGCTGGTCAAGCTGGGATTGATATTGGGGCATTGAGTCTTTCTCCTCTATGGCATTGTTGCAGTGGTTGAATATTTTTGCTATTTGATGGCTTTGTGTGTGAATTTTTTGGTCTTTGTCAAATTCCAGCTGGAGAGCTATCCATATCAGGTTTGGCACACTTGCTTGCAGAGGCGCCAAGTATGTGGGGACCTTGTTCCCCCTTGGGCAGAGTTACCTGAAATGTGTACAACTTTCTATAGGTCCATCATTTTAGGCCTCCTGCCCCAGTGAAAATAAAAGCAAAAATAAATGCAAGCAAAAATGTTTGCTTGCATTTACAGCAGAAAAGCAAAGTGCTGACTAAACATAGAAAGTTACACATAGGGGTGGTCCAATAATTTCCAAGTTGAGAAACAATATTGCAGAGTGTGGGGAAATATGTACTAATGGTCTCCATATTCTACATTATTTAATTAATATAAACTATCAATACCTGCACTTCTCGATCAAAGAAGCTATTCTGAGTGCTGACTTCCAGACTGTTGAAAACGGCCTTATTTTTTTTAAGCAGTGAGTGTTTATCTACAGATAATCAAGATCCTTTATGGCAACCCATACTGTACATCCCAAATACTGAACCATCCAAAATTATTAATGACTTTTGAAAAACTTGGCCAAGGAATTCAAGGCTAAATTTCAAATGTATCTTCTCCATGCTTGCATGCTTGTATGTGTGTATTAGTAAGGGTTTCAAAGTTATCTAACTTCCTTGAATATGATTGATTATCACAGAATCATAGAGAATCGCAGTGAAGTGGGGCTGGAGGGGACCTCCAGAGGTCATCTAATCCAACCCTGTGCCTCAGGCAGGATCATTATTAGGAATTCTTCTCTTGCCTCACACAGTATTATGGAATAACTTATATTGCTAAAACTGAAGTGACAGCTTTAGTGAACAAATGACTGATTATTTGTCAAAATAACATATTCATTGACTTTAACAAATGCTAATGTGTGTCTTATTAAATAGGTGATAACCTGTATTAAATATATTCTTGCAACAATTTGATATTTCAAAGAACAAAATCATCTTTAATAAATCTAAATTAAATCCTTATTTTAGCAACTTCATATGTAAAGTATGACTTGATTCCTTGTACTTCACTTTAGAGGTTTTTATTTTTACTGTAGGTGAATAAACTGTGAAGCATACCGGTCATACCAGCGAAACCCCAAGCAAGCTGCCTTGTATCATACTTCACACTTCATCAAGATTCTTCCCTGTGCAGTAATAGTTTCAGTGGGTCTTATGTTTGTATGTTTTGTTTCTATGGTTATTTTTTCACTTACCTTAGAAAGTTTGATTGATTTTTCTCAACTCCTAACCTTCACAAGAACATTTTGAGTTGTCCACAAAATCACTTGAAGCTCTTACTGGCCAAGTAGGGCCAAGAGAACAGACATATGATTTATATGCATCTGTATGAATGAGGTGAAAATGGTCTCTTTCAGGCCTAAGGGAAAATACAGGAAAGGCTTTACTTTTTAAATGTATCTAAAAGATTTGTTTATTTCCTTTTACAAATGGCATACACTTAAATTTCTAGGCACTAGACCTATCAACAAATATCAAATATTCTGCTGCATCAATATACAAAAAAAGAATTCCACAGAAATTCTCATCTCACAAGTAAAATGTTCCTCCTTTCCTACTCTATACCCCAATTCATACAGCCCCTTCTCAGGAAAAGCCTGGCAAAGCACAGATGCTTTGATAAATATCTGGGGTCTGATAAACAAGGGGAAAGTGAGCTCCAGAGTTGAGCTCATCATACCATTTGCCCTCATATAATATCTTCAAACCTGTTCCTTACCATTGCTTAACAGAAAAGCTGATAGCACAAATGTTTGTACTTACTAATCATAATGTGTACTTCCCCAAGAGATTGAAATGATTACTCCAGTACTCATAACATTTAGGAGCTGAAAGGTTAAAACCAACATCTTAAAAACCTACTAGATATTAATGAGAAGTTATTGCAGATCACAAAAAACTAGTGTAAAAATGCTCACATTGAGCACCATTAGGCAATAAAGCCAGTTTGCTTTATACTAGCAAAATTTTTCTTTTAGCCTCCATGCAGGATGCATCACAGTAATCTGCTCCTGAAGTAATATAGGCATCAAGTCCAGATCTAAAAGAATAGGTTCTGACCTTGTTACTAGTGCCATAGCAAGGAAGTTTGGTGCCTGGGACAAGCCTGCAGCAGCAGCCCACCTTCACCCCATGCACAAATCCAGGAGGCACAAGCCCTACCATGCTCACCTGGGGGTGAACACAGCAGTGGGAGCTGCCCCGCCCTTCCCCATACACCCCCTGCCCCTGGATGGGCCACTCATATCTCTGTCCCACACCCTGCTCTGGCTGGGCAGCACCTGCCCCAGTCCCAGCCCCCCCCCCTTTCACCAGGGGGGTCTCAATCTGCCCCCCACACCCCTTCCCCCCACAACAGACTCATCAGCCAGATGCTTCTCTCTAAGCTGCCAGGCTGGCTGCGTGCATGCTGCAACTGCACGCATGCACGCAGCATTTACCCGTGACATTATCAGCCACATCAGCCAAAATTTTTCAAAATATGTATAACAAAATATTGATTCATGACTCTCCTGCTGGTGCCCCTTCACTTCAGCACCTGGGGAGGTCCCCCCGGCTCACCCCTCCCTTGCTATGGTATTGCTTGTTACCACAGCCAGGTGAAATATTCTTTAAAACTGCTGCTGCTTACTTAGAAGTAAGGATCCCAAAGAGACTCTGAGGAAACAAATATACCTACTAAACTGTGGAACTCCCTTCCATCAGATGTTGTGGAAGCTGACGGTTTCGCTTCCCCAAGGGATTGGCCAAATTCTGGGAAGAAAGGTGCATCAAGAGCAAATGAACATGGGAGTTAGGAATAAA
>NW_017728992.1:123052023-123085203 GCF_001723915.1 Gavialis gangeticus | reverse complement strand
TGTGGACATCCCTCAATCAGTAAGGGGCAGATATAGCCTTTATACTTTTCCCATTTAATTCTCCCAGCCTCTTCACATTAACTCAGTCAAAACTGTTTTACATTTCAGCTATCTAATCTACTTCCAAACAACTATTATAATCAGACACTGGACAAATAAATCAGCTATACCACCTGTGTATGTAGGAATGGAAGCAGTGCTGGGTGAATCCACATATCACAGGCAGCGTAGTTCAGACTACCTCACTGTCTCCCCTAGTGGCCCCATCTATACATTGAACATGTAAACAACAGCTGCAGGATGTTAAGAGCTGCTAGAAGTTCTGTCCTGTGTTTCAGGTATTAAATTACTCAAGCCCATGGAGACTTATTTTTGTTCTGATTTCAGAGATGTTGACTAAGTAAATCTCATGTTGACTAGAATGAGACTAAATTGAAAGCTAATTTGCTACTGCTTGATGTCAGGAACAATCTAACTTGTTCACTGAAGCCACACAAAGAACATTATTCATAAATAAAGCACTTTGATAAAAAGCCATCCTCCTTGTGTAATTAGGGAATACAAAGGCTGATGCAAGAGCTTGAGTTTTAATAGTAGGAGATAATAAATCCTGTTTACAACCCTTCTGACAAAAAGTGTACTATAACACAAAAGAAATGGAGAATTCAGTTTTAGAACTATTCTGAAAGCCTGCTGTCTCAAAGTACCTATAAATAGTGAATTGTTTCTATATGCCAGAAGAAAAAAAATGACAACATATTTAGGAGATTTCAAATATTGTGCAATCTACTAATACAAATGATGATCTACCACCAGTTTATGAAAACATATGTCAGAGGAAGGAAACCCCAAACTAGTGCTTCTAAATAGAGGAACCATGTCTCAAAAATTAAAGCCTCTATGTAGGTTGTCTATCAATATTTTGTGGATTCCGCAACTTTCATAGAGTAAAAGAAAATGTAAGCATTTCTTACTCCTCTGTGGAGCTCCTTCAGCCCCTGATCCAGCAAAGCACATACATGTATGCTCCTCTATAGGCACGGGAGTGATCTCTGAGGTTTGGTTTTGCTTTTCCTTATGTTTGCATATTACAGGTTTGTGCAGCTGCTGGCCTGAGGGCCACATATGGCCTGCAGCCAGCTAGGAGGCCCACATATGGCCTCCGACCTGGCTGCTTTTCCCTCTATCACTCTGGCTATAGTCAGGAGCATCTATGCTCCCCTGTCTTCCCTGTTGCTTCTTGCTTCTGATCCAGGGAGTGGAGTGAGGTTGTGCAGCCCCCAGTATAGTGCAGTGAGGGACCTGTGGTGGGGTGGAGAGAGGGGACTGCCCATTCATGTAGTACAGCAAGGGGGAAGATGGTATGGTCTGGGGGTCCATGGATCACTGTAGTGCAGCCCTTGGAGGCATGTAGCCCCTGCTGGTGCAGCCTGCACAGTGTGTGGCCTCCAGCTGTTAGAGGTTGGACAGGCCATGCATGTTAGTTAATTGTTATTAATGATTATTTAATACATCAGCAGGTCAGATGGATAGTGCCCAATCTGTCTGCAGGCTAGATCTGACCCATGGTCCTAATCTGGTGCCCAGGACAGTCAAGGTAGGGCCTCTGGCTGAGTTGGGGTGGTGGAAGCAGCCCAACCCCACCACCAACCTGGTTCTGCAGGGGGGTGTGACCTAGCCCTGATCCAGTCTCAGGAGGGAAGAGGTGAGGCTCAACTCCAATCCAGCTATGGGGGGGGCAGGGGGCACAGCCCAGTCCTGATTCAGCCTCAGGCGTGGGAGAGAGTGTGCCTGGTACCATCCAGCCATGGTAGAGGAGGGGCTGTGGCCTGGCCCCAAACCAGCCACGGAGGAGAGGGTGCATGTCCTGGTCCCATCAGCCACAGTCAGATAGGGAGTGTGGCCTGGCCCTGACCCAGTGGGAGAGGGGGGAGGTATCATGGCTGATCTCTGATCCAGCAGTGGGGTGGAGGGGAGGGGAGGGGAGGTGGCCCAGACCCAACCCACAATGCAGGGTTGGGGAATTTGGCAGAGGAGAGGGAATGGCCACCACTCCTCTGCCACCAAATCTCTCAACTCATGGGGAGCCCCATAGGGTAGATACCATGCGTCTTCAGGCCTCATTTGGCCCATAGGCCAGAGGTTGAGCACTCCTGTAATACATTATTACCTCCAATAATGTCTGCATGCCCCAGCTGATGAAATCCTATGCAAATATATAGCAAACATTAGCTCTGTGCTGTGTCTATACCCCAGGTAGTTTACAAACAAGTTTACATCACAGGAGGGTTAGGAACTGAACCCTACAAAGTATCCAGATGTTACTGTATATTGCTTTAAATCCATGCTTCATCCCATCATTCCAACATTTCCTTCTGAAAGCAATGAATAATGTTGATTAAATGGGTACTTCCAATAGAAAATGAGTTTCTCTATACATTTGATGTTAACTTTGACCTTCTCAGCTACTCACTATGATGCTTTATTTCCTAATTTACTGTACTTCCAGCAAAAACTGCTTTTTTGGCTCAGCAAAAGTCTTGAACACAGTGCTGTGTACATAGGGGCTTTCTTTCCCCATTTCTATATAGACAGCCATAAAGCAAAAAGAGCTAGTGTTAAAGGAACTTGAAAGGAGTTTGACACACGGGCTAGCAGTATGGGTGGGACAGTCAAAGGCCTAGGGACTTTCATCTCTTACTCCCTGTGGGCACTATAATTTGGTTTTATTTTGGGCTCCATCAAAGACCTATGGAAACTCTGACCATAGCCCCAGTTGTACATTATAAACAACATGGTAGCTGAAACCATGGTTCTAGATTTATTGCATCTTTTGAGGTATGTTTATAAGTTTATCAGAAAATGACCTGTTGATGTGAGGATTGGAATGCTGCAAATTTCTAGAGAAGCAATGAACTATAAATGATCAGGAAAAGTGATATTCAATTAATAAGTAGCTGAAACATAATTATAACCCCACTGGTATGGCAGGGTGATGTAGATGAGGATCTGTGTGCTCTGATAGAGAACCAGAAATAGACACTGAAATTCTCTCAGGGACTATATTTTTTACTGTCTTTAGTAATGTGATTTAATTTGTAACATATATCAAACTGATTACTGTAAATGTGTTATGTACTTCATAGGACTATAGAATTTGGTAACTTTTATAAAAGCTTCTGTTACTGACCTGCTCTCTAAGCAGACCAATTTATCAACAAAAACAACAAAATGAAAGAGAAAATAAAAGTTAAAATAAACCAGGACATTGTAGGCATATCTGCGCAGAAATAAGAATGAACAAATGTGCAGACTAAAATAAGGATCTAGTGTGTATAAAACACTGAAAAGGAGTAATGAACAATGGAATTATATGAATTCGAGTCAGTCTCCCTGGTAATGAAATTGGAGAGATGTCTCAAGTGCAGCCCATTCCTTTTCCCCCTGACAAAATCTGTTGTCCACACTGCATATAGCTGTAATGATTCTGTTGGCTCTGTGGGGGTGGGGTGCATAAGGTATATCTCTGTAATCTACTTCATAAATTCCTCTGTTGTCCAAGCCAAACCAAAGGTTACTGGCCACAGGACATGGTATCATGGAAGATAATTTAGTTGGTAGAGGCAGGTATGCAGTAGGGCTGTGTGAAGCTTCAGGTGCTGATTAGATTTGGAGGAGATTCAGCCCAATTCAGCAACCAAATCTCTGAATCCAAATCAAATCAGGAGACCAATTAAAAAGTCTGAATTGATTTAAAGCTCTCCAAATCAATTCAGAAAAGATTTGGACAGTTTCAGAGATTTGGGCAGTTCCCGCTTGCTGCTGCAGGGAGCTGGACCCGGATGCCCTGATGGCAAGTAGGGGGCTGGGGAGAGGGGGGCTGAAGAAGGGAGGAGGGACCATGGGGGGACCCCTGCCAGGTCCCATCTTCTGCCTGCTCCCCCAGCCCCACCCCATGGCTGCCCCACCCAGCTCCAGCTCCTGGCTTTTTAAAAAAACGCCCCTACTCACTGGCTGCTGCCAGTTGGGGGGTGATCCCCACTGCCTCCCACTGCCCCATGCTGGGTGGGGAGCTCTGCCACAAGCCCACTGACCCCCGCCCATTCTCCCAGTTCCCCTCCATGGCTGTCCTGGCTGCCCCAGGGTCCCAGCTATTTTAACAAAGAAAATAAAAAGCCCCACACTCACGAGCTGCTGCAGCAGCCATTGGGCCTTCTGGGGGATCATGGCTGATCCCCACACACCGCACATGGCAGTGGGGGGGCAGCAGGAATCACTCCCTGTCTGGCAGCAGCCAGTGAACAGGGACTTTTTTTTTTAAAGAGCCTGGAACTGGGGCCGGGTGGGGCAGCCATGAGGGGTCCTGGGAGAGTGGGTGGAGGTTGCGGGTCTCATGGCAGTGCCCCCCACATAGCATGGGGTAGCGGGGGGCAGTGGGGATCACCCCCCAGCAGCTGATGAGTGGGGGCTTTTTTCTTTTTTTTTTTAAAGAGCTGGGGCTGGGAGAGTGGGTGGGAGTTGAGGAGCTTGTGACAGAGCCCCCCATGCAGCATGGGCAGTGGGTTGCAGTAGGGATCACCCCCCACCTGGCAGCAGCTGGTGAGTGTGGGGCTTTTTTTTTCAAAGAGCCAGGAGCTGGGGCCAGGTAGGGCAGCCACTGACAGGGCTGGGAGAGTGGGCAGAGGATGGGGCTGATTCAGAGATTTGACTGATTTGGAGGCAGCCGAATAGATTCGGGACAGTGGTTCAAATCACTGAATTGAATCACTGTCCCCCAAATGTGGCAAATCCAAACCCAAAGTGAATACTAGCCGCTTTGCACAGGCCCAGTGTGTAGCCCAGTATAAATACTGAGACTTGGTGCCTGTGCCTTGCTAGACACCCTCATGATCAGTTCTTATATCAGCTACCAGACCTAGTCCCTATTTCTCTGAGGAATTGTGTGAACGTTCTCTCATCCTGCTGCTCCTCTGTCAATCTTGGATGCTCCTGGTAGATGCCACTCATCAAACACCTCATCCCTGCAACTTCATTTTTGCCCTCACTGCTGGAGCGTTCTTTCCCCAAAAGTCCTAAGTTCAACTTAACTCTAGAATGAAAAAATAGAATGAAGCAATAGAAAGAAAAATGACATTGTGTGCTGCCTTTGAAAACAAACTCCCACCTTTTATACATTGCTTCATTCAAAATTGATTCTCCTCTTACTTTTGAATATGTGTCTAATGAATCATATCTTGCATTTGAAAGTTTGTCTAATTCTATTGTGAATTGGTTCAGTAAAAGTTACCACCCTAAAAAATCCTTGCCTCTTGTTTTACTGATCAACATTTTACAGTGTGCCATCTTGCAGACACACTATGGGAAGATTAAATTTGGCTCTGGCTTGAGACCAGGGAAGAATAACAACAAGGTCCTTTTTATCAGTATTTATCTAGCATTATTTTAAATTAAAGAAGACCTGATACTGTTAATCTGCTGGAGGTCTCAGAGTGGAAAAGCAAATACTTTGCAAACCATTGGAGGTATTTCATCTAGCTATGCAAAATTTTCGGCATCTGGTAACTGCATAGTATATCAATTAGGAGAGTAGTAAGCTCTGTAAGTTACAAGGGCTGAAAAAGCAGGTTTGCCTGGCCCAAGCTTCAGAGAATTAGTTTTCCTATATGAAAAATTTCCAAACATCACTTTCCAGGGGTGAAAGAAAATTCAGGCAAATATGAAGAGGAAGCTGATCTAGCATGAAGTGGCTGATCTAGCATAACAGTGAACTGGATTGCCCCTTAGCTCTGCTTGCCAACCTCTCTGCCCCAACCAGAGCTGAATGCCATAAATAAAAGATTTAGCAGTGATGTCTAAAAAGGATTTTACCCCCAAATAGAGTACTGGATCTTACAATCTCTGCTGTCTGGAGCAATACTTAAATGCTAGTCAAGGTTTCAATCTTTATCATTATATTTCTGTGACCAAAGGAAATATTATTTGCCAAGCTATGCATTCATACTTTATAACGTGTAACTCTTAAATACTTTTTTGTAAAGGATAATTGCAAAGACAGTTTCCAAGAGTCAACAGTGTGTAATTCCCCACCCCACAAACACAACTGATACTCAGTTTTCATTGCATGTAGTCAAGAGTGGGAAGCTGAGACTGAGGAGGAAAGGCAGGCATGGAAATATCTTGGCTTCCTCAGTCAACTGAAGCTAGATGCAGCCATTCTCCCTAACAATAATTATGTTCGTCATAGCCAGGAATCTTAAGCCTACAATGTCCTCCACAGCAGTAACAATGATAGTGAATGATCCTTGGCAGGCTGTGCATCTGTTCTGCAGCCCTAGGCAGGAAAGAGTGCTGGGGTCAGATGACCCCAGCCAGATGCCTATCCAGCCTTCTCTTAAAGACCCCCAAGGTAAGGGAGAGCACCACCTCCCTCAGGAGCCCATTCCAAATTTTGGCCACCCGCACCATGAAGAAGTTTTTCCTACTATCTAGCCTAAATCTACTCTTTGTCAGTTTGTGACCATTGTTCCTTGTTACCCCAAGAGGCACTCTGGTGAACAGAGCATCTCTGATCCATTGCTGCATCCCCCTAATGAATTTGGAGGTGGCCACAAGATCACTTCTTAGCCTTCTCTTGTGGAGGCTGAAGAGGTCCAGGTCCCTCAGTCTCTCCTCATAGGGTTTGTCCTGCAAGCCCCTGGCCATACAAGTGGCCCTCCTCTGGACCCTCTCAAATCTATCAACATCCTTCTTGAAGTACAGTGCCTAAAACTGGACACACTACTCCAGCTGTGGTCTGACCAATGCCACATACAGGGGAAGTATCACTTCCTTGGTTCTATTTGTCATGCATCTGCTAATGCATGAAAAAGTGTGGTTAGCTTTGCTGATGATTTCGTCACACTGACAACTCATGTTCATCTTGGAGTCCACTATGACTCCAAGATCCCTTTCCAATTCTGTGCTGCTGAGAGGGTCACTTCCCTCTCATACAGCTGAATAATTCTAGTGTTCCTACTGAAGTCATGATCATGGTTGTACTTACACAATAAATTAGCTGAAACCTGATGTGCTCCTTCTCCAAACATAGCAGTGCATCAGTATGCTTCTTTTGCACTGTTTGGCTAAGTTGAACTAAGTTCTGCAGAAACAGGAGCATACTCCATAGAAATTAATAGTTAAATGATGAGTAATGGCATATAAACCAACAGCAGAGGCTTCCAGATGCTTCTATATAGGATGAATGGGAAATCAATAGATAGATGATCCAGGAGGTACAGGCACGTGAACGGTGAAAGTGGTACTGGAACATGAGCCCAGGTATATATACTTCAGCTGTTATCAAATTGCTAAGTTCATGGATAGTGAGGTGAGCTTAAAACATGTTTTTTCATTAGCATAAATTCAGTACATCCTTGTACAAAAGTGTAAGGACTGAGTGTAAATGAAGGCAGAGTTGAGCAACATCTAGAAAGCCTACAATGTAGTTATAGCCTAGTAGAACTTCTATAGGAGTTAAAAGTTTCCTGTACAAATATAAGCTATGGTAAGTATACACATGTCATACAACTTATTGTATTTGAAGATAGAAGCAGTCACATCAAAGGGATACAACTTCTAAATTGAACTACTTCTTCTCCAGGTATACTGTCTTTCATGGGCATTGCTTCAAAAGATATCTCACTTTAAGAAATATCGGTATAAACACCTATCAATAAATCATTTATAGTAGTGTAACAGGGAGTGGGGGAAACCAGGGAAGCAGCCCTAGGCACTGACTTGAGGCATAGAGTGCAAAAATAGTGTCTCCTTTAGCTGCTGGCCTCTACTGCTACCCTGTGCACCACTGCCAGCCAGGGCACAGAACTGCTCTGTTATGCCTCTGCTCAATTGTAATTGGATATTTTCTCATTTATTTAGTAGATAGAAATCCATATAGAAATAAGAAATTTCCTGTTGATTTTATCTTTCACAACATGCAGCAGTCATACATTACACCAGAAAACAGCCTTTTAACATGTATGATTCATAAACCTTAAACCTAGCATAATCACTTTATAGGGTTATTACGAACAGTCAAATTCTGTCCTCAGTCTTCTGTACAGAATTCCCATTGACTTGCACAGACATTTGCCTATGAATGAGAAATTTCAGGCAATGTGAAGATGATTATTTAAAATACTTTTGTTTTCTGGTAGTTTAAATGTGAACTACCAATTAATTTAATTCTTTGGTTAAAAATCATGAACGCTATGTGGGCTTGTGTCCAGAAAAGCACTTATGTGTATGTTCACAGACATTTGCATGTGTGTATCAAATGCTCTATATGTTATTTCTTCCAGGTGGTTTATTTCAAGGCTGTCCAACTTCTGGGCAGCCAGGGGCCATACAAGGCACCAGCCACAGTCTCAGGGCCCAGACAAGGGCTGCAGTCTCAGAAACTGTTTACCTTAAAATAGACATCTCTCCTGAGCTCTCCACCACACGAGGAGCCCAATGCGCTGCCCCCACAAGCACACTCAACATGGGCAATCTAACCCTGTCCCTTCCCTCCCAGTTGTGAAGGCAACCCAGCTCCCCTCCATCACCCAGGGTGACAAGCGCAGGGTGTCAAGGGCCTGCAGCAAGGCAGTAGCCCTTGACTTCAGGAGGGCTGACTCCAACGAGTTGAGGAGATTAGTAGGACAGGCACTGCGGTCCCAGACAGTAGGGGAAGTAGGTGTGCAAGATGAGTGGTCATTCCTTAAGAAGGTGATCCTCTGAGCCCAACGGGTGACAGTCCCAATGCAAGTCACAGGGGGCAAGAGTGCTCAAAAGCCCCCTTGGCTCGCAAAGGCATTCAGGAACACCTGAAAGCTGAAAAGGAGGCATACATCCAGTGGAAGGGAGGGGCTATCACCAAAGAGGATTATACCTCCATCGCTCAAATCTCTACGGAGGCTGTCAGGAAGGCCAAGGCAGAGATGGAAGTAGGGCTAGCAACAAGGATCAAGGCCAACAAAAAGTCCATTTTTAAATACTAGGGAGTAAAAAGAAGTCACCAGGCAATGGGGTGCCCCTGCAGGGTATGCTTGGCAATCTGGTGGTTGCACCAGATGAAAAAGCAGACCTTTTTACCAAATTCTTTGCCTCCATTTTTCTAAGCAGGGACTGGGACATCTCCCCCATGGGGATTCAGGATGGACTCAGGAGAGGCTCCGCCAGGCCTAGGGTCAGGGAGGATCAAGTTAAGGAACTTCTGGAGGGGCTGGACATGTTCAAACCAGTGGGTCCAGACACTCTCCACCCCAGGGTGCTGAGGGAATTGTCAGGGGTCATCACGGGGCCCCTGGCACAGCTTTACGAGCACTCATGGTGCTCTGTCCATGTGCCAGAAGACTGGAAGAAGGCAAATGTGGTCCCCATTTTCAAAAACATGAGGAGGGAGGACCCAGGCAACTATAGGCTCGTTAGTCTTACTTCAGTCCTGGGGAAGCTCTTTGAGAAAATTATCCAGGAGCACATCTGTGAGGGACCAGCAGGGGGGGTGATGCTCAAGGGCAACCAGCACGGCTTCATTAGGGGCAGGTCCTGTCAGACCAACTTGATTGCCTTTTACAATCAGGTCACAAAATCATTGGACGCAGGTGTTGTGGTGGATGTAGTCTTTCTGGACTTCAGGAAGGCCTTTGACACTGTCTCCCACCTCATTCTCATTAAAAATCTAGGTGACTGTGACATTGATGCCTACATAGTCAGATGGGTCGCAAATTGGCTAGGGAGCTGCACCCAGAGAGTGGTGGTGGATGGGTCATATTCGACCTGGAGGGATGTGGGCAGTGGAGTCCCCCAGGGCTTGGCCATCGGGCCCGTACTGTTCGATTTTTCTATCAGCGGCTTGGATGAGGGGGTGATAAGCACCCTGTTCAAATTCACTGATGACACCAAGATTTGGGGCGAGGTGGGCATGCTAGAAGGGAGGGACAGGATACAATGGGACCTGGACAGGTTACAGGGGTGGGCGAATGTGAATAGGATGGGATTCAATACTGACAAGTGCAGGGTACTGCACTTGGGCAGAAAGAATCAACAGCATACCTACAGGCTGGGGAACTCCCTTCTCAAAAGCACAGAGGCAGAAAGAGATCTTGGGGTCATTATCGATTCTAAAACAAACATGTGCCTCCAATGTGGGGACGCAGTCAATAAGGCTAACTGCACCTTGTCATGTATTCAAAGATGCATCACGAGCAGGTCCAAGGAGGTGATCCTCCCCCTCTGTGCAACACTGGTCAGGCCACAGTTGGAGTACTGCGTCCAGGTCTGGGCCCCACACTTCAAGAGGTATGTGGCCAGCATCAAGAGGGTCCAGAGGAGGGCCACTTGCATGATTAAAGGACAGCAGGGCAGACCCTATGAGGAGAAGCTATAGGACCTGAACCTGTTCAGCCTTCACAAGAGAAGGTTGAGAGGGGATCTAGCGGCCATCTATAAACTAACCAGGGGGGACCAGAGTGGAATGGATGAGACCCTGTTCCCCCGAGCACCTCCTAGAGTAACAAGGAATAACGGCCACAAGCTGGCAGACAGTAGATTCAGGCTAGACATCAGGAGGTGCTACTTCACAGTCAGGGTGGCCAGGATCTGGAACCAGCTTCCAAGGGAAGTGGTGCTGGCTCCTACCCTAGGGGTCTTTAAAAGGAGGCATGATAATTACCTAGCTCGGGTCATATGAGCTTAAACTTACCAGGGGTCATATAAGCCCAGTATTCATTCCTGCCCAGGGCAGGGGGTCAGACTTGATGATCTGCTCAGGTCCCTTCCGACCCTACATCTATGAACCTACTCACATGCATGACACCACCACCACCTGGCCAAATTCACTGCCCACCTGCAGTGTGGGCAACCCAGCTCCTGCCTTTGTGCAGAACACAACCACCCCTGGCTCCCTGATGTGTGCACAGCTCAGCCACCCTGGCCCCCATCTGCTATGCTGCCCTGCCTTCAGGAACAGGGGCAGAAAGTGGAAGCCAGAGGAGGGCAGGGGAGCCCAAAGAACTGGGGCTGCCATGGCAGGAGCAGTAATGGCAGGGGTAATGGCAGCCAGGCTATACTAACCCTTGGGGAGGTCGCATGAGGCCTGCAAGCCACCACTTGGACAGCACTGGTTTAATAGGCTGTGCTTTAGGAAAACTGTTATTTTATTGTTAGTTTTTTCTTTCCCTTTGTGGAAAAACACTCTGTTCATATGGCACTGACTGCTGGCATTTCAGAAATATAAATTGACTGAAAACTTTTTTTTTTTTGAAAACCAATTTATTTTGCCTTAACCAGCAGGCTGAAAAAGTCCTTCCTTTTCTGGTGAACTTTCTGAACATTGCCTTGAGCAAACAAGGTACAGATTTCTTTTACAATTCATTTTTGGCACAAGGACATCTTTTAACCAGACCGTATTAGACTTTCAAGCTTATAAACCTCTCTTAACTACACACAAGCTTATTGTAAGTGTATTTCAGAGTCCATGCTTAATGCACTCAAAAAATCTCATAATTAGAACTGACTCATTTTCTGAGATCATTTCCTCTATCTGATAGAAGAAAGATTTTACATATTTCTGAGGAGCAAACTTTTTTACTTTGAACTTGAAATCTTTAGAAAGTTAAGGCACAATGCAGACAAAATATTAATAGTTAACCAACAAGAGAAAAAATAATTGAAATGCTAAATATCTGATTTTGTCAGAAAATAGATACGTTATAACTAGCAACAACTTCAGATTTCTTATGATAATTATTTTAAAAATCTCAGCAGAAAAAGCCAGTAGAGTCAACTTTCTTGGGAACTTCAAACACACTTTGATGGAAGTCTGTTCTCAGTCTTGATCTGAGCTAGAGAAAAATGTAGTAATTGTGTTTGAGATGAAAAATGAGTATTAAATCTAAGTGTTTAAAAGTGTATTTTTTTCTGGGTGATGACACTTGTGTGTTTAATTATGATGGGTTTTTTTCTTTAATAAAATATGTATAATTTTACCTAATTTAAAATGAAGACTACAGAAAGCCTAGTAAAAAACCTTGTTATATTAGCATCTATTTGTTTCAAGACAGTGGCAAATTTATTTTTCTTCCTAAGGACAAACAGTAGCAATTGTGTTTTACCCCAAATCCTTGTGTTCTTCTCCCTTCTCAGATTGGAGTGTATAAACAACAACCATATTAGCTGACCCTGATGGTGGCTCAACAAACCTCTGTTACGAGAACGAGGCTTTATTTTCCTGTTTCTTATTCAAGTTAATGGAAATGTTTTCATTGACTACATATAGCTGGAGCAGGCTGTGAGAAAACATTGCCTCCTTGACATTGTATCACCTTCATGCATAGTTTAATCAATCTGGGCCTGAGCCAAACCCCCATATCTGAGCATCTCCAAAGTACGTAACATTAAAGATCCAGACATTAAGGGAATAGTTATATTTTTAAAAAACAAAATAGAAACTGGTGAGGGAAAACCCAAAATGAACCCCACTAAAAACTGCAAATGTTCCAGTAAGCATTTCTTTCACTTTTGTTGTTCTTTTATTGAACAATCAGAAACTCAGAGTGGGTGGGTGGGGATGTGAACATTTTCCAGAATAATTTTTCTTTTATAGAAAATGTATTTTTCTTGTATTTAGAAAAGTTTTACATAGGTTATTCCAATCAGCTGTAGGGTAGGATATACATGGAAAGAGAGGTAGGGTTTTGAAAAATGTAAAACTCCTCTAACTATATTTATGGAACACAAGAGACAGATATATGATACTGAGCTTTTTGTACTTTGAGAGACCTGCGCTACTTTTTATTGTAAATGAGGTGTTCTTCTGAGGTTAGTGGGACTCTTTGAAATCAAAGGTTCACTATATACTGGATCCTGATGCTTCGTGAAGAGTCAGAGGGAAAGTGAAAAGTCTCCAAAGCCAGTTCTATTTATCAGCTATGATCCCTTGCCTCCATGGTCCCCCTGTACTTTCCTAGAACTTCAGACAGGGCAAGCTATACTTATAAAACGATACCAAGTGCATGTCATGCCCAAAAGCTGCTCTGACATTTGTTCTGACTATACAGTTGGTCCAATAAAAGATATCACTAAAAAACCTTTGCTTCTCTGATTTACTATATGCATGGGCAGATATAGGATTTTGAAAAGGAGGGTGCAGGTGCTGTGGCATGTCATCACAAATAACACAACACATATTTTTTTTCCAGTTAAAGGGGAACCAGAGGAACTAATGTGCCAGGGGGCTAGCACCAAGGTTAAGATCAAAGCAAAAACAAGATAACTGTTGGAATGTGCACTAATTTGCTAGATTATATATAAAGCTTAAAAATCACAACAAACTAGGCGAAAATAGTCAAAATAGAAGTTATTGTGTCATTAGTCCTGTAGTCGGTATAGCTAAATGCACATCTCATTCAGATTCATTAAACAAAATCTAGGCTTCTTGAGCCTCTTGACAATGCCTCCAGTATCTCATTGTCAGTCATTCCTGAGTTAATATTACCACACCTGAATTACGGTTTTTAGCTAGAGCTAAAACATTCCTGCAGGACCATGAAATAGAAGAGAGACATTACCAGGAATGGCTAACAGATAAAAAAATTGCAGAAGGATAGTTTAAATAGTGGAACATCAAGGCCATTAAAAAGGATAGAGTGCCATTAACACTTGTAGAGTGGAGAGATATTAGCAGGAATCAGGGAGATGATAATGACTCATAAAGCAGCTGACTATCTCAGCATTGCCTGAACAGAAGTGCTGCAGCCACTCCCAGGTAGTTGGTTTTAAAGTTTGGGAGGAGCAGGAATCAAAAGCTGGGGGGGTGCAGCTGCACAACTGGACCCTCCAGGATTATACAGTATGTATACAGCAGCAGAGAGTTCTCTCCTCATGGATACCCTACCCTTAAATGTCCTTATTTCCCCCCAACATGCTACTTTTTCATTGCGGATAATTACTAATGTTAATCCAGGGAGGAAAGGAGGGGGAAAAAAGGAAGCAGAGGTGTGACAATGGGCAGTAAGACATGGAACAGTGCTGTAGGAGTTGAAAGTAAAGGAAAGCTATGCATGGTGTAGGGAGAGCTACAGAGCCATCAGGTCTCCCAACCTCTTTGACTGCCTGGTATGGAAGATTACTACTTCAATTCAGTCCATAGTTTACTCAGATGGCTAGTCTGAAAGCAGGCATAGGTGTTGTAGGACATATCTACATGTTGCCATACAGCGATGTTGCTATGGCACCATGCTTTAGTACTTCCTTTTGGAAGTCCTTTGCTGCTACATCACCATAGAGGTGCACTATAGCTGGGGCACACGCCCCTATGGTGACATAGCTGGTGATCATGTGTAGACATACGTGATTGCTACATTGCTACATCAACATAGGGTGATGTATAGGCGCCCCTAGACTAGAACAGCATGGGCAATACCCATTGGGTTGTATAACTGTGATTTATGTCAAGTATGACTGAGCAGACTAGGAGAGTTATAGCAACACACATACTGTCTAGAGAAGCATAGTAGAGTGTATTGTTATACTTGCTTTCTGCATCCTTAGCTTCTGTGCTTGGATTATACATGCTTCAGAAAACCTGGTCTGTAATATGAAATAAGCAAAGAATAAAATAAAAAATGTGTCTTTGATATTTCTATTCTATTTTGGTGAAAGGCATACAGCTACTGTAAAGTATCTGTGTACCGTATTAGGCTAAGCTGTATTTGTAGACGTAAATTATGTATTTTTGTCCAATTAGTATTATTTATTTATATTACTGCAATGTCTACAGGCAAGCTCACACCAAGAGGGAAGCCCTGTCATGCTGAATAGCAATATGGTAAGACACCATGTCTGTCCCAAGTACCAAGCAAGAAGGCAGTGTTTAAATGATACTGTACATATAGCAACAGAAGAAAATATGTTTTATTAAAATAAAGGTGCCAATCAACTAGTGGTTCAAAGACTCAAGAGGTTCACAAACAAGCTAAAATCCCTAGTGCTTACAAGCACCTCCTCCTCTTCAGCTTTAAAACTTTTGAACTGGGATGTCTTAGAGCTGTCACAGTCAGTTGGTTTGATTAATACATTGTCTTTTGGGACATCATGTAAGCCACAATACACACACGGTACAGAAAATTTCACACTGCCTTCAAAACAGGTAAAATTTACTGTACATTCTTGCCAGTTGCATGAAGAGGTGAAAATTGTCTCTTATTGCCCATGCAGTTTCACACAATTTACTACCAGGTACAAAGTCTGTTTTTGTGTTAGGAAAAATGGTATTTTTTGTTCTTGCAAATCTGCTGTGACTAACTACCACCATTACATCTTCTAGATGACTTTAAAAAAATCTTTGCTTTACATTACGCAAAGAAACTGCCAGCTACTTACAGCTATTTCCACCTGCATCCATTTTTATTAATGGTGATACTGGCCCTATAATCCTTACATCAGTACCTACTTCCACAGTGTGCATTTTGGACAAGGCCAAAAGCAAATGACATTCATCATTCACATTATAAGCAAAAGAAAGCTTAAGAATGAACTTTGGATTTAACTAAGTCAATTAAAAATCACAATACTGAACAAAAAGAAGCTTTTAGGATATCCTAAGTAAAGAATACCACTTAGCATCTACTTATTTGTTGACTAGAAGCAGTTGGCCATGCATCTCCTAAACTGGACCATTAGCAAGAAAAAATTGCAAATGTGTCTTTCTCTTTAAATTCAAACAATTGTTCCCAGCATAGGAAGAACAATTACCTTTCCCAGGTCTAGGAAACTGCTCGAAAATGAGGTTAAATGCAATTACCTGGTGTCTAATTGACCTTAAGTCCCAGAAATTCTGCCCTGTCCTGTCCTGTTCTATCCTTACACTGCACCTGTCATGCAGGTCACTGCACCTAATTACCCAGAAACACATTAAACTTTGACTAAAAGATATACCCACAGTTCTTTATTATTTAATTCTATTAACATCATTTAGTCATGGACCAGAATCACCATGTGCTAGGCACTGTACAAACAAAAGGCCAAAAAATGGTCCTTGCCCCAGACAGCTTGCATGTCAGAGTAAAACAAGGTAAAACAGACTGATACATAAAAAGGGGGGTAAAAGGAAGCAGTGAAACACCCTTGGTCAGCAGAAGAAACAATGCTAGCATTTCACAATGCTGCTAAACTTACCCCTGACAATTTTTGCAGTCATTATATTTGTTCTAACTTCCTCTCCACCGGGGAAAAATGTATATGATTTGGGTTTTCCTTCCTCTTATGTAGGAATAACAAACAAACCTTCTTTGTAAAAATGCATTTCATTTTATGCTCATTCTCTACTTTGTTCTCTCTCTGATTAGCCACATAGATACCAAATATAAAAGAAATGAAAACACTAATTATTGGGCCAAAACACTTCATAAAATGAAAAAGGTGTAAACAAAAGAGGTGCAGGTAAAAGGGAGCTTTGTCATGCTCCTCCTAAATTAGCAGGTTCTCAACCCTGGGTCATGACTGAAATGAGGGTCGCGGGGGCAATGCTGGCAGCACTGCATACATAAGATGAGCTGCACTCCATGCCAGGAGCTCCCACTCCAGCCACTGCTGCCACCACTGCCACACTCTGCTCCCAGCAGTGGGTCACAGAAAAAAAAGGTTGGGACCCACTGTCCTAGATACACTAAATGGACTGAGTAATTTGTAAAAGAAGGGCACGCATGTTAAATTGAAATGGAGGCCTGGTCAGAAGGAAAATACCCAATTCAATTCATCCTTGAAACTTGCCAAAGTTCTCTTTAGTCTTATGGACTAAGTAGAGAAGTTACACTTATTGCGTGGTAAGAATACAGAAAGCAACCTGCAGCTGTAACTCAACAAGCAATCAGGGAATATAGAGTGCTGTAATATGATGAATACTACTCTAAGATAACCCTCAATGGATACATTCTCAGACTTTAGTGCTGTAAGTTAGAGCACCATAACAAACATCTGTACCAGATCCCATTGCAACTCATGGTAAGTTGCATTCCTCCAATGGGTCGCCAACTGGTTAGAAAGTTGCACCCAGAGGGTGGTAGTGGATGGGTCCTTCTCGACCTGGAAGGACGTGAAAAGTGGGGTCCCACAGGGCTCGGTCCTTGGGCCCGCCCTGTTCCACATCTTCATCAGTGATTTGGATGAGGGGTGCAAAGCACCCTGTTCAAGTTTGCTGATGACACTAAGATGTGGGGGGATGTGGGCACAATAAAGGGGAGCAACAGGCTACAGTTGGACCTAGATAGGTTACAAGGATGGGCGGAGGAGAATAGGATGGGGTTTAACACAGACAAGTGTAAGGTGATGCACCTGGGGAGGAACAATCGGCACCATACATACAGGCTGGAGAACTCCCCTCTTGTCAGCACGGAGGTGGAAAAGGATCTGGGAGTCATTATTGACTCCAAGATGAACATGAGTCGGCAATGTGGGGAGGCGGCTAGGAAGGCCAACTGCACCTTGTCGTGCATCCACAGATGCATCTCGAGCAGGTCCAAGGAGGTGATCCTCCCCCTCTATGCGGCACTGGTCAGGCCGCAGCTGGAGTACTGCGTCCAGTTCTGGGCGCCGCACTTTAAGAGGGATGTGGACAGCATCGAGAGGGTCCAGAGGAGGGCCACTCGTATGATCAAGGGACAGCAGGGTAGGTCCTATGAGGAAAGGTTGCGGGACCTGAACCTGTTCAGCCTTCAAAAGAGAAGGCTGAGGGGGGATCTTGTGGCCTGTTATAAACTGGTTAGGGGGGATCAGCAGGCGCTGGGGGAGTCCCTGTTCCCCTGAGCGCTGCAAGGAGTGACCAGGAACAACGGTCACAAGCTGGAGGAGGGAAGGTTTAAGTTGGACATCAGGAGGCGCTACTTCATGGTCAGGGCGGCTAGGGTCTGGAACCAGCTTCCAAGTGAGGTGGTGCAGGCTCCCACCCTGGGAGTTTTTAAGAGGAGGTTGGATGACCACCTTACTGGGGTCGTTTGACCCCAGTACTCTTTCCTGCCATGGCAGGGGGTCGGACTAGATGATCTGCTCAGGTCCCTTCCGACCCTAGAAACTATGAAACTATGACTCCCCATGGAGCATTGTAGCACCCCACTCACCCCCCTCAAAGGGCAGCGGTTTAGCTTAAACCAAAGCTCCTCTCCTCTGCCTGAATATTGGATCAGCCCCACCCCCGGCTCTCAGTGACCCAAGGTGGTAAAGCCCCTGTTTCCAACCCCCCACCTTATTCCTTCAAGCCAGCTATGAGCCACTGTCTGGTGTTAGCACTCAGCTGCTGGGGGTTCCTGGCATTGGTGAAGGGTCCCAAAGAAAAAGGGGCAGCCCATCAAGCCACTGCAATCCAAAGTCCTGCTGCTGGGGAGCTGCACAGCTTCTGCAAGGAAAGGTTGCCCCCTGGGCTCTGGTTCGAGTTCCAGGGTGGGCAACATTGCACAGTTTTTGTTTAATTAAACACACTAACAGCTTGGGAGTTTCAAGATTTGATTAAATGAGGCACGTATCTTCCTCAGGCCACATTCCCCTGCACCTCAGTGTGTGCCCCGGGAGGAGCTGGGGAGGGAAAGAGGAAGGGGGACTATGTCGGTTGTGTGCAATGCTGTCCAGGACAAACAGAGGAACCCAGGGCTGGAGTATGCCCCAGTGCCAGGGCATGGGCACTTGAAGACCTCCACTCTACTCATCCAGGGAGGGCTCCTGGTGTACATGGTTGTGGAGCTACTCAGTCAGGGCTTTGCAGATCCTGACAGACTACTGTTGTGGAGAGCCAGGACCTCCAATATCAGAGTGAGGGGGGGAGGAATACAGGCATCTGACATACACACACACACACACACACACGAGCCATCCAGGACATGCACATGCACACACAAATGTACAAATGTATGCACACACATAGACCCCAGGTGTCTGGGGTACATGCACACACAAACACACCCACACACACAGAACCCAGGCATCTGGGGCATGCACACTCATGTACACACAGACACACACAAACACAGAACCCAGGCATCCAGGACACACACACACACAGACTTGGCAGGTGCATGGTACAATGGGGGGCATGCATGGGACAGCCAGCTGGTGGCTCATGGCCATGATGAGCCACTGCTGCATAAGGTCCCGGTGGGTGGTAGTGATGTCCCCATCAGCCAATCAGGGATGGCTCAGCCATTTGGCTTCACTCAGCAGTCTTTAGCAGTATGGGGAGCCAGGGGGCATGCTGGGAGCTCCCCCTACCTGCTGGGCTTGGATCATGCAGGCAGACTCCCAGCACTGCCCTTCACCCACCATGAGAGCTAACTTATGTTCTGCTTCCTCACAACCTACCCATGGGCTCAAAGAGTAAATCTTTAAAGTCAGAGCACTTACACAGTGAGCTTCTTGAATGCCTGTACTTAGCCTTAAACTGAAAAGATTATTTTGGCAACTGGTAAGTGATTGTAACTCTAACTTCTAGATGGGGCAGATCCCGGATTTCCCAAAGTGAATTGTGGAAGCAGCGAACTGTGCATGGCTGCACCTATTGCTCTCAGCCTCCTTCTACCACCAATGTGAGTGCCACAGGAGTTTCCACAGACATGTTTAAAACCCTAAAGCACATGAAAATCCCCCTCCCTTTCCCATCATGCTCAGGGGTACACTCTTTGACCTTCCCTTCCCCCACTTCTCCCTGCTGCTGCTGCTTTCCCCACTACCACAAGAGGTTGGGAAAACTGCAAAACCACTTCTGCCCCCCCCCAACCAGGCTGCACAGGGACTGGGCTCAGCTGGGGATGGGGACTGGGTAGGAAAGGGGAAAGTACTCTTCCACCATGCTCTTGCTCTTGTTCCCATCCCCAGCTGAGCCCCACTCTGCACAGCCAGGCTGGAGTGGGGGGAGTTCCCTCTACCCCCAGGACAGAAAGGAAAGTAGCAGTGGTGGTAGGCAGAGGAGAGAGGATAGAAAAGAGGGGAGGAAATACATCTGAGATGAAGGGAAAGGGAGGAGTGATTTTCATAGATTTCATAGAGATTAGTGCTGGAAGGGACCTCAAAAGATCATCATTTTAATTTGCTTCAGGGACTTTAAAAAGTTACCAGAGTCCCCCACAACGTGTTCCAGTCCAGCAGGAGAGTGCAGCCATGCCACTTATCCCTTTGAATCTTCACTTGCTGCTATATTACTCACTTGAATATCAGCAGCTCCAAAGCAAGCCATATATCTTGTGTTTGGAGCAATGGTTAACTTAAGCTAGATACTCTTGTTTGTGCGTGTGAATAGGGTATAGGCCAACCTCAAGCAATAGCTTGAGCTAAAAATGCACAAGCCTTTAGGGTCCTTCCTGTGCTTTGGAACCAGGAACTCACTTTTTTCCATTTCAAATTCTATATTCCTCTTCCCTCCACATCCCAAAGTCCCTTTATATGTCCTTAGTCTGGGTAGAAACAAATGTATGTCTCTTCTGAGGGGGATGTCCCACCCTAAGGTAGCCAGCCAGACTGTTACTGGACATGAAGACGTGAATGAATTCACATATATATTGTGTTTGAAATGTTGGGCTTCATCTCAAAACACTGTCTGCATTTCCTACATATAGACTAGCCAGAGGTCCAGAAAAGTAGTAGTACAAAATAGAACAATTGAAATGAGATGTGGCTGATAGCAGTATACTTTTTTTAAAAAAATATTTCCCTCAGTCTCCACAATTTCACTTTTTGTGAAGTTTTATGCATCTCTAGATTATGATATCATTTCTGTTACAGAATGGTACATATGTATTATTACTAAAGGAAGATTTTCAATGTATATCCCAAATATTACCACTTCTGGTTCATGCTGTCTTTCATGTTCACCTGTGAAGTGTACAAGAGCCAGGTTACTCTGTACATGGTGATTCAGGTGCTATAGTATTTGTAAAGAATATGCAATCAAAGAATATCAACAAACCGTAATTGACATCACCATTACCTTCTTATCACATCCAGAATTATCCTCTTGATTGATGCAGAGAGATGTGCAATCACTTGTAATTGATTGGAATTCATTCAGTATAGAATAACATGTTGATTAATTGTCCTCAAAAAATAATGACTAGTTATAACTGATATCAATAAAAGGACTTATCTTTTGTCAGTCCATATTTGTGGGCCTTCTGCTCCAACCATTCATAAGTTTTATATTACAGTATGCATGTTGTGTGCAGCAGGAAAAAGCCTTGGTTGTTGAACATTAACGTAGCTGGCTTCAGGGGGTATAGCTATTAGGGGTGTGTAAAACGGGCTGTATTTGATTTGGATTTGGATTAAACCTGAATCAGGGACAATGATTCTATTAATTGGTTCAGATCACTGTCCCCAATTCTATTCGGCTGAATCCAAATCTGAAGATTCAATGCTGATTCAAAGAATCAGAGATTCAGCCATAGACAAAGCTTTAAATGTTTTTTCTACATACCTCAAGGTACCAGGCAGAGCTCATGAACACTGTGATGGTGGGATGGATGGAGTGTCCCACAGGAGCGTGGGAAGGCCCCCTGCATGCTCAGTGGTGAACCCAGAAGTGGGTCTTTTGATTCGATTTGGATTTGGAGATTCGGCCACTGAATTGAGCTGAATCTCCACTGAATCAAATCAGCAACCAAAGCTTCACACAGCCCTAATAGCTATAGTCTTCAGGGTAATTACCAACAGACTCCAGAGTCACGTGTATCAACATCTCCATTTTTTATCACAGAGATGCTGATACACGTGATGCTTTGGGCACTTCAATTAAAGTGGCTCTCAGAGCTGCTCTAATTAAAGTGCCCCTCCTCCCCCCATCTATAAATGTCCTAATATACTATTTTAGGAGGGAAAGATTGTCTTATTGAAGTCAATGGACCTGTGGAGATTTATTCACTGTACACACTTTCATCACTGGGAATCAGCACTGTATTTTCACTGAGGTTGTATTTTCAATGAAGAAAACAATACACAGTTCCAGAAGTGATCCATGCAGGAGACATACTCAGTTAGTCAACTAGATAACACATCTGATTTTTGCCATCAAAGGTGTAATTGGTCATAAGAAGCCAAATTATTTTAAAATTTAATCTGGTGTAATCCCATTGGCTTTACTGGAGTTGCAATAATCAGAATCAGAACAGGTTTCAGACAGGTTGTGGAAAAGCATTGAGCCAAATTAGAATAATTTTGTATTTATTTTTGCTCCTTTTTACCTTGCACAATGTGTATAATCTTAGTTACATTTCCTTTAAACAAACTCCATATCAGACAATCACATAAGGTAACTTTTCTCTACATATTAATGTTGTAAATTGCCTACAAAATTTCACAGGGCAATGTAATAGATTTGTATTAGTGTAAATATAGCCCACTGTAACAGGAAACCACTTACCCTTGTTACCTGAAGCAAGTGCAGCTTTCAAGGAAGGAGCTGTGCAACTTGCGTCTGTTGCCAAGTGGTCTACAGGGCTCAGCCTGGAGATTGCAGGTAACAGAACACCTGGCTGCTGCATAGGGGATGAGCTGCACCTGGGCTCTATTAACAACAAGCCAGGGGAGGAACAAGGGCTATATAAGCCTGAACCTGGAGCCCAAGGTTCAGACCCTCACTATAGAGGAGCTCTACAGACAGGCTACATATGAAGAGATAAATTCTTTGAGGTTTGTGTTATACTGGAGAACCAAACTGTGGATGTAGGGGAGGAAGAGGCCACCTCTCAGGGTGTCAATGGGACTGGGGTAGGGTTTGCTATCAGAAATAAGCATATGTCATTGTGTGAAGCTCTGACTGCAGTGTCCATATGTACCCTAACACTTCAAGTTAGACTACTGAAGGGATCTATCAACCTCATCAGGGTCTATGCTCTAAATCTGCAGGCTAGTGATAAGGAGAAGGGTGGCTTTTATCAACAGTTAGAAGAACTGATCAGCAGAATACCACGGAAGGAGCCCATCCTAATACTAGGAGACTTCAGAGCAAGAGTTGGGTCCAATGCTGAGATCGGCCTTGGATTCTAGGTGGGCATGACATTGGACATATGAACAACAAAGGTCAGATAGTTTTTGAGCTATAGCTCTGTGCCAATCAAATCTTATTGGTGACCAGCACCTTCTTTGCTGGTAACATCAGAAGAAGAACGTCATGGAGACACCCAAGGTCCAAGTACTGGCATCAGCTGGATTTGGTATTGACAAGACATACACACTTGAAAGATATCCTGCATTACACAATCCTTTCAAAGTGCAGACTGTGACAGACCACTCTCTTGTCTGCTGCACAATGAAATTTCAAGCTAAGAAGATCCACCACAATAAACCTGCCAGACACCTTCATATTGATTTATGCCAAATCAACTATCCTCTCAAGAAATGGTTTTTCAATGAAGAAGTAGCAACGTCAACCAGAATGAATGAAACTGCATTAGGTGCATGGGAAGTCCTGAAGACAAGTATGTACAATGCAGCAATGAAAATTTTTGGAAAAAATACTCAGAAAAACATGAACTGGTTTGTAGACCATTCAGAGGTACTGCTGCCACTTATTGAGAGAGAAAAAAAAACCCCTGCCCTAACACCTACAAGTCTAGTCCCACTATTAATTCACTCAACAACCTAAAAGAAGCTCATAAGGCTGTTCAAACAGCTTCCAGGAGTGTGCTCAAGAATTTTGGCTGGGTCTGTGTAACAGCTTGCAACAAGTGACGGATGCAGGTGACTGTAGACGGTTGTATGAGGGTATTAGAAAGGCTGTTGGGCCAACAAAGTACAAGATAGCTCTGTTGAAAGACCTGGATGGTACCGCCATAACTGATAAGGGGAAGCAACTGGAGAGGTGGATTGAGCACTGTGGAATGCTATACTCAAGGGATCCTGTAGTAGACCAACATGTACTAGACGAATTGCCTGGGTTTGAAGTAGTGACTTCACTGGATGCCAAACCTACACTAAAGGAACCTGAAGAATGCATAAAAAGATTGCCAGTGATAAAGCTGCAGGATCTGCCTGTTTACCTGATGAAACTGACAGATGTGCAAACAAAGGCTTGCTGCAAAGATTGCATGAGGTACTGCTACTCTGTTGGAAGAAAGAAACTGTTCTGCAAGATTTCAAGGATGCTTGTTTATCCAATTCAATAGAAACAAAGGAGACAGAAGTGATGGTAATAACCACAGAGGTATATCTCTTCTCAACATCATGGGAAAATATTATTCTACCTAGACTTCAAACATTAGCTGAGAGAATCCATTCTGAGAGCCAGCGTGGCTTCCGCTCAAAAAGGTCCACCATAGTTATGAACTTCTCTGTAAGACAACTGCAGAAAAAGTGCAGAAAGAAGCATGTCCCTGTACATGGCTTTTATAGATCTAACAAAAGTCTTTGACACAGTTAGTCAGTCAGGGCTTTACACTGTTCTGAAGACATTTGATTGTCCACCTGCACCGCTGAGCCTTGTGAAATCCTTACACGATAACATGAAGGCAACTGTAATGTATGAAAACCAAGAGTCTGACTCATTCAACTTCAGCAATGGAGTTAAGCAGGGCTGTGTACTGGCTCCAACATTGTTTCACATTTACTTATCATTCCTTCTTCAACACGTGTTCTATGATTTTTGAGAAGGGGTCTATCTCAGCACAAAACATGATGGAGGACTGTTTAACATTGCAAGGTTCAGAGCTAAGACAAAGGTAAAGGAGATCACCATAAGGGACCTGTTGTTTGCAGATGATGCAACCTTTGTGGCTCACAATTTTGATGCCCTACGACATCTCGTTACCAAGTTCTCTGACACATACAAAATCTTAGGGCTAGAAATAAGCTTGAAGACAACTGTTACCATGCATCAAGGCTCTTCAGAACTAGTTCTAGATATCACCCTAGATGGTACTGGTCTGGATATTCTTGACCAATTTTTCTACTTCGGCTCTACTGTTAACAGCATTGTATATCTTGATGCTGAGCTCAATAGTAGAAGTAGCAAAGTAGCCAGGAATTTTGGTCTTTTGCAAGACAGAGCCTGGAACAATAACAAACTGTCAACTAAAGTGAAAATCTGTATTTATGAGATGTGTTATATCCACTCTTCTATATGGCTCAGAAACATAGATGACCTACACCAGACATATTAAAAGACTAAACCAATGTCAAAATTCACTTCTAAACTGGGGAGACAACAATGATTTTGGGGATAAAACCAGAGATTTCAAATAGGAATCCATAGGGTCAAAAACATTCTGACCTAGTGTGAACTTTCTGAGTTCTTTGCAACAGAAAAAAATACTCAATTTTTAATTAAAAATTAGTGAAAACTAAGAGCTGGCATTTTCTGAGGGTGCCTTCATTCTAACGAGGGGTGCCTTGAGTCTAAAAATTTGAGAACCATTGGAATAGACTGCCATTTAGCAATAGTTTATGTAGCACAGGGGTGGGCAAAATGTGGCCCACGGGCCAGATGCAGCCCGCCAGGCCATTCTATTTGGCTCACAGGGCACCTAAAAAATTTAGAAAATGAATACTTATCTGTCTCTGGCTGCCTGTCATGCAGCCCTCGATGGCTTGCCAAAACTCAGTAAGCAGCCCTCTGCCCAAAATAATTGCCCGCCTCTGATGTAGCATCTACTACTACTGCACAATATATGTAGTGGTTAGAGGAAAAGGTAAAATCAATAATGTCTATATGCTTTAACATTATAGCTTCCCTTTGCTTAATTAAACAGGACCTGATTAGCCCAGGTAGCTGTTAGCTTTGGCCTGTGAGAGAAAAATCATCTATATACTTACAGTGTTTTCCTCTGTCAGGGCTTTTCTTCCCAGCACCGATTAATTTGAGTCAGTATATTCACTGAAGCTAGCCTACCTTTATTGCTTTATACTTTGTCAAAGAGCATGGAGGCCAGGTACAGAAGTTACATTTATTGAGCAGTAGGTGTACAGAAATCATTTTACAGCCATAACCGAACAGACAGTCAGGCACATAGAGCACTGTAAAAATGGTGGATCCCAGTCTGAGATAGCCCTAGATGGATGTGGTATCAGAATACAGTGCTGTAGGTTAGAGAGCCATAATGAACATCTGTACCAAATCCCATTGTGACTCACAATAGGTCACAGCCCACTAGCAATATAAGGAGTTTTATAGCACACCACTCACTTCCCTTTGCAGGGTGCTGGTCTTGCCTAGGTTAGGCCTTGTCTCTGCCCAAGTGCTGGCACAGCCCTGCCCCCAGGCTGGGCCACCCATGTCCTCTCTCTGGGTAGTATAGATCCATCCACACAAAGAAAACTGCTTATTTCTGATTTTTTTAATTGAATATTGTCATGGGTGTAGGTGAACAAATGCTGACTGTGGGTCTGCTGCTATTTTGCCTCTGCTCACAGTTAACCCATCTGAAGAACTGATTCATCTGCACTGATTTCTGACAATGGGCAAGTTCTCTAATGGAAAAAAATGTACTTGAACATACCCCAAATTTACATCAGCACACCTACACATAGTAATATGTGGCATCACTACTTTCCAAATTGTCTGGAGAAACTGGGTCCATGTGTAAAATATAGACTGTGAAAGGCACTTATACTGCCTATGCTCAATACAGGATGCAGGACCAGAAACCCATGAGTCCAGCTCACAGACACAAAGTCCCAGAAACCTTGGGTGCATTCAATAGCCTATAAAGAAGCAGAAAGTATTTCTTTGTTGATATGTCTTAAAGCCATTTTTTAATAATCCTGGTAACTTGAGTAATGGTTTGAAATCATGTGCATGTGATAGGAAACTGGTTCAGACAGCCTGTTACAGAGTGTGAGGTATGCTTCTGGGAATCCCATAGATACATACATAGGGCAACTGGGACTGGGAACTCTGGTTTTGTCAAGCTCCCACACTTTGTATTATTAGCTACTGTTTTTCAGTTGTCACTTTTCCTGGCTATATTAATAATAACAGCCAATGGTCTTGCTAGTCTTAATGTAGTGTTCCCTTCTTAGAGCAAACCACCATTAAAAACAAAGTCTCTAGGAAACAGCCTCTATGATATAACCCTTATGAAACACCTCACATTCTTCAATGGGAGGAGAGGAAACTTTCTCCACCCTCCCAATCTGCTGGCTGCAAAAGAAGTAGTGATTTGATTTTCCCTTTTGAACCCAGTAGTTTCCCTAAAATCTGTACAGAATTTTGGAAGGCAACAGACAAGCAGGGTCACTCTCCTGAAGCCCTAGTGAGTGGAGTCAATCAGGTTATCCCATTTGCCTGCTCATGCCCCAGAAAGGATGATTTAGGATCACCACATACTTGGTACTGTGTCAATATGCCATCAGTTCTTTTTTAATTACCTAATTAGCTGGTGCCGCAGGCTACCCCCTGTGATCATAGCCCTCTCTCAGGCCATTATGGCCAAGAAGCCCACCAAGGGGTTGGGGTCGAAGGGGGCAGGGAGAGGCTGGGAATGCTGAGGCATAGGGGGAGGGTGAATCATCTGCTCTCCCCCTTTCCCCCACCCACCCCAGCTAAAGCATGGGGCCCAGCCAAGGCACCAGTTCTCCCCTCACCACCAGTCTTGGCTGCTTAAGAGAGCATGTTTCATTCAATGGGGTCATAAATCTGCCAAATTGACACATCCTTGCTATTTCTGTCAGGGCCATGCTGGGCACCATGGGAGATTCGAGGCTAAGCACAGATACCCTGAGCACTTGTGTGTAAACAGCTCCCCCTCCCCCCAAGGCATTCACAAAAAGGCATTGATAGCATTTACTGAGCTCATCAGGCAAAAGGATAAGCAGCAGGTTTTTTTCAGAGCGCAGCCCCAAGTCAGGGACAGAAGACATGAAACAGCTATGTCTGACAACCAATGCAGGAATGAGAAAAAAAATCCCCCCTTTCAAAAAACCCCAGACCTCCCTCCCCTCCTAGAACAGGCCGCATGATGGAAGAAGTCCCACATAGGAATCATTATCTCAGCTGCTTGGTTCCCACTGCCAGGGCGACTCCCAGGTTCTGCACCTGGACAGGCCAGTGAGAAGCCTGGTAGCACTTTTTCCCTTCCCCTCTGATCTGATCCATGGGTGAGGTCCAATGGGCATTGGCTGATTCTGATTCTCACAGCACAGGATGGACCCCCCTGGGCAACCCCCAACCTCTCTCCCATGATTGCAGGTCCATCCCAGACATGAACCTCCTCAACTCCTGCAAGCTAAGCAAGCTGTCCCCTTAAGCAAGTGAAAGATGCATGTACAAGGTGCTACAAAAATAAAGAAAAGATGTTATAAGCTTTAGCTGCAGCCTCTGAGCTCAGGCCATGTTTGTGTACTCCTATCACAGGGAGCTGTGAGACTGGCAAGGGGAATTAATCAGGCTATGTATGAAGGAAATGGATAGGCTGTGGGGTGTTTACACCTGGTCTGCTAAGTCACCTGACTGGGGTCTCCAGGTGGCCACCAGTCAGGCACTGGAGACACGCCATAGTGCAGTGGAGCTGAGACAGTTGCAGCACCAGGATAAGGAGCTGGTCAACCCTTAGACACAAGCCCCACATGTACATCCAGGCCAGTCCTAAAGAAGCATGATAGTACTCAGAATGGGGGGAAAGGGCAGGCTACCAGTCTGCTGGGTCAGGTGGCGTCTCAGGCAGCTTCTGGCAGCAAAGCCCAGCCACCCCATTCTCATCCATCACCCCTTGCTGGAAGGCCTGAGAGAAGCTCTCCAACTCCCCATGGTCCCACTCCTGGGCTGGGTCCTACTATAGGAAAGTGGGGCAAAATTGATGGGGATAGGAAGCCCTCCAGCTTGGGCTGGCTGCCTTACATGAGCCCCAGGTATCAATGAGGGCTACAGATCTATGGTCCTTGAAGGAAGAAACATGGTCTCTGGTGCCCATTGTGGTGATGACTCTCGGCCTGCAGCTCTCAGACTGGAATTGGGTCCACGGTCACACAGCTGTCCAGCTCCTACACAGAGTAGTCCTTGGTCTTGACTCCAGACCCCTGAAAGCAGGGTGCCAGGTCAAACCCCCAGTACCCATACCTCTCCCCTAAGGTTTCATATTTGTTGAGTTCAGGCCCTAAAGCCTTCCCTCTGACCTCAAGACCCCTTCCAGGTTCTATCACCTCGTTCTCAACCCCCCCACCCCACCACCACAAAAAGTTTGCTATTTTGTTTAATTGGGAGGAGAGACTAGGCTGAGACACGGGCAATTTCCAACAGGTTTTCATTATTTAACATAGGAAAAGTTTGGAACATCTTAAACTAAGGCATGTCTCTTCCCCATGCTGCATTCCCCCACACCACAGGGTGTGCCCCTGGAGTGGGTTGGGGAGGGAGAAGGGAAGGTGGATGGTGCCCACACAACTTGGGTTGTTGGCAGTGCCCATAATGCAGGGCCAGAAGAGCCCATGGCAGGAGACCCATGGGCCGGTGCCATGTCACCAATTGGGACAGGCCAGTCTCTGGCCCAGCTCATCTGGGGAGGGCTTCTGGTTCACGCAGGTGAGAAGGCAGTTGGCCAAGGCTTCACAAATCTGGACAGACTACTGCTCTGTGGGTCCAGGCCACATACATCAGTGAGGAGCTTACCCTCTCCTCCATGCCTGCAGTGCCAGGCCAAGTTTGTGTTGAAGTGCTCCTTCCAATGGTCCAGCTTCCCCCTATAGGGCCTCAAAAGCCGGGGCATGAGGGGGTAGGCTGGGCCTTGATGAGGATTGGGGCTGGGGGCAATGATGTCACTGATGACAAAAGCGGGGACTCTGGGAGCATAGCACCAAGTTTCATTACCTCAGGGAACAGGGAGTTGTGTAAGAGGCAGCATCATGGGTTGTATAGGCAGGCTCTGACCCCCTTTCACCTCCCAACAAGGGCTATCTTTTGTTCTGCTTCCTGCTGGAGAAAAAGGGGAAAGCAAAATGACAATGGCACTGTTGCTCTTTACATAACATGGTGTATGCACTGATGAGTTCTTTGCTGGCTGCTGAATCCAATGCACGAGTGACAGTCCCGCCCACAGGTAGGGCACACCCACACACTAGCAATGCTCTGAATTCAAGCAGCAGATTTCTAGACCCTTCACAAGCTTCAGAGTGCAGCACATTCTTCAGGCTCCTCGATTTGGCATTCACCTGATATGACCAACACACCTGAGTCTTTTCCCAACATCCCCATGAATAACGTAAGAGGACAATTTAACATCACTCTGTCTTGCCATCTTATTTGAAGAATTTTATGCAGGCATCTGATATGAAAGTATAAAAAAAAATAGAGCATTTTTTTTCTGTTGCAAAGAACTCAGGAAGTTCATAGTAGGTCAGAATGTTTTTGACACTGTGGATTCCTATTTGAAATCTCTGGTTTTATGCCCCAAATCATTGTTGTCTCCCCAATTTAAAACTGCATTCTGACATCAGTTTTGGTCTTTCTTGCCCAGGGAACAGTCACAAAGTGCTGATTTTACAGGACTTGAAATACTCCTCTCATTCCACTATTTGGCTACAGAGCACAACTGGAGAATATGGCCATTGTGGACACTGCAAAAGGTCTAAAATGGACAGACTGTAAAGATTAGAGTTTCTTTTCTATTGCACTTATCTTTTAAAATCTTTATCCCTTGCTAGCTTTTTTGGCATAAGAAGACATTCATGGTCTCTAAGTAGATGTGAGAATTGGTGTTAATAAAATAGATGAGAAAAATCCACTAATCACTTGATCCAGCTCTATATTATTAAGAGACTAAAACAGCAGGGGTAGGAAAGTTTTCCTAATTTGCCAGTAGCCACATTGTGGCCAATTTGGATTTTTTCCTTCTCTGATGGAATCCCTGTGGCTACATTTCAAGCTTAAAGCCACTTCATTTTAAATGCTTATTTGCATTTTTGCTTGTGCTAAATGAAGCATTTTAAACCAAAAGGGAAGGTTTACAGGCCTTATACATGACCACATAACTAGTGTCCTGTGCCCAGAAGACTTGGCAATTTAAATTAGTCTGAGACATCAGTTACTGGATATTACCAAAGATGGGACATCAGACTTGATGGCCCCATGTTCTGATTCATAACAAAACAAATCAGTGCTGTATATTCCAACCAACATCAACAGAAATTAGTAAAAGATAAAAAATCATTTCAGCACCAACCCTATGTCAAAGCAAATCGCATCACCTTGATTTTTTGTGTTTCTAGGTAGAAACACTCCAGTGGCTAGTTCTGTGTGAAATGACCAGTTTAGTTTGAATTGCTTATTTATGAGCTGAGATTTTTCTTGTATACTTGGTTTATGGTGAAATCTTTCTATGTTTTACTAAAAGTATGCATGTATATAACTTTCCTCTGCAATAATGAAAATTAATTTTCTCTAGAAGAAAATCCCTCCATTTATAGAACCAAATGGTGCTTCTCACATTTGAAGGCAGCCTTCCTTTATGTAAAAACTAACAAAAACATAAAAAGTAGGTGAACTTGCAAAATATAACATTTGTTATAAAAACAAGAATGTTTATGTTTTTACATTTGGCTAGCATTAAAAAAAGTATCATACAGTTCTATCATTTATTTTCACATGGAAGAAAAGGGCCCATCCACCCTTTTCAGCACTTTGTAGTGGTTAAATATTTCTGCATTATGAGACTCCATAGTATGCATTTAATAAGAAGATACACTGCTTGTATTAATAAGTACAACTCCACTGAACTGAGCAGAGTTGTACCTCATTACATTAGCAGCTGATCTGTTGATGGATTGTTATCAGGAACAGAATATTTTAGTTGCTCAGCCCCAGCGCGACTCCAACTAAGAATACTGTACATTTTGTTACAGATTTCAATAGGAGCGAGATCTAAATCATTACTATTTGAGCTGTAAATGATTCTTAAAATATTAGTGACTTTTTCTCTTTTTTTCTCATTCACTTTTTGGAAGAGTAGGAAGTGAGTCATCTGGAAACACAGATTAGATGAAGTCTTGTAATACATGAAACTGCCCTAATGGGATTTCATACCCCTGTTGACTCAGAAATATAGCAGACTGTATATTTACTGGCCAACGAGTACATTTATTTTAAGTAGTTGTCACATGACTTCTACCTAACATTCAAATAAAGAAAAAAAATCCTTACTTTATGAGGACTCATTTGTCTATATTTATAATGAGATCACATGACTATTGATCCAAAACTAAAACAGCAATAGTTTAAAATTGCTGAGATGGCTACTTTTGACAGAGCAATACTGAAATGATAAAACTGATTAATAGTGCTCCTCCCATCATTTCATCATGGGCAAGTGAGTTAAATTAAGCAAATAAGCAGAATACATGGTTCTCCATGCTTGTCAAAATCTGATGGCAATTAAATTGGCATCTATTCTGTACCTCATTTTTTTAAGGGAATATATTTTTCAAGGCTTTGACAGTCAAAAACTATTTAGATTATTTATGACATTTCCAATGAGTTAGTAACATTTTTTTTATTGCATTGCATTTTGCATAATATAATTTGTCACTATTTCTTTATTAAGCTTGTTTTATATTCATAGTTGTCCCACAACACTATATTTTCCTCTTTGTCAGCTCAGAACTTCATTATGAAGGATGAGGTTTTATCGTTTCCTAGTGATGCAAATGTCTACAGTGAATAAGTGTCATTATGCAGGAACAGGAATTTAGTTTTCCTCCATTAAGCAGCCAGGCTAATGACTCAACAAGTTTATAGCCCACCACAAAATTTGATAGCTCAATGTGAGTTAAACAAATGACAGTTACATATTTATATGGAAATTAGAGTGGCTCTTTTGGGGTGGATATGGTACTTTCCTGATTTGAAATGCAAGTTTCCATTTTAAACTGGAAGTAGAGCTTGCCACATTCTCATGTATAAATTAACACAGACTATTTTCCACTTTTGCTTGCTTTAGTGACACTAGGTCTTCATTAAGCCATCCCTGTTAAACAAAAACACAAAAAAAAACCCAAAACCTCTCTGCTTCATGGACCATATCTTCAACCACATTGAAGGCAATGGAAAGATTTCCTTTTATTTCACTGAGCTTTGAATCAAGCCTATTAGAAGCATTGCCAAGCTCTTCCTCTTTTTATACAGTCAATTTTAGGCAATCACAGAAATAAGGGATAGGAGAGACTTATTAGGTTCTCTAATTCACTTCCTGGATGATGCAAATT
>NW_017728992.1:123033578-123047023 GCF_001723915.1 Gavialis gangeticus | reverse complement strand
TACAAAAAAAAACCCAAAACCTCTCTGCTTCATGGACCATATCTTCAACCACATTGAAGGCAATGGAAAGATTTCCTTTTATTTCACTGAGCTTTGAATCAAGCCTATTAGAAGCATTGCCAAGCTCTTCCTCTTTTTATACAGTCAATTTTAGGCAATCACAGAAATAAGGGATAGGAGAGACTTATTAGGTTCTCTAATTCACTTCCTGGATGATGCAAATTTGTCTCTGTGGTATATTTTTTCAAATGCTTTGCTGTAGTTTATTTTTTCAAATGCTTTACCAGGGCTGTTTTGAATATATCAAGGCTTAGGGATCTCTTCAGAGAGTTTCTCAGCATACAAAATGTCACTTTAAGGATGTTTTGTCAGATATTTAGCCAAAATTAAAATGATCTCTTCTTAATTTTAATCTGTTATCCTGATGGCAAATCTTCAGTTTGTGCAAATAATAATAATTCCACTATTTGAAAGGACCTACAACAATATGTACTATGTGAAGTGTTTTCTCTTTCTACCATGTAAAAAACCCCATCTATTCTTCATAGTGTTTCTGTCCATACTCACAATGTTTCTATTTAGTGAGGATAGTATGCATGTTAATAATTCTTATCAGTACCTCTGTTATTGTATTGTCTATAGCGTCAATCATTCTAGCCCATAATTCCCTTATTATTCCATACATCATGCGGTGAGTAAGGTCAAATCCCTGCACTGGACCAAGCTTCACCATGTAGGTGGCAAACATTTTTTCAGTGACAATAAAATGATTGTACCTTGGAACTTCAATTTAGGTAAAACTTTATTCAATATGCCTTTGTTAATAAAAAGGCAGAAAAAATGTATTTTATTGAGAAATTAAAAGAAAGGAGAAAAGCTCATTTTCCCACCCTTCTTTTCTATGAAAGAAAAAGCTTTAGCACATACCCCCAACAGTCATTCTTAGCCACAGTCTACAATGAGTTAAAAATCATGTTACATTGCTATCCTTCAGTTAACTTGTGGCTGTGCAATGCGCGGACATTTTTAAAAATAGAAGCATTGCCGTACATAGTGCTCCTATCCAGTATATCCCTTGATCTTAGCTATTTTCTTCTTTACTTTTGTTCTTTACAGTTAAAATAACACAGTGGTGCATTATACTTCTACTAATCTCTGGTTCTCCAGTCAACTAAAATATCCCCACTGAACCCAATGGGTCTATTTGTCCCACTGCAAGCCCTATGATGTTCATTTTCTTCCTATCCCTGTGAGGTTTAGAAAATTGCTTGGGCTCATTCTGAAACCTCCCAAAAACACTAGAAGAAATGGACCTCCCTTGAGAGTCATTATTGGATTTTTTTTTAGTTGATCAAAGCCCTGAGTAGTCAGGTTACATTTAAAGGTCAATTCTTAGAAGAACTACATTTGGCTTTATTTTAAATGGATCCTTAGGTCCCCAACAGTTATTTGATATAATAAATTAAGCTAATCAGAACTGACAATGAATATTAGTACTCCCAAATGAAAAAGAGTGAATAATGAGGCTTTATTCAACTAATTTGGTACGCTAGTTCTCAACTAGTTGAGCCCAGTAAATTAAGGTTCATTTCTCTCCTTCCTAACATTTCCTGTCAAATCAGCAAAAAAACATTTTTTTAATTTAAAAAAATAAAAAAGTTTAGATGTTGGTGAATTTCGGTGCTTTGAGGCATCATAAGTTACATACCTTTTCACCATTTCATATAATAATCTCCAGGCCTAATATTTACTTGTGAAATTGTTATAATTTTATTTTGTGGGTTTTATAAAGTGGTTTAGCTCTGGTAGCATTATCTCTGTTCCATACTAAACCTGTAAAGTAGAGATGAGGGTCATGAGAGAACCCTTGTTAGCATCAGGTAAAATAAGATCCAAGTAAGGCTGACTGATGAGGCTGGTAAACACGGTGCATCATCACAATGCGATTCATTATGATTAAGTAGGCTAACTGGGCCAGCAATGAAAATCAAAAACTGGCTGTCTAAAAGATGCATTTCCATATTTTCTCACATGTACTGCATCCTTGGCCCCTCAAAAAAAATCCAGCTGTTGGAAATTGGGATAAGTAAGAAAATATGGTGACAGCAGTTTCTCCCACTTAAGCTTCTGTTAGGTAAAAGTGAAAGCAACTATGCACAGTCCATAGAAGGCATGTCTACACTTGTAATTAATGTGAACAAATAAACTCCAGAGCTTATTGTCCACAATGTTTTGCTCCTAGGTGTGCCTGGAGCAAAAAAACTCCAGAGCATATTGCGCCAGAGTTTATTCATGCACAGCACGTGGAACTCGGTCAGAGCAGCCCAGGCTGCTCCAACCAGGCTCCACATGCTGCAGAGGGGCTGGCTGAGGTGTGAGCATACTTCACCGTGGGGCTAGTCAGCAGGCAGCCCCAACACTGAAGCACACTTTTGCCCCAGCCAGCCACTCCACAACATGTGGAGCCCCATTGGAGCATCCAGCCCAGGGATGCTCTGACAGGGCTCCATATGCTGTGGAGCAGCTGGCTGGGGCATGAGGGTGCTTCAGTGCAGGGGCTACCTGCCAGCTAGCTCTGCGCTGAAGCACCCTGTGCTCCAGCCAGCTTGAGCACAATCTGCATGTTCACTGCTGCACATGAAAAAATCCACAGCAGGTTAGGACTCATATTTACAAGTCCTAACATTCTGCTGCTGAGTTTATTAGTTTTGTGTGCTCTAATAGAGGCGCACATGTGGACGCTGAGACATTTACTGCACAGTTAATTAGTCAACTGCACAGTAAATGTCTCATGTAGATGTGCCCAGGGAGCTAAATAATGATCAGGCTCTCAATGATCGCTCCCTAGCTACTGCTATTCAGTTACTTACTACAAGGGAAAATCTTTTTGTCTTCATGCTGACTTTCAAAAACAAAGGTGGGGGGCATGTTATATAAGAGAAAATATGCTATTTTATGAGAACCCTAAGGTGTACTGCTTTTGTATATGGCTGATCCTCACTTTCCACAAGACAGCTCTGCAACATGCTCAGTAAATGCAGTATTCAGAGTGGGCAACAAAAGTATCTGGAAATAATGAACATGCAACTTCTATATCTTGAAACCATGAAAACACATGCTCATGACTGTATTTAAGCTGCTGTACCCTGACCATGACCTATCTCTAGTCTCCTGTACATACCCAATTTCCATTTACTTAACAGCACTCAGTTCATTGGTGGCTAAGAGATTTTGATCTCATTCTGAGCACTGCACAAATTATATCATAATATATGGAAACTTCTCTTTTGGCTCTCTGCACTCCCTTCAGCAATACTCAGTAGCTTGCGGTACTAGAACCCAAATTAGTGTCACACAAACTTAAACAAAGTGTCATTAGTAATTATCTGTGTCCCTAAGAAGTGGCTTTAGATAAAATTTCAAAATATTGCTAAACGATCCTCTCATGAGCAATTCATTGCTTGATTATGTTCAAGCTGTATGTTTAGATTGGTACTTGGTTCTCTTGCTACAAAAGAAATACATTTTTGCAACCAGAATGTGTAATGTTAGATTGTGGAGAAAAAGAAAAAAGCATATATGAGTTCACAAGTTGGCTTTCAGTTAGTTCTACATATTAGCAGTCACAAAAATGAGGTTTGTGGCCTCAGGCACTGAATTCAATCACTTCATCTCTCCAAGTACCAACCCTATTTTAACTTCCCCACAGGCATACACTCACATAGCAATCATTTTGAATTTTAAAGCTAAGAGTGAATGGTTAGCTAAGCTCTTCTTTCAATAAACCACATTATAGAAAATTTAGGAAAAATCAGACTGTTATTGGAAATCACAAAAAGCCAGACTTTGGTGACTAGAGGGCTCAGGGGATTGGGGTAAAAAGCTCCTGATGGACAGTATGAAAGTGAATTAATGGTCTCAGTCCTGTTACTGGATGTCATGGGCTCAAATAACAATATCTATTACCACAATTAAACCTGTTTCCTAGCTTTGTCAGAGAGGCTATGGATTGTTGATCTAAAAAAACTATGAAAAGAAAATTGCATAAGAGTTAGTTTACCTTTTACTATAATTTAATTCACATTCAGGAATGGGCCAGGTAGATGAACACTGCATGTGATATGAACAAACAGAAGCCTGATATCAAATTGATGCTAAAAGTTACTGTTATGTTTTCCTTTAATTAGGCAGGATAAAAAAAACCCCACAATCCTGAAAAAACAGACCATTGAGCTTTAATATTTGGTTTAAATATAGACTGGTAGGGAATGGAGGTAAGACATATGAAGTTGTAGCAGGTAGACTGAGAGAGTTGGTAGCAAGCTACACATTGGGCTGTAGCACTCTGTAGGTCTGCAGGAGCTACAACCCAACTGCAGGCAGACAGAAGTAACTGCAGGCTGCCTAGGAGGATTCAGCCAGCTGACAAAGATAATTGGCTGCCCACAGGAAGTTAAAGGCTCCCACAGAAAGGAGCTAGGGGAGAGAGAGATGGTGAGAGTGCAAGTGTATAGTGAGTGGGAAGGGATATTGGTTGTAGCTATGCTGGTCTACCCCACCAATCTGTTTCTCACCCACTGACTGCCTCATTTTGCATTGTCACTGACTGGCATTCTTCCATACTGGCTTCTGGCTTTGATTTTGTTCTACCCCATCCAGGAAGAGCACAGAACAACTGCAGATGCTTCCTCAGCCTAATGAAAGGAGTTTTACCTGAAACCTTGCAAAGAAGAATTTTTCCAGCTACGGCAAAAGCTGTGTTAACCGGCACCTTACAAGCCGGCATGCTTTGTTAACTGGCATGCCAGCTTGTAAGGGCTTGTAAGGGAAAAGTGAAACCAGAAGTGCCCACCATGGCACTTCCAGTTTTGCAGAGCCCCCGCAGCCCAGGGGAAAGCAGCCTGCACTGCCAAGCCCCAACAGCCCCGGGGCATAGCAGCCTACATGGGTCCCCCCTCCCTGTCCCTCAGGGCCCATGGGGCCTGCAGGAGGGGTGACAATGCAGCAGGAGGGGCAGCAAAGTGGCAGGAGGGGTGGTGACACCCCAGACATGGTGGGACAGGCGGCAGCCTGAAGAGGCAAAGACGCCTGTTTGGGCCACTCAGTTTTCTGGTATATTTTGTTATCTAGCACCCTCCATTCCCTGTGGGTGCCAGATAACAAAGCTTTTACTGTATTTTAGTTTATCTAATAAAAGATATCAGATTTACCCAAAGAACTTTGTCTGCCTAGAGAGAGGGAAGACTCTGAGGTGAGAGACTGCAGCATAGAGCTGAGGTAGCCCTCTCCAGGTCTAGGAAAACACCACAGGGTAAGAGAGAAAGCCACATGGCTAGAAGCAGCAGCAAACCAGAGAGCCCTTTCACAGGGTCTGGGAGAAGACCCAGGGGCCACAAGGCTTGGAGCAGAGGTGGCATGACAGGACTGGAGTCAGAGCCATACTGAGAAGGAAGACTGCAGTGTGGAGCAACATTGACCCAGAGGCACCTTCTCAGGGCTGGAGAAGATTCAGGACTCTGAGTGCACACTGTATGGACTATGTTAAGTTTGGGTTCTGGATGACTAATGTGTGTAAGAGGGGTCCTCTGAGGCAAGCATGCCCAGGAAATAAAGGACTGTGCTGAGTTTAAAGACTGTAAGAGACTTGAATTGAGTTAAGTGATTCCCTGACCCATGACAGAAGTGTAATGCTACTACTTCTTTATCCCTACATGACACTATGAAGTTATCATTTAATTAATCTGTGTGATGGAAATATTATCTCTCCTTTTTTTAAACTGGGGTATCAAGGCCTAGATAGAATATGTGAATTGTTCAGATTCAGTAGGAAATCTGTGTTCTATGATCTATGAATGAAATGTTGTCAATCCAATCCCCTGTCAAAGTGCCCACCTCATTAAAAATTCCATAATCTGCTGATGTTGCTGGCACACTTTTGTGAAATGCTGAACTTATTTAACATAGACAGTGGTCTGCTAGTGGTCTGCTAGACTGGAGGAGGGAGAGGGGATTTTTCACTCAGTGATCCTATGGGACCCTATGATCCTAGTGCTGATCTCTAAATCAGAAGATCTGTACATAAGATTAACCATCCAAAAGGCCTATTTCCACCCACTACATTACTCCAGTTTCATGTTGATATAAAGAGACTTCTACTATAATTTGATATTTGCTGACTGCTCTTCCATTCAACTAAGACACTGCACACCTGGTTTTAGAAGTCCTAATTGCTTATAATTCATCTAAGTTGCATATGTAGGTGTTCTGTACATCAAATACACCTTTAATAATACCAGGAGTGCCAGCAAAAATGCATTCTCCCCTCTCCATCTATTTATACATTAAGAAAATCAAATTGATACACAATTATGATATTTGTAAATACATCTCTTTCAAAGTCAGACACTGACAGACTGTTTTTCTTATTCAATATGTATTTTAAGTACATGAGAAAAAATTCTGTTCTTTTCCATCTACTCTGTGGGTAACCAGAAAGAAAAACATCCTTCATCTTTGACAAAACTAAAATATTGTGATTATGTTCATAATCCTTACACTTTAATTACATTTAATGGTAGTATTTGCTACTGAAATGTTATGCAAGCTGTTCTCACTCTAATGACTATTTGCTTCTGTTCATAAATTTCAAGGTCAGCACAAGGTCAACCTGAACTTGTAGAAGAAGTGAGTTATAACTTTGCTGATATATTTCCCCATGTGATATTTCTGAGGTCAGAATGTTGTCAGATGATACAGTGATGTCTTGAATCTGCTACACTGATAGATATAAAGTTACTCTTTTATTTTCTATTCCTCTCTGTCATCTATGGAAATACTTAGGTATCTGATTCTTGGGTTTGGGTGCAAATCATCAGAGGTCAGGGTTTTTTTGGAAAGTTATCACAAAAAATGGATGGGCAGTAAGGAAGGAGAAAATTATTTTAAGAGTCCCAAACAAACATTTTTCAATTTCAGAAATGTCATGTTGGTTCGCTTAAGAGTGTGGGGATAACAAAAGAAACCACTTTTACTATTAGGCAGTAGCATCTACAATCACCAATCAGGATCTAGTTTATGTCATACAAACATATATAAGACAGGCTTTCTCCCAAACAGCTAAAGCAGACTGAATAAGGCTAACAATGGTTACAAGAACAGGGATGCAGTGAAAACAGAGTAAGCCTGTGCAAGTTTTAATGTGACACGAAGGCACAGAATTTTTTGTAGATCTGTTTCTCTTTATATGTTTTTCTTTTGGAAAAATATCAGGTATTTCTGGCAGTAAATTCTACAAGCCAATTAAGTTCTATGAATGTACCACTTGTGTGTGGTACTGCACTGCTCGTTGAATATGGCTGAGTTTCTATTTTATGCTTGCATTTTAGTTGTTTATAAGTTGGCCATCAGCATTCACTTTTAGCCGAAACTCTCCAGAAAAGAATTTCTAAAAATATGAGTGTTGGTTTAACTATTTTGAAATGAGAAGTTAACTATATATAAATAGCAGTTTCAGATTCTCCTTTTTGTGCTTCTGTGATCCCAAACCTGATCTACTCAGTTAACTCAGATTTTACAGGCTGTTTGTTCATAATATAAAGTGTCCTTCAGTATTTATTAGGAAAAAAATTAAAATAGTCAGAAGCCTGCTGTTTCTCTTGCTCTCACAGAAGGTGAAAGAGCCAAGACAAGAAAAAAGCTAGCAGAGAGAGAGAAGACAGCCAGTTCAGCCAGTTCTCTATTCCCAGACTTGAAGAAACTCTTCCACACTTCCATTGTTTGGTGGGGACTCTACTGTTACTCAGAAGGCATGCTGAATTACAGGAAGAATAATTTCAAAACACATTATTCCCTGGTGGAGGAGAATACATTCTGTGACAAATAACTACAGAGCTGGTTGATTTAACCAGCACTGACTTGTCATTATCTATCTGCCAGAAGCATTGGAATAAATAACTGCAAGGACAGTCAATGGCAGACTACTTTCTAAGACAGACCTTCTACCCAAAGAGAACGAGCACATCCCACCAGTCCACTCTGTTGATATCTCCCTTCACAAGGGTTTGTGGGACAGGTTGAGTCAATGGTAAATTGTCCTGATATACAAAGTTTAAGAGTCATTACCTCTGCAAGAGGCAAACCCTTTTCCCAGGGAAAGCATGAGCCAGAAATTCATTAAAATGACCCTTGCAGAATTTCGTGACTCCCCGCTCCATTTCCTTGTTTCCCAGCCACACATTCAGTGGAATGGAGTGCTCAGGACCAAATTATTTAGTTCAGAAAAAGAGCTACTTCAAATGTGCTGAAAAAGGTCTCAAACATTCTTAAGTGTAACAGGCAAGGCACCTGGGCTTTCCATGATGTCCCCTAGTGGCCACCTCAGTCCTGCCTGGCTCTTGCCCTTACCTCCCAGGATCACCCCCTGCTTCTTCACCTGCCACATCTTGATGCTGGAAAATGATGAGGGGAGGCTGCCCTTAGAGGAAGGTGAGCCTAGGTTCTCTCTCTCTCTCCCGCCCTCTCTTTGTCTCAATTTCTTTGTTCCCTCCAGCCCTATGTACCTTCAGAGCTGAACTCACGGCCTTCTTCTGCCCCTACTGCCACACCCATGCCTTGCAGATTTTTGTCTGTACATTGCTCTGTCCCTTGTAGAGGCCTCAGCACTCTTGGCCTTAGCTTTATTTCCCCCTTATTGCAGACCTCCACCTGTGGCGCACTGATCTGGGCCCAGCTCTCTTGGTCTCATCCATGTTGGTTCTCTGTGTCTCCCACTCTGGGCCCATGAACGCTGTGTCTTCTGCTCTGGGCCAGCCCTTAGGCCTCAGGGTGTCTGACATCCAGGATGGGTTACCCTCACTGTCTCCACCCTCAGCCTTCTGGTCCCTTACCCTGGGCTGAGGTGCTTGCCTCTCCAACCCTTATCCCTTTGGTGCTTGACCCAAGCTAGGCTGCCTAATGCTGAATGCCCTACTAGGCACCCCTCTGTGGCCTCGAGATCTTCCTGTAGCCACAATCCGGTCCTCCAGTCTAAAGCTTAATTTACCATATAAACAAAAGCCTCTGCTTCACAACAAAAGAATCTACCCAGCTCTTGGTCATTACCTCCCTACAGGGCTATCAGCTCCCATTAGTTCTCTTTGGCCAGCAACAAGGAGCAACTTGGGTGTCCTCTGATGCAGGCATAGATTCATAGATTGTAAGGGGCTGGAAGGGACCTCACAAGATCATCAGGTCCAGCCCCGCCTGCACTGGGCAGGAAGGACAACTGGGACACCAACAAGGTGACCATCCAGTCTCCTCTTGAAGATTTCCAGGGTAGGTGATTGCACCACCTCTGGAGGGAACGTGATCCAGTCTGGACACTCTAACTACGAAGAAGTTTTTCCTAGTGTTAAGCCTGAAATGGTCTTCCAGGAGCTTGTGTCCATTACTCCTGGTTTTCCTCAAGTGTGCCCTGGTGAACAGTTGTTTGCTGAGCCCTTGATGTACTCCCCTGATATAGTGGTAAACTGCTACCAAGTCCTCTCTCAGCCTTCTCTTTTTTAGACTGAAGAGGCCCAAGTCCCTCAGCCTTTCCTCATATTGCTTGCCTTGCAAGTCTCTGATCATATGGGTGGCTCTTCTCTAGACTCTCTTAAGGTTTTGCATGTCCTTGTTGTAGTGCAGCACCCACAGCTGCAGCACTCCAGCTGCAGTCTCACTAGTCTTGAGTAAAGTGGAAGAATCACTTCCTCGGTTTTGCTTGAAGTGCGTTGGTTGATGCATGCCAGAGTATTATTTGCCCTGCTGGCTACAGCATCGTACTGACAGCTCATATTCATACTATGGTCTGTTATTACCACTAGGTCCTTTTCAGTCATGGTGCTAGTCAGTTTGGCACCACCAAGCCTGCAAGTATGTTAAGTATGTTGGGGGTTGTTCATCCCCAGATAGAAAACTTTACACTTCTCAATGTTGAACTTCATTTGGTTCCAATCCACCCAACTTACCAGCCTGTTTAGGTCTGCCTGTTTCTGCAGCCTATCTTCAAGTGTGACCATGCTTCCCCATAACGTGGTGTCCTCTGTGAACTTGGCCAGTGAGTCTTTACCCCCACATCCAAATCATTGATAAAGATGTTGAGGAGCACTGGACCAAGCATGGACCCCTGAGGGACACCACTAGGCACTTCTCACCAGGATGATACATATCGTTTCATTAGAACTCTCTGGGTCCTACCCTGCAGCCAGCTTCCTACCCACCTGACTGTCAAGCAGTTAAGCCTTCAATCCTCCAATTTTCCCATGGTATCATGGGATACCAGATCACAGGCCTTTTGGAAGTCTAGGTATACAATGTCAACCTCCTCTTTCTTATCCAGGTGGCAAGTTACCTGGTCATAGAAGGAGATGAGACTGGTAAGATGAGACCTGCCCATGATGAAGCCATGCTGGCTGTCTTTCAGAATCCTATCTTCTGCAAGGATATCACACATAGACTCCTTGATGAATTTTTCCAGCATTTTCCCTGGGATAGAAGTTAGGCTAATTGGCCTATAGTTGCCCGGGTCCTCTCCCCTCCCCTCTTGAAGATGGTCACAACATTGACCCTCTTCCAGTCTTCAGGGACATCCCCTTTAGGAGCTCCTCACCTGCTTCCTGCTCTGGCACAGGCCCTGGGTTTATATGCCTGGAAGACACATGCCCTTTTGGTCACATGCCTTTCCCAGCTCTGCAAAGGATTTTCCCTGCCAATCAAGGGCTAGCTTGCCCTCCTGCAGCTGTGGTCCTCCACAGCCAGATGAGCCTGCTGCATCTTCTTAAAGGGGCAGGAGCCTTCTAGCTCCCTGCCACAGTTCCCTCTCCTCCCCTCCCCTTGCTCCCAAGTAACAGGGTATGGGTCCCCAGTTACACAAAGTTTTGGGATTTAATATATTTTGCCATCACCAATTTTGGTTCAACAGACCATAATGACAATAAAGGAGCAAAAATTGTTTGTTGAGTATATAATACACAGATTAGAAAGTTTTCTAAATAGCATTCTCAGAAGCCATGCCACACTATTTTCTGTCTGGTCTATTGTTCATGAATCACTGCATATTCAAATAAACCTTAACATGTAGACTTGTCTATGCCAAAGCACCTACAACTGAGTTTGTGTCAATATTCACACTACTAAAAAGGTGTCAATCTTTTAAAAGTCTGCATGAAAAATGATGTTAACATCCAGTAACCTGCAAAAAGTTTTCTGTTCAGAACAAGAGAATTTTTTTCAGGATTTATGCCATCATAACCCCTAACCAAAGTGGAAGTCCATGCATTGCAGAAGAAAGTAATTGTAACCTTTTTTTGTTCCGGGGGAATGAAAGTCATGTACTGTTTAAAATGGTGATGGTGCTGACCAGAAAAGGGCATGATGAAACTAGCTAGATCAGTGGTTCCCTAGCAGAAACTCCAGTGTGGCAACACTCTCATATATAATTATTCACACAGAACTGTACACCAGATGTTCATTTAAATAATGTTAAAAATGTTCTAATCCTGATGTGCATTGAAGTTCTCTTTGATTTTGTTTTTTTACTGTTGTAGCAAATAAAAGCGCTGCATCTATAAATGTCTAGGAAATGTTTGTATCTGCTTATGAGAGGACTGCTTTAGTATGTTTCAGTGACAAGTACTTGCAAAGCCTGCAGCAGATAATCTCTGGATAATAGTAGCTAACTTTTAGCTTCTATCATAACAAGGTGAAATTTAAGAGACTACATTTAACCTTTGTTTGAGAAATAACATGTTAACCTCCATATGGATTGTTGAACTGCATTCTCTGAAACACTGTAAGCATAAACAGAGATGAGGAAATAATCCTGATTATATGTCATGGATTTAAAATACAATATTTGAATAATATGAATTTTCCTGCAATCCAAATAACATGAAATCACTAAGCACAGGAAACAGGAGTATCCAAAGTATTGGCTGTGGACCACTTATTGCCCATGACTTTTTCCTGAGGGTTAACAGCATCTTCATCTCTGAAAAAGGAATTGATCATAAGTAACAGATAGGAGAAGCCTGAAACCCTAAGTTTTGATTTAAGATTATTGAGGACTGTAAGACAGCTTCCAGATCTCATAATAAAGAGCTAAACTAATCTCCAAAAGAAAGACTGTAAGCTAGAATTTTAATGAAGATACTGATTGATATTGTTACAGGTAGCATTTAATCTCACTGAAACTCAGGGGAGGAACAACTGCCTTTCATTTAACATAGTTTGTAAGAAGCCATTAAATTCTTCTACGGAGCTAGGTAGATGAAATCGGGGTTTCCAGCCAAAGCAGACATATATCACAGGGACACATGTGAAGATGATCAGGAATTTGAGGTCTGTAGGTGGAAGTGTTTTTCTGGATATTGCATCAGTAGGAGGCTGTGGGAAAGTGAGGGGTGGGGAGATTTAAAAAAACCCCAAAGAACAGGGAAACCCTTCAAAGATAGAGAAGGCAACAAGAACAAACTAGACAGAGACAATGAATCCTTGGCACCAGGACCCTGAGTAAAAAAAATACTAAAAAGGAGAATTTTAAGTCACATGGTGGCTGGAGTAGTCTTGGAACTGCAAATAAGGTAAACTGTCTCCTGTCATTTGATGTCTAGTCAGTTCAGAGAAACAGGACTTTGTGTTCTTTGCACGTAGACAGGGTTTTGCCAAAGGAACAACTGATTCTTACCATCTAGTTTTTATCCTTTAACCCACAGAATTGGAATTTTGGATAATTACGCAGGTCACAAGTTGGCAATAGCAATGTCAGAAGTGGGACTAGGCTTCCAGAGAGAGAAAATGGGTGGTGATAGAATGGAATAAATAATAGCAGTGCTTGCAGAAATAAAAAATTGGCCAAAAGGAATTAAAACAAGATCCATAAAAAGAGCTGAAGACTTTGCAAAATGAAGGAAATATCAGGCCACTTGGGGAGATGAGCTGTAGCAAAGACGAAAGGAAAAAACTCTTTCCCTCTTGAGAAAGCTTTTTAAATTCCATTCAACATCAAAGTCCAAATTAATATCTGGAAGATAAATAGAGAGGACTTTTTCTAGAAGCCAACTTCTGTGCTGCAATTCTGTACTCACTCTAGCAAAGGGCCTGAGTTATCCAGAAAACTGGTAAAAGCTCTTGATTATTTTCCTTGTAATGCTAGATTTTACAAATTAGCATTTCTTTGTCAGAATGCCAGAAAAACAGATTTTTTCCCATTTATTTATTTTCACAATGATAAAAGCTTTTGGAAATGTTTAATTTGCTTGTTTCAAATAGAGATTTGATTTTTACACTAACCGCAAAACATTGCAGCATAGTAATGAATATCAAGCAATGATTAGAACCATCCCATGTTTATTCAAATTTACCATCTGGAGGATGGATATGTATTAGTTAATTAATTGTTAAAATATTATTGCATTTTTCTACTTTGC
>NW_017728992.1:123020808-123028578 GCF_001723915.1 Gavialis gangeticus | reverse complement strand
ATTAATTAATTAATTGTTAAAATATTATTGCATTTTTCTACTTTGCACTCCCAAACACACACATGAAAAAAAGAAGCCATTTCAAAGTAGAGATTCACTGAAACTACAGAAATTTAGAGCTGCTCCTCTTTTGATTCAGCCCGTGAAATAGGATCTGTGAAATTTAGGTGTCATTTCAAAGACAAACTTTATAAAGTTAAAAGTATGCAATAATCTGAGGACAGACAATCTACCTAAAAGCTTTTCTAACATCTCTGGGTCATCATGGCTATATCATTCCAAGCCTACCTATTCCAATAAATACAACATTTAAAGTAGATGAAAATGTATGTTTTATATATTTTGGTAGTGGGAAAAATAGAGCAGTACTGAATACTAATAATTCCATGTCCAGGTAACTGGGACTTCCAGAAATTCAGCATCCCTTAATATCAAGCCTTCTTTTTAGAAATGGCAGTAACATTTTGACTGAAGCTTTCAAACCCCCCCCCCCGCCCCCCCAGCAAGTGAAAACAGTACTTTATTATGGGAAGAATCATACAATCTTAGTAACAGGCCATCCGACCAATCCTACCAAGTCACTCTCCCATTTTTAGAGCTTTTATATTCAAAGTTAGAAAAGCAGCAATGAGGCTATGTTTCTTTAAACCTAGGGGAAAAACAACCAGAAGCGATGCTTGGGCAATTACTAGGCTATATTTCTACAGTGAAGCTATAAGATGATTTAGAATCCCTCCCCCACTCCCCCCATTCTAATATAATTTTCTCTTATCCTAATACATGTACCCTGTGCAATATACAAATCAAATGTCCCTTTCTCTGATGTTTTAACATTGTCACACCAGAAACCTATAAGGTATTTACATGGTACCTTCTTTCTAAAGCAATCTGTACCGTTGGAAGGAGTTTTGAAACCATAGTTGCCTATTTGTTAATGAAGGAAAACAGTCTTCACAGAAAAATGTTCTGGGGTTTTTTTGTTTGGGTTTTTTGTTTGTTTGTTTTTTGCCTTCAAGGGAAATACTATTCATATGGAATGAAAAGTGTGTAGACTAAACTTCTTTATAAATTAGGGACCACACTGTTATAACTCAGTCAATCAGAAATTCTGCTTCCTTAGGAAATAAATGTTTTCTGTTGGTAAAGAAACTGTCCAAATAACTAAAAGAAATGTCAACATTGTAAGGGCTAGAAAACTGTAATTGGAAAGAAGCACAGGGTCACAACCACTTCTGAATGGAAGAAAAGTAAAGATAAAATAAGCCTTACACCCTAAATTAAAAAGAAAAAAAATATCCAGTGTCAGCTTTCTGGTTCTGCATCCAAATCAAGGGAAGACAGAGTTTATAGGTACACAGCTGACTGGCAAAATGCTGTCAACTGCTTGACAAGAGGTTCCTGAACCAAATGCCCCCTAGTATGCTGCAAACTCTTGCCCTGGGAAGTTACAGGGAGGGGGAAGACTATAGAAAGGCATGGAGGAATCCTTTAATGATTTTTTTCCTCATTTAAACAAAACCTCTTCTCATAAGTAAGGAGCTGGCAGCACCACTTGGTTTCTAAAAATATCCACTGCACCAGCCTCAACTGCCTACCTCTGAAAGGGGCCGTGCGCTTCGGCCACTGGGACAAGAGGTGCCGACGGTGCAGCTACACGGCAGAGACCCTCCCCCACGTGCTGTGCAGCTGCAAGCCGCACGCAAGAGCCTGGCAGCTCCACCACAACACTGTCCAGGACCGCCTGGTGAGGGCCATCCCGGCCGTGGTGGGGAAGATCTCTGTGAACCGCACCGTCCCGGGCTGCGAGAGCCAGCTGCACCCTGACATCATCATCACTGACCAAGAGGCCAAGAAGATCATGATCATGGACGTTACCATCCCTTTCGAGAACCGGTGCCAAGCCTTCACTGACACCCGGGCTTGCAAGCGAGAGAAGTACGCCCCGCTGGCCAACACCCTGAGGGGCCGCGGCTATGACGTGACGGTCGACGCGCTCATCATGGGGACGCTCAGAGCCTGGGACCCCAGCAATGACAGTGTTCTCCACGCCTGCCACGTCTCCCGCTGCTACGCCAAGCTGATGCGCTGCCTCATGGTGTCCGACACCATCCATTGGTCCCGCGACATCTACATGGAGCACATCACGGGCCACCGCCAGTACACCAACCCCACCAGACAAGCCGCCGTTGGACCGGACCCGGAGGGCGCCACCTGAACCGCCCCCCCGCTTCGCTTCACTTCGAGAGGATTCTTCCGCCACGGGCGACCCCGCTCCACCCGAAGAGGACCCCCGCGATTGGACTTTATGGACTGAGACGCTTCCTCCGAGCCACTTCCTTCACCATTGCGGACCATTGTAACGGGTTTGTGTGTATCTATCTCCTTTCTCTCTCAGCATCGCAAACCCCCTCCCTCCCTTTTCCCCTTCCCACATCCCCCCACCCCCGGGCTTAGTTGGCTAACATTGTATCGCCTGTAACCTAGTTGCATTCCCCTCCTCTCCCCCATCCCTCTATTGTTAGTCCCTCACTTGGGCACTTTGTATTTTGATATCAGCTTTGTCATCTTTTTTCTGGATTCCCAATCCAAAACATCTACCAATAAAAGTCAATTTGTTCCCAAAAGCTAAGCTATGTATACTGACTGAAACGACACAAGGTGCTTGCAGATATAACCTCCCACCCCTTCAAAAAATGATGCTTTACTTTAAACTCAGTACTTTCCTCAGCTAAGTCCTGCACATGCTCAGAAAAGGTAGCATGTTACTTCAACCCATCTTGCCTGATGTCTGCAAAGCTGGAGCACTTTAGTGGGGCTTTTTTTGGTGCTTTTATCTAATAGCTGATTGAATCAGCTTTAGCTAAAAGTGCCAAAAAGCCCTGCTGAAGTGCCTGATCCTTACAGATGCTGCAGAGCTGGGGTCAAGTAACACGCTGCTTCTTCCAGTATAGCATAGGGGTTTTTTTAATTTGGGGTTTTTCTAATGTCTCCAAAAAGCCTGTACAGTGATCAGCTTCTGAAATGAATCAGGTAAAAGAAAATATCTTATGGAGTAAACAGGAAATAATCTTCCTAGAGAAAAATTTTGGAAAAACCTATGCCTAGTAAAACTGGTCCAATCCAGTGTCCAAAACATTTGCTCTGCAGAATTATTCTTATGAGGCCCCAGGATGACCTAAGAATACCTCAGTAGTGGGAAAAATTGCACCAGAGGCAGGACATGTTCATTTTTTCTTGAATTTGATGTTAATAATGGGCTCCCTATAAATATCTAAGACGAAGAAAAAAAACAGGATAAGAGCTGGTTAAAATACTCACAGCAAATTAATTGCCTAATGTAGCTGATGAAGCCAGATTGTCAATAACTATGACTATATCCCTGCAGGTTCCACAAACTAAGTAGAGTTAACACTAGAAGTTATTGTGCTGTGCAACTGGTTATTGAAGAGTATTATGCATAGTTGATACTGGCATCCATCATAGTTGATATTGGCATCCATTTTCCATCCAGTGCTTTTCAACTTCTTTATCAATGATTTGGATGTGGGGGTGAAGCGCTCACTGGCCAAGTATTGTGGAGTTTTTTCAGGGTTTCTGTACAGTAGTATAAAGCAGTTGTTTGTTCTACCAATACCAATACTGTAAGATCACATACAGGCTTCCCTTATCAGTTTTTTGTGCAGGCTATATTTAAATGTCTTTCCTAAAGAAGTATATCAAAGGATATTGGGAAGGGAAAGGATGCACTACTGAGAGAGGCAATTATACTACAGTGAGTTTTGAAAAGGCAAGTGATGTTTTCTCATCTGAATATATGAGTAGTTGTACTGTAGTTTGATGGACAAACAGATCTTAACTCCTAGAAGATGTGCTGTAAGCACAGAATTTATCCTTACATTAAGAAACATATGGAACAAATATTTCCAGATACAAGAGCAGATACATTTAGCTTCAGCTTCCATTGGCCAGACTATAAACAGAAATAGATAAAATAAACAGACAAACACTGAATAAGAGCTACAGAAAAAAACAATCTATTTGGTATGAGTTAGACAAAAAGCAAAGGCTTAGAAAAATAAATAGCCAAAGAAGCAAGTTTTATTTAATAACTAACTAATCATGGGACTTGGAAGAAAGAACTTGTGTCGTACCCTCTCTCATTTCATTCCATATGTCAGGAAGCTCTTTTTTAGCTCTTACATGCTCATAAAACAGAAACTCAGTTTAGCCGTTATATAAATATATAATAATACCAACTACCTCTCATTTGAATTTTCCATTAGCTACACCCTGTTAACACTCAGTAAAACAGTGATCTACGGTAAGCCAAGATACGGAGAACTAGCAAGGGGGTTGTGTGGATTGGAGAGTCAAGCAGACTCAGGGAGAGATGAGGGGTCAGAGAGGCAGGCAGATTCAGGAGAGGCAGGCAGGGATCAGGAGACAGATGGTGTCCACAAGGGGTATCAGGGAAGTTGAGGGGGGCTAGTGGGGTCTGTGGAGAGGATCAGAGTACAGGCAGGATCTGTGAGCAATCAGGGGGTATCAGGGGTGCAGGTAACATCTGCAGGAGGCTCAAGGGGCAAGCGGGATCTGCAAAGGGATCAGGGGAACAGGTGGTTGCAGGGGTCTGGAAGGGTTTGGTGGATCTGGGGAGCTCAGAGGGTCCACAGGTCGGCTTGAGGGGACCAGGGGCTATTTTTATTCCCCCAACCCTGCCAGCAAACCTACACTTCTATCCCTCCAACCTGTCCCCCCACCAGGACTTAGTTTCTTAGCTCCTGGGATCAGTAAGCACTGATAAATCTGGCACCAGGAATGGCTTGCAGGATGGGGGGCTGGCTGGTTCATGCGGGGGAGAGGTGAGAAGCTGGGGTGCTAAAAATAACCCAGTGCCAGGGGGTGGGTAAGAAAAGTGCAGTCTTGGGACTGGGGCCAACAGCTGGGATTTCCCAGTCCTAGGGTGCTGCAGGAACTGTACAGAAGTTTGGGAAACTTAAATCAGTCTAAAAATAGCCAATCTGATCTAAGATAAATTACCTTGGAGTAGTGTTAACTTTGATCAGGTCAGCCATTTTTAGACCAATCCTTCCTGGAACTTCTGTAATGGTGCGCACAACCTAACTGGGGATCTAAGTGTAAGGTCAGCACCTAGGTGAACTACATTAGATAGGGTGCCCATCTTTAATGCAATCTAACCTCCTCCTAACCCCACTCCCCAGTTGTCTGTAGTTAGCCTAATGGTCAGTTCCTTGTCATTCTATTATCATTCAATAGAACATACAACCTTCTTACCATGGAAAATCTGGTGCTTCTTGTCACTCTTCTGTCTTATATCTGGATAGATAGTCTGCATTTTATACCAGTTTCCTAGTGTATGTCTAATTTCAGATTTATGGATGCATCTACACATGCGTTAATGTGCATCAAATCTAATACTACCATTGTGAGGTACTAGGAAAATGCGCATTATTTTTCTTAATGCCCATTAAGTAAAGAGCACAGTTTTGAAGTGACACCTAATGTGCATTAGCCTATTGTAATGTGCATTAACCAAATACCACTTTTAGTGACACTTGATGCACTTTAAAATAGGCTAATGAGCATTAAAGTGCACAGGTACACATGCCCTAAAAGTCTAACTACTAACTACCATTCCATGACATGAGTCTTCTTCCTTTCATGGTGTTCATCCATCCCCTATTCAATTACCACAATGATTTCAATTCTTAACAAATAATACCTGAATGCTCCCAATCCTTTCTGTCACTTGGACTTCTTTGTAGTCTATTTATGTTACCTAAAATCAGTGCAACTTACAGAATGTAGCAAAGATCTTTTCTGAATGAGTGAGCCACTCTGACCAATTCATTCTCTTGTGGGATTGTGCTAAATATTATGTAATGTGCTGCCTTTTGTTAATTACCATAGGCGTTGTAACCATATGTATTAATCTCTCTATTATCACAAGGTGTTATTCAGCAGTTTTGACTTACTTGGATTTCAATTAGGAAGAATTCCAGAACAAATTCCCCAAACACTGCAAAGTTTCAGCTTCCAAAGAAGGATTTGAGTTCAATATTTACAGCTGGTTCCTATTTCTCTAATGAGCTAAACCAAAACCTCGGTTCTGACCACACCCAGGCTGCTTAGAACCAAATCAAAAGCTTCTAGGCAGTTGCCAGAAATTTGACCCAAGTTTTCTCCCAAATGTGGCTGAGATTCACTCAGTTTATAAAACATCTGGTAAACAGTAAACATTTCAAACAGAGAAAATAAAAACACAGAAGGTCCCTAACTAAACCCTTAAAAAAACCTAAAACACATAGCTGAGCTGTAGAAGAGACTTCTTGGTATCTGTCCATTTGTACAATCTAGACAAAGTAGGGAATGTCTAATGAACTTTGTTATCCTTAACTCAAGAATAAGGAAATAATCTCTACCTTTTTAGCTTCAGGTTTAAATTAAAGCCTTTATTGTAGCCCTTAAAACAATTGTAGTGCATCCTGGCTTCCAACAGTCCAACAATAATGGGCATATTTTTTATCTAAGGATCTCAAAACATATAAGAAATATTAATTAAGCTTCATGGAAATGGTAGGTATAGTATTATCTACATTTTCACAGATAGGTAAACTGAGGTACAGAGAGATTAAGACAATCAGTGACAAAAACAGGAATATATTCCCAGTCTTTTGTTCTAATTACTTAGTGTATTTAAATTGCTTATATTAAACAGCATCTGGCACTTCACCCTGGGGGCAAAATTCTATTTTGGGAGAAGAGACAACGACCTTTCCTGCCTGCTCCATTTTTCCTAGGTATGCAAAGCTTTATTTGATTCACCTTTTAAAAGAAGAAAGTAATATATATGTTCATTCTTACATTTTATTACTTCTCTTCCATATGTTTTATGGACCTATTCCCACATAATGCAACCTATTTGCCTAATATCATTTTAAATAACTTGCCTGCTCTTTTGCCTAAACATTAAATATAGATATTCAATATTTCTCTAATTTCACATTTTTCATTAAGTCATGCAATGTTTTGAAATCCATTGTGAGCATTTGAGAATCTGGGTTACATAGCTAAAACACTGCAAATAATGCATGTGATCAGACTAATATAACTTTAATGTTAGAGTCACTTTGAAAACTTTGAGGCAGTAATTTAGCTACCATCAATCCATAACCAATTGTCTTTATGCTATATTGGATGCCTATTTATTTTATAATTAATGACTCAGAAAACTCTTATTCACAGAATGCATTATGGTATATAAAATAAATTCAAAAACTTGCAATTTTTCCAGACTTCTCCAAATACATTGTGTCTGGGAAATTGGTTTCTAGGTTGTGTGCATGCTACTGCAGGTGCCATGGAGTACATATGGACATTAGGGAGGGTTAGGGGAAGGTTGATCATATTAAAGATGACTGCCTGATCACCCAGGTGCACACTTTACACTTAGGGTACAGACAGAAGTGCAGCTCCCAGCTGTAACTCAGAACAATTTTTGCAAAGCGTTCTGAGTTACAACATTACCCCAAGCCAAACAGAAGTTCACTGTTGGCTTCAGGGTGGGGGTGGGGGTGGAAATCTATCTGTGGCTGGGAGCCTGCAGCCAGGTTCCCACAGGAATGGCCAGGCTCTCTGCCAGTGCTGACTGCTTCCAGAATGGGAGGGGGAACGGCAGTGGAGGGGGGAAAGGCAGTGGAGGGAATTCATTCTTGGGGGGCACCTAGCTGGTGCTGAAGAGTGAGATGA
>NW_017728992.1:123005811-123020563 GCF_001723915.1 Gavialis gangeticus | reverse complement strand
CCCCCCCCCCCCGCTCCAAAGCTCCAATTCACCTGCCCACTCTCTGAGGAAGCTGAAAAACCCCCAGACTGAACTCCATCTGCTCCCTTTCCCCCCTCCCATTCTGAACAGCAACAGGCTAAGAGCTCCACAGATGCAAGTTACAAAAGACACTACATTTTTTTAAACATCTTTATCTGATACTTTATGCAATGAGGGGGTCAGATTTTCACCTGATCGGCCATTTTTTAAGCTGTCTGCAGCCATGCATTTGTGTTCGATCACAGCTATAAACAGCTTTCTGTAGCCAGACTGGGTGAAAATTGTCACTTCTGTCTGCACCCTTAGATCTTTAGATTGATCTGAGTGCAAATCATACAAAAGTTCAGAAAGGTTAGATTGGTCTAAAAATGGCAGACCTGATCGATGTTAACTCCCATCTGACTTCAGCTGAGTTTTGGCCACCAGATCCTATGATAAATCTTTTTTCTTTATATTAAAATAATCTGATTATGAGTGAATACTGGAACTACATCAAATATGGGAACTTATTCCTGTGGTTTTAAATCTACTTGATTTCATAGTAGCCGGTGTCATCTGAACTCCATGCCCAAACTTTTATGAGAGAGTGAGAGAAGACAGAAGAAGTAAAAGGGGGGAAAAGTCATAGAAATAAAAATGACTGTGTTCTCTCTACTACTTCTCTGTTGGGTAAGGAACTAGCCAAACAACTATTTAAGGACAGAATGTCCCTAGAAGAGGGTAACAGCTAAGCTATGGGAGAATGGGTGGGATCATGCATCTGATGACTGCAGAGACAGGATCCTGCTCCATTAGATGATGCAGGGAATAGGGGACATAAGTCAAAGCTCTGGAACACAACCTGCTGCTATCAAGCAGTGTATCCTTGTGATGGGCTCCTGCCCAGCTTACCTCACCAGGTGGCCAGGCCACAGGCAAAATGGCTAACACCATAGAGCTGGAGAACACAGCCCCAGTTGGCCTGGAGGGCACATGCTGAAAATGGGCCTGGGGGCTGAGGGAAGGGCAGAACATGCTTAGGCACTGGAAATGGAGTCAGACACTCTCCCCACTGCTGGAAGAGGACCAGTACCTCCCCTGGTGGCTGATGTACCCAGGAGAGCAGCGCATGTGCACTCTGCAAAGGAGGCGTATGGAAAATGTTTGGATGCCCTACTGGCAACCAGCTGGAGACCAGCTATGCTCCCCAGACACAAAAAGCCCAGGCAAACACAGGAGGGCTCCTTCCTCCACAGAGCCCTGACAACGAGGGGGATGCCTGCCTGCCCAACCTAACTGACAAGCAGCTTGGCACAGATGTGAGCCCACTCACCACCCCAAACTGAGGACCACCCAAGAGCCTGCAAGTCAGGGGCTGGGAGAGTGCAGCCAGGTGGGCCCTTTGAGAACCAAATGGGGGGGAACCCCAGCGGGGAGCACCATGGACCCAGCACACCCGGCTAATGCAGCCACAAGCCCAGAGTAGACCGACAGGGGAGTGGCATAGTGTCACACCCCATACAAGTACAGGATGAAACACCACAGGCCTGTGGCATACTTGATCTGGCAACTGGATGGAAAAAACCAATAGCAAGAAGCCAGCTCACCAGGAAGACAATTACATTGAAAGGGGGAAAGAGCTAAGATTTCATCAGGTACCCAGTCAGGCACAAGCTCATAGGTGAGCAGATCCTGCAAGGGCAATGTTGCTCTGCCTACTGCTCAGCCAAGCTCTTTCAGTTAAATTTTCTATTGTGTTGGGATTTTCTGGGAGTGACAGAACAGCAGCAAAAACCTTGCAGTGCCCCTTCTAACCATGTCCCAGCATAAAAGAGGAAGACTGTGATCATGCCCAAGTGGAAAGGGGTGGAGGAGAAGCCCCACAGAAGACATGCCAATGGAGTTGCCCCTGAGCCACTGAGCACCACCTCCAGAGGTATACCAGGGAAGAGCAAGTTGTGGTGGGTGAAGAGGCTCAAGAGTAATGCGATCAAAGACGTTAGGGCATGCCCACTGGCCTGTTCAGAGGCCATGGGCCTGTCACAGTCCTATATTACAATTAGCTAAAATTTTCACAAGTATATTTGGATGCCTCAGCTGAGTTTGCCCATTAGTCTTTCCTTTCAGAAATCAATGAACAGCAATCTTCTAATAGCTAGGCCACATTAAAACTTGTCTTGAATTGGCACCCAGAAGTAGAAGTACTCAATACTATCAGTCACTTTTCAAACTATTGTGCTAAGTATCCCTGTCTCAGTTTCCAACTCAAAGATAGGGGCCATATTTTTGTTATGAACTTACTATAGAATTTATGTAATGCCCATACAGTACTGTATAAATGCAGAGTATTTCTCCTTAGCCCTAGGATACCACAAGGATAACTGCCATTGAAATACCTCAAATTTTATGCCTTTGTAAGTTGTAAACAAAAGCTCTGAAGCAGAGAAACATTATGCAGAGAAACAATTCAAGAGACAGAAAACAAAGGATAGGGAATATATGGTGAGTTATGAATGTATCAATAGGTGGCTAATATGGTTGTACAAGATTCAGAACTAGCACTTTGGTTAATGTATTCATCAACTAACTGCAACCCCTCACCCACCCCCCCCAAAAACCTGACAGATTTCCCCAAATTATTTAGGTTAGCCAAGATTAGAGAAGAAAGATCAGAAAAATATACTGAAGTTAAGTTAATAGGTCATATAACAACACATAAAAAATTAGTGTTAACAAATATAAAGTGTTGTACATTAGGGGGGATCATTTGAACTATTCAAACCCTTACTGTTTTTAAAATTAACTGCAGCAACTCAGGGGGAAATTGTAGTAACTTAGTAAAGATCACTGTAGTTAAAAAGGGAAATAGATTACGTAAGAGAGAACATAGGGAAAATATCTACAGAATATTGTCATTCTATTAAATATATGGATTGTATGGGCTTACCTGAAATACTGGTTAAAATGCTGGCCTTATTGCAGTCCAGGGTGTCTCACTGCAAGTTCAATAGGACAGGTAGTTCACCCATAACATTTAGTTCTTTTCATCATGTCTTATCAAAGAAATAAAAGGATGTAAGAGACAGGTGATGAAAATAATTAGAAACATTGAAAAACTTCCATGTGACTTGAGAAACTGAAAAGATTGGGACTGTTTAATTTAAAAGAGAGAGAAATAGACAAATTAGAGAGGATACAGTGGATACATACAAAATAACATGTTGTAGAGGAGATAAATCAGACAGTCCTATTCACACAGCATTAATACAAGAACAAAGACATTTGATGAAATGGAAAGGCAACAACTTTAAAATTGATAAAAGAAAATACATTTTTATGCAATTTGTAATTAACCTATGGAACTGGCTGTCATGAATTAACAATAGGCCCAAGAGTTTAAGAATATTCTAAAAGACACAATATGTTGTATGAGTAAAAGAGAACATCCACATTTATATTATAGTAAAAATAACACTTTGGAAACCATATAAACCCATGGGCTTCAGAATATTTTCTTGCCTTTAACTGGAGGAATTGGAAGGCCTTTGGACAGGTCTTCTTTAATTGTCCACTATTGAGTATTTTGGACCCTCAACTAAAGCAACCTACGCTAAGAGCACTTAAAGATGGAACAGTACATTAGATGAACTACTGACAATTTCCTGTGTTCATTATATCCAGAGATGTAGGATTCCTGTTCTGTCAAAGATGTTATTCTTTGTGTTAATGTAAAGCACGCATAATCATCCTTGGAAGACTTTCTCTGCTGCAAATTACTACTGGTTTTACATTTCCATTATTTTCTGGCTTTCAAAACTCATTAGACTTTAAAATGGTGGAGCTGCTCTCTGATATTTGGTAGGAACCATTGTAGTGAAGTCTAATGCATGTGAGATTTTGGTCTCTGTCCTGCTTACTGCCTGCTACCAAGAAAATAATATTTCACTTCTTCTTATCTATACAAGTCACTGTTTTCCCTATTGGGACTCTTACATTCTTTGACATGAATTTCTCCTGTGACTATTCTTACTTTAAACTTTTTGTGACTAGACACAATGGAAGCTTTATTCTGTCCTCTCTCTCTGTTCCCAATGTTGCAGTGTCTAGTTGTTTTGTAAAGAATTGTAAATGTTGGGAGCTATTCATTAAAAATAATCCTTTCAATCCTTTGCTCCTTCAGTTCCAAAGATTCTTTTTTTATGAGCACTATCTCAAGGGAAAATTAAAGTTGTGAAAGTTTTGCTATGTCCCTGTAGGGAAGGTGCTTAGCATCTGTGGTCTTCATTTGCATGAAAACTAATAGTAACCATGAATTCGATCTTGAATCTAGGAATTTTTTCCCAGTGAAAGTTTAATTGAAATAGCTAAGTATGTCTGCCTATTCATTCATAGGTTACTTCTGCTGACAGCAAATATCATTAGATTAACGTTAAATAGAGTAACTTTTAACGTGTATTGTGATCAGCTAGAAAGAATATGTGCAGTAGATTCTGAAAAATGTCTCCATGTGCTAATGGACATATAGTCACATGCAGTTTGTTCAAGCCATGTCAGTAAATGCAAAAATACATCTTGCCATGTATATGTGCAGATTGCTCACACGGATACTTTTAATTTTATACACATATATATCTGAGAAAAAACATCTCAAAATATAATTTTCTTTGTACTTAATATCAGTTTAAATATTTGGGGATTGGGGTGGTGTGGGAGCTAAGACACTCAGTTGACAGCCCAGAGGTTGCAAGTTAACGAGCTAGTTTGTCATGCAGTTCTATCAGATTGCAATGAATCTGCAAATTCTGCTAAATACCTTGCCATATGGACAGGAGGAGAACTTAAAATATTTAAGAGAAGAGGCTTTAATAGTGTTAGTGATATTATGACCATTTCCTACAAACTTTAACACTATTTCACAATGTTTGAGACAAAGAGTGCTTTATTCTATTTATAGCACCATTGATTTTGGTGTGGGGATGCTTGTTGAGTCAACATACATATAGAATCATTGAGTCATAAAAAAAGTGGGACTGGAATGGTGATCATCTCTTCCACCCTGCCACCCACCCTGCTCAAGGCAGAATTATCTCTGACTAAGCCTTTCCCAACAAGAGTTATTTAGCCTGCTCATAAAAACGATCTCTGTGGTTTTAACCTGCTCTTAAAAACTGTTCTAAAACTTATCTGCCCTCATAGTGAGAACTTCGTTCCTAATATCCAACCTAAATTTCCCTTGCTACAATTTAAGATCATTGCTTTTTGCCCTCTCCACTTTGGCCCCAGAGAACAGGGTATCTTCACCATCTGTATAACCACTTTTCAGGTCTTTCAATATTGTGAGGATCAGGCCCTATCTATGCTGAACGAAACAGAACTGGCATTCTGTTCTCTGCCGTTTTCTCTTGCAGCATAATGCAGTCTTTTGCTACTGTGTATGGAGCTAGAATCTAGTAATTGGCCAAAAGTTTCCCTCTTCAGCTTTTTATTGAATCATCATGTAAATTTATCTGGGTGCAGAAGATGGACAGAAATTCTTCCAACTCCTGCTGCTGACTCTATGGGGAGTCTATTTGGAACAAGCTGTCTGGGGATGCCCCATTAGTTTAAAACATATTGTGTAGCTGGTATTTTGATTTTGTTTTGTTTTCCATCCAAAAATGTTGAAAAGTCTTTAAAACAAGAATGGGACCAGGAAAGACTGTTGCCTAAACTTAAAAAACAAGCAAGCCAGAAGTTCCACACTCCACATACTTTCTTTCATACTCAATCTCTTGACGTTTTAAGGGACAGAAAACTATTTTTAAATATAGAGAATAAGAAAGATTAGTGTAGAGTAATTTCTCTGAGCAAGGGGAAAATATATAAATAATAATCTAATCATACCCTTTGAAAAACTGCTTACAAAGGAGAAGGGATGTACACTAGGAGTCTCTACAAATGTAAATACTGTGGGGTGGTTTTACTCTAGAGTAAACCCACCCCAGGCCGGCATCTACATGTGTGGGGATTCATTCATAGATTCATAGATTGTTAGGGGTGGAAGGGACCTCACAGATCATTGGGTCCAGTCCCCACCTCCCCCCTATTCTAGGCAAGAAGACAATTGGGGTCCAGTGGCCCCAGCAAGGTGACTGTCCAGTCACTTGAAAACCACCATGGTAGGTGACTGCACCACCCTCTGGAGGGAGTTTATTCCACAGTCTGGACACCCTGACTGTGAAGGAGTTTTTCCTGGTATTAAGCCAGGGATGTGAGATGTGGGAATGGATTTGGTCCTGCACCCCGCCATCTACTTCCACCCCCTCCAGCTTTGCACCAGTCCCCTGCAGTAGCCAGGGGGAGCTCAAAGCTGCCCCCGGGTGCTAGCCCAGGGGCTGGCAGGAAGTACAGGGACACAAGGCAGTTGTCTCCTGGTGGGGGCTAAGAGATTGCTCCCTGCCCCTGGGAGCAGGCTCTGATGGCATAGTCCAAGTGGGGACAATGTCCCCCTGCCTCAGCAGCAGGGAACTCCCAGCTTCGGCTTCCAGAGGCAGAGGGCTTGGAAAAAGCTGAAGGGGAGGGGCAGGTCCCAGCCCCTCCTTTACAGCTCTTTCTAAGCTCACACCTCAATCATCTGATTGGGGCACAGGGTTGGGACCTACCCCTGACTGAGATAGTTCCTGGCCAGCCCTGGGGAATTCCCATGGGGAATGCTTTCTGTATAGTGATTTGCTCTAATCTCGAGTAAAACATCTCATGTAGAAGTGCCCACTGAAATGAAATGCACTTTCCCATGTCCATGCATCATTTTCTTCAGACAACATGCTGAGATTTCAATGGTTCAATCCTTAATGACCAAATAATGTATGGAGGAGTCTCTACTGTTATAAAGTCAGATAATTTTTGGAAGATCTTTCTAGAGTTGGATGGGAAATCATTTCACTATCTTATGGAAAGTTTTAAATTAAAAAATTCCTACTCCATTTTGGGACAACATTGGAATCTAGAGAAATTTTACAGGAAAAAATGAGAGAGAAAATGAGAAAATAAAGCTAGTCTGTCAAATTCAGTGGTTAGAGAAATCCTGAGGTCCAGGTTTAAATTTTCTCTGCCTGAGTCATATTTAACTAGTTTAACTCATTACATTTTAGAAGCTTTTCTCCAGATGATTTAGCTACCATACTTTGAAATGTAAAAAGGGGACATACATGTTCCGTGGGTATGCCGAAGACAGCAATATGTATACCAAGTGAGCAATATGTATATGGAAGAGAGCAATATACATACTGAACTACTGATATTTTGGGGGACTGATTGTCTTTTTCTCCTCATCCATAATTTCCACCATAACCATTAATACATTTTTTTGCAACTTACATGTTTCAGATAAAATTTCCTTTGCCATATTCCACTAAAAAACAACTGACAATCTCTATACAGGACAACCAATGGAGGAGACAACAGCCTAGAAACACATAACTAGCTAGCTTTCACCAGCACTATCTCCTAATTAGCAATGAATTCATCAGCCTCAGAAGTCTGAACGGTGTTTCTGGTCTGCGTTAGTACAAAAAATGGCAGTTTAAACAAAACTGCCATTGCTATTACCATTTGCCATTAAAGTCAATGGCAAAACTCCCATAAAAGTCAATGGAATCAGAATCTCACCTTTCTTTCCACCTTAATTCCAACAGTCTATATTTATACAACATCAGGGATCTGGAAGATGTAATAAAACTAGACCCCTAAAAATGCACTCAAGCCTATTTTAGATCTGGTATGAAGCTGCGCTGGAAATATGGGTGCTCTAAAAATATTGGATGTTCTGTTTTCTACCATCATACCTAGTTATCCAGTGAAAAGATCTGTTCAAAAGACCTATTGAGCACTCAAGGAACCTGTGTTTATTTTACATATAATGTCTCAAGGTGTTTTGTTTTCTTCACACTTAATCTAATTGCACAGTATAAGTATACTGCATCCTTTACAGCCCTCTTTTTAAATATGTGAATAAAACACTTCATTACTACATTTTCAGGCCACAGAGATGATCAAATCTTTGTGGAAGAAAAGAAGAGAAAAAGCCCAGAAGAACTAAAGAATGTACTATTTTGTGCAGACTGGGTGAAGTTCTATCCGCTTATCCAATGCCTGAGTAAAACAGGATTCTTTGACTGGCAACTTATTCTACCTAAACTGGTATAAATTACATGAGTATCATTTCCCCTCTGATTCTTTGATACATAACTCACAAACAGATTGGGAAAAAATTACCCTGGTTTAGGGGTTTGCATCATCTGCTCACTATGGCCATGTCCAGAAGTGAGTGGATGTTTGTGCCGCTGCTACCTGTCCCTGGGGAATGCCTGTGCCAAACACACTCTGGCATGCGGCAAGTTACCCAAGTGGGGTAGGGGAGGCTCAGGCCAGCACTAGGCTGGCCCCAGCAGCCTTACCTGGGGTTCTGGAGGCCTCCCAGTGCTGCAACAGCAACGATCTTGTCATGTGGAGCCTGGCCAGCAGTGGAGTATGGTTTCAGCCAAGCAGGTTCTAGCTTTGGATAGCACACACTGCCACCGCATACGCCACTCCACTTTTTTTCTCTGCAGGTTTTTTTGTCCCCTGGATATTCAGGAGCATGGCCATCCCTGGTGGGGGGTAAATTGGAGTGACCACCCCAGCACCCACACTTTGGCGGCCCTGCAGAGCCGGGTGGAACGGGGGCTCCACATCCAGCAGCTTGCTATCCCTCCCCGCCGCCGCTGCTGCTGCTGCCAATGGTGGTGGCAGCTTCTCCAGGGCTGAGGCCGTGGCCGTGGCCAGAGTGGGGGCTGGAGCGAGGGCAAGGGCGGGGCCCACATGGGCTGATTTGCCCCGGGCCCTGCACCCTGTTCGGGTCGCCTCTGTTCAGGGGTCAAAAAAAACCTCCCTGCAGTTCCCTTGCAGTGTAAAGAACAACAGGACATTTGGTATGTGGCACCACGGACGTCTGCGATGCCACGTGCCACACAATTGCACTCATCTGGATGCAGCCTATTTTTATACACCAGTGCAAACATATTTTCTGTCCTAGCCCACTGGACTCTCTTGTAAATAACCATAATTGCAACAAAGATACTGGCCCCTTTAGATTTTTCCTCCTAATTAGAAAAACATAAAAGACCCAGACTGTTGACTAACTGTGGGCACATCTACACATGCAATTAATGCTACTGAAAGTTTACTCCAGCTCAATTTGAGCCAGGATAAACTAATCCCAATGTCACTGTCTATAAGTGTGTTTAAGTGTGGTAATTTACTGCACAGCCTGATTCTGCTTGTATCTGATGGAACTATCTGGCAGCACAGTAAATTCGTCTACTGTGCCCTAATTGCCATGCATGTGTAGATGGTGACACTTTACTGAGCAGCTGCACAGTAAAGTGTCTCATGTAAACATGCCCTGCTTGTGTCAAAAAGAAGGACCGACATTCAAATTTGATTAATTTGACCCATTATTTCTTACAAGCTTCTGTTTTTCATCTTTAAAAAGCTCTGTTCCTTGTATCAGAAATTGGTTAATCAAACCATGTAACCACCAGTAATTCTGTCTAGCTCATGTAGATAGGCAATGCCACCACTAAATTTTGTTATGAGTGACCCAGAACATATGTCAGATCATTGCACAGTTAATTCAGCATATGTAACATCCATTTTCAGTCCAGTTCTGCTTTACATAAGAAAGACAGATGGCCAAAATGAAATAGTTCAACAAAACACATGACCTGAGATAAAGGTGGTGATGTGGAAGTTATCATTCTATGTCAACTTTGTCTAGGCTTTCAACCAGTCAAATATGACTGTAATATCTGAACATTTTTAGGGTGACAATGATTTTAAGATACAAATTTAAACATGAACAGACACTCAATCATAGCAATGGGTTTTGGGGAAAAATATCAGTACTTATAAGAGGAGGGTTGGAAGCAAAAATTTTAGCCTATGTTTTCTTCACATTGTATAAAAAGCATAAACTTTAGCAATTCTATCTTTAGGTGTTACAGAAGCTATTCATTCCAAAATCCTTACTGGGATTTTTAATTGTTTAATATCAGTGTTGTGTTATTAACATGTCCTGCTCCCACTAAGCAAAACTCTCATTTCTTTTTAAAACTGTAGTTACTTTTTGTCTTTTGATTGTAAGCCCTGGTTCTTAAAATACATAGGTTTATGCAGGCAAATAGACCTAGTAGTCAATGGAATTGTACTTAAAGTTAGGCAATGTTTGCAGACAGGTGACAATAAACAAATAAAGGCAAATATCAGAAACACAAATGTCAGTACTTGATCATATGCACAGCTTACCATGGCATTACAAAGTCATTAGGGGCTATGGTTTTTGCCCGCAACATAATATAAACATAGATGATTTTGCATCTTCTCTGATTGATAATACATTTGTTGGAGATGATAAGATGAAATTCATATTTCCATAGAGCATGTAAAAAAATGAAATGAAATATGATGGCATTAAATGAAGAAGACCTTCCTCTGACTTCTGAAGGTCATTCCCTCATGAATATGGAAATTATATCATATTTTGGTAAAAATGTTTAGATGCATTCTCTAACAGAATGCTGACTATTTTATACTTAATATTTTAATGTAATATTAAACTGATCTAGTTTGCAATCCTGTTATTAAACTAAAGAAAGTTTATAATAGTAGATAGAGTAGCAACAGTAGCAACCAATTGTTTGTTGTCTGCCAATAAATTAAATTTAATCTTTTTACCTGAAACTGAATAATGTAGTCACTGAAATAATATATATTTTTAATTTCCTTTTTTTCTCTTGTAGTTCCATTAGAGTATAAGGAAATATTACCAAATCCATCTCTTTCTTCTCTTCCCCTGCCATCTTTCTCAATTTAATCTCATCCACATGCTCTTAGACAAATTGGCTGCAAAAGATCTGGCTAAGGTGAGCAGATGTCCTGTGGAAAAAAGCCATCAGGGTGTCCATTTCCCTAGTTTCTTTATATTACACTACTTTGTTGCACAGTGGGAGAAAAATAATAGGCAATTTACATAGAATAAATCATTGGATAAACATGTATTTAAACATTAGACAAGAAAACTTTTACAGTTGTTTGTCAAAATTTAAAGGAAAAAACCAACTTTGTTCATTCTTTGCAGTTATGCCAGCGGGTTGTCTAAAATATCTTCTCTGGTAATATGTCACAAGCAATAGCCTGTGCAGGTTAGGCCAGTACATAATAGAAGTAAATGTATTTTTAAATGCCAGGTTTTAAAAGAAGACAGATCTGCTTGGTATCTCATTATAAGGGAAATGGCTTTTCATGTCACCCTATCAGTTGTTGTGCAGCTTTGGGGAAAGTTTCAAAGGTCACGATCTATACCTTTTAACTCTTAACTAATTTACAATTTTCCCATGAGACAAACTCTAGAAGATTTTAATTCTCAAATGAAAAATGGAGACTCATTTTGCCTTTGAAAATTGAAAGGAAATGTATTTTGTGTCTCTGTGTATTAAAATCATCACATTTCCTTCAGTATCACTCTTTCTATTTCCAGAGGGAATATCCTGCAGAAGATTCTATGGATCCCTTCTGTGGATGTTTGAATGTTGTACATTTGCACGTGGACACAGAGAAGATACATAAAAGAATTCTGTGAACCTGACTCTAATCCCAGCAGCTTTACGCTGGCCTAATAGCACACTTTTATTATAGTGACTTCTGTTATGAAATACTGCCCCATTGAAGTCCACCACAAAATTTCCATTGACTTCAATACTCAGTGCTGAGAAATAAGAGTTGGGCCCATCATCAGCCTAAGATTCCAGATATCAAAGCTCAAAGGTTCATTTTAAGCATGTTTGTAAGTAATTTATAGAATATAGAGCTACTTAAGCACTTGCTAATGTGTTTTGTTGAATCAGGGCTTTAATTGACAAACTGCAAGTATTTTCAGCTAATATAAAGCTTATGGCAGACCCTGACTATGATCTCTGCCAAAGATCTGAAACCTGGGTCTAATGTATTATCTATCCCTAGTACCTTGACCTCCACCCTCATGCTAGATCCAATGCCCACTCCAGTCCGTCTGCCATCCATACTGACCTGGCAGGAGCAGGCATTGTGTGTGGCTTGTGTCCTGATCTGGCTAGAGCAAGAGCCACATGTGCTATAGTACCAGGCTGGCCAGAGTGAACACCATGAGCACTGGCTCCAAGATGGAGAGACAGGGGAAAGGTCCATGAGCCTGATTTGGCTCACGGGTCTGGCCCACAACTCAACCAGTCCCATGCCACTTTTCTGGCCCACAAGGCCAAATGAGTTTGTTACCCCTCCTCTAAACCATTCTGTGGTGACTTTTCTCTCGCTAATATTTTTTTTTTTGAAACGTTGAAATACCTTGAGTTTCCCCAGTGGGAATGATGCAGCTTTTTAAGCTTCAAATATTTGAGGGTCAAGGATATCATTTCTTAGCAATCTGTAATTATCTATTGACTATACTGTAACAAAATAACAAAAATCCATTTGTTCACAAGTGTTCATCACTGCTCATGTCGATATTTTTTCCCTGAAACAAAGTAGAAATCTGTGCGTTAAAAGTATGGAATATTTTAAAGCTCTGAGGAAATACACAAAAAAACAAGGAAATAATTTATGAAGTATAAAAATGACTCAGAAAAAAGGCAACTTGATTATCTGGGGAGGATTCTGCTTTGCATTGATATTACACAATAGTGCACTGGATTGAACTACTTTCAATTTCTTAACCAAATTACTCTTTAAATTACCAACCAAGGGCCATATGCTTCCCTCATTTATGCATGCATATCTCAGATTTTCACTTAATTTAAACAAGAGGGATGTGGTAAGTGTCTCTTTAGTTTAAAGGGAGCCTGCATGCACGTAGCTTAGCGCAATTTTCTGAAAGTTACCATGGTGAGAAGTGTTTTCCCCAGGGGGTCCTCCTGATCTCTGACTCAGTCTAGAGGATCTCCCCTTATTTCTCCTTTAAATCATCACCCTTCTGGGCAAGGAATAGATGGTACTCTGTCTTCTGAATGCATCAGTGATAGTATTTTATTGCCCTAAGGAAGGTTACTGTTGAATGAAAAGCTACTGAAAGATGAAAATGAGAGATCACCAAAGCCTAGATTAAGCAATGTACTTAAATATGTTTCTAACTTTAAGTGCATTCATAAACCCACTGAAGCCAATGAGACTACTCAGGTGCCTAAAACCTTTCACATGTTTAGGGACCTTATGGAATTAAGACCCAGATCCTTAGATGCTAAGTTTATAAAGGAACTTTCATTGGAATAGATTGTTTCCAGTCTGCACGGTATGCAGATCTCGCACCATTCAATTCTGACCATGTTGAATCAAGTCTTGTTCACAACAGACACTTATACAAAGCATGGCTACAGAGAGGTTGTTTTTTCCTAGCCTAATGAAACTGATTTAAGCTATGATGGGTTGTGGGATGGATCCAAAGAATATAGCCTCTCCAAGACACTGAATTGGTCAGTAGATGGCTACATTTGCCAGTCAGGCAAAAGCAGGCCATGTTCTGCTCTGTCCTCTGCCATAACAGCTCTTCATTTGTCCTTTGTTTAGAGGGTAATGGATGGAGTAAGAAAGGAGAATAGCTTCATTAGATAAAAGTTCCCTGACAGTAGTTTCCATGGGTCTATAGGCATTGAACAGGCCTTTGAATGGTGCAGACCCATCTGGGCCTCAGAGCTAAATGAGTCCCTTGAGCTGAATTCAAATATAAGGGCCTTATTACACAATAATTTGGGGCAGCTTCTGGAACTCTTAACCTCTGTACTGGCTGCATGTTAGCACCTGCTAAGTGTCTTAAAGCACTCATTATTCAGCTTAATATTACGCCACTCCAGGGCCTATTATCTCCTATAATTTTGCTCCTGTTCCATTAATTTGTGGCCACTCTCCAAAACTTTTCCACCCAAGTTGAAGTTCTCCACCATCCCAGGAAGCAGTGGGTAGGTGGGAATGCCGAGGCACAGTGGGGTCAGGTGCAACATCTTGCTCTTTGAGAACATCTGGGAGAGTGAAACCTGCAGCCCCAGAGTGCCTGGCAGCCATAGTGCTTCCCACCACCACTGACCAGGAGCAGAGCTAGCCAGTCTGAGAAGAGGGGCACTGCTTCCCCACTGCTGCTCACACCAGCTGCTGATTCAGAATGATGAGGGTCATGAAACCTTGATGGCTCCCCCTCAAACAGTAACAGTTGGGGCAATATGATGACCACATCTTAAGTTAAACCCTTTTATCAAAGGTTTCTGGAGAGCAGGAAAAAAAACAAGGGAAGATGACAGACATTAGTTATTAATTCAGGGTCTTATAAACTATAGGGCTGTAAAGACTCAAGGTGGAGGGGCTCAGGGGGTTCACAGAGACATAGGAAGCTTGGATCAGAGAGGAACTGAGAGGCAGGCTCAAGTTCTTTTTAACTGCAGGACCAGGTGATAAAACATGGTTTTGCAGAAATAGAGTCCAGAGTTTGAGAAATATGCCATTTGCAAGAGGGGGCTTCCAGTCTTCAGAATACTCTGATGTAGAAATCTTTCATAGATTTCATAGACATTTGGGCTGGAAGGGACCCCAGAGGATCATCGAGTCCAGCCCCCTGCCCCAGGGGCAGGAAGTCAGCAGGGATCACGGGATCCCAGCAAGATAAACATCCAAGCATGTCTTGAAGGTGTTCAAAGTGGGTGCTTGAACCACCTCCGGC
>NW_017728992.1:122997437-122999143 GCF_001723915.1 Gavialis gangeticus | reverse complement strand
CTAGAGTAGCACTGCTGAGCCTATAAGCATGCCACAGGTTTTTCCTCCCAAGGTAGAGAACCTTGCATTTTTCTGTGTTGAACACCATCAGGTTTTCATCCACCCATTTCGTGAGCCTGTCAAGATCTGCCTATATCACCCTCCTGTCCTCAGGTGTGGATGCTTTACCCCAGAGTTTGGTGTCATTGGAAAGCTTGGCCAGTCCACTCCTCACACCAATGTCTACATCATTGATGAAGATGTTAAAAAGTATAGGCCCTAGGACAGAGCCTTGAGGGACCCCACTGGTCATAGGGCACCACGACAATTAAGGTCGTGTAATCATGTAAGTCTAAAAAGCATTCAAGAGCAGTGAGGAAACTGGCAGGGAAATGTATGTATATGTTTATTAATTTGTCTAGACCTATATATTTCTTGAGCTAGTTAAAATAAAGAATGATTATTTTTGGAACCTCTATAAAGACTGTGTATCTATCAGCTTCAGCTATTGCATGTCTGTCTCTCACGAGTAGGGACCTGCTCAATTCACAGTTTTGCAGAAATTGCAAAATCAGGCATTGTCCATGAAATCCACAAGAAAAAAACTCATTAAAAATAAAATGCTGACTCCCTAATGGGAGCCAGTATTTCTCATGTCTCTTGCAGCCTAGCCATACAGCCCATTGCAGGGAAGAGGTGAGGGGAGTTGCCAGCACAAAGGGGACCAGCCAAGATAGCTGCCCTCCCACCACTGATTGGCTGAGACAGCTGCCTGTCATGTGTTCCCCCCCCTCAGCCAATCATTGGTGAGAAGTGGGGCCACTAGGGCCCCTCAGTCAATCAGAGGCCCTGGGGAGGAGGGGCCCACCATGATAAGCCCGCTCGTGAAGATGGTGGCCAGCCCCATAGTTTGCCAATGAAATCAGCTGCCTGCCTCCTTGATTTGGAGGTCTGTACATACGAGGTAAACTATCAAGTCAAATTGCCTATAAGAATGGAGCTCTAAGAAAGGTTGTTTAAGCTACTCCAAATCAGGATTTCTTCAATCCATCCAAGGCAGCTGGGTCCCATTTCACTAATAGTTTCATAGTTTCATAGTTTCTAGGGTCAGAAGGGACCTGAGTAGATCATCTAGTCTGACCCCCTGCCATGGCAGGAAAGAGTACTGGGGTCAAATGACCCCAGCAAGGTGTACATCTAGCCTCCTCTTAAAAACCCCCAGGGTAGGAGCCTGCACCACTTCTCTTGGAAGTTGGTTCCAGATCCTAGCCGCCCTGACCATGAAGTAGCGCCTCCTGATATCTAGCCTAAATCTACCCTCTGCCAGCTTGTGACCGTTATTCCTGGTCACTCCTGGTCATGCTCGGGGGAACAGGGACTTCCCCAGTGCCTGTTGGTCCCCCCTGACTAGTTTGTAACAGGCTACTAGGTCCCCCCCTCAGCCTTCTGTTGTGGAGGCTGAACAGGTTCAGGTCCCGTAACCTCTCCTCATAAGGCCTGCACTGCTGCCCCCCGATCATGTGAGTGGCCCTTCTTTGGACCCTCTCCATGTTGTCCACATCCCTCTTGAAGTGCGGCGCCCAGAACTGGACGCCATACTCCAGCTGCAGCCTGACCAGTGCCGCACAGAGGGGGAGGATCACCTTCTTGGACCTGCTTGAGATGCACCTGTGGATGCATGACAAGGTACGGTTGGCCTTCCCAACTGCATCCCCACACTGCCAGCC
>NW_017728992.1:122986739-122992437 GCF_001723915.1 Gavialis gangeticus | reverse complement strand
TTGCTACCTCCAGCAAATGTTCCAGTCCACAAAAGTATACCAGGAAGGCTAAGGAATGAGACAGTCCATAGGCTGCAGCTGTGTTTCAGTTGTGTCATACTGGCCCATATGAACTTAAACTTTCCTCAATCTGTGATACGGTACTAACTGGTGTGTTGTGGGAGAGGGAAGAAGTTTCTCCTCTAGACCTTGTAGCAAGTTATCTTATTTGTGGTTTATGCTGCAGTAAAATTTCAGCCACTTGGCCAAACCTAATGGCTTTGTCTGACCTGTATTAAGCCCTGCAGCATGTAGTGCAAGTCTTTTACACATATTTTATCATATTTAGTTTTGGGGTTTGTTTTCTTTTTTACTGTTCATCCCTAATTTCAGAATATACAAAGTAAAAATCATTAATGATTGGGTCCAGTGTAGAGTTCTGGTGGGAAATTGTCTTGGCTTAACCTAATTAATAACATTTAGTAACAATACCAACATCAATATATATGACACCTTTGGGCTAGGGACAGAAGTTACACATAAACCAGTTTAAGTCATTAGAAACTGGTTTAAACCTATAAGAGCAGAAGGTCAGTGCACATAAACCAGTTTCAAAATGGCTGAAACTGGTTTAAGATAAACCTGGCTGAATGTAGAATATGATTTAACAGATTTGTATCAAACCAGTTTGTGAAACTTCTGTCCCAAATCCCTTCCTGATTCAAGTTAAATCACAGTCCCCCAGCATCCCAGCATGCTTTCCAGCCCTGGTCTGGGCTATTCTAACTGCTCCAGCACAGAAAGGTTGTGGGAGCAGGGAGGCAGGGACTGCTCCCCACCAGGCAAACCCTGGCTGAGGTTTATGGCCAGGGCAGGGGGTTATACCCACCTTCCCCTGAGTACAGAGCTGCCCTGCTGCTAAACTTACTGAAAATTACTGCTGGCTGTGACTGTGGACTACAAATCCCAGAGGTACCTGGAAGCAGAAAGAGGAAGTGATGTGCAACCCTGGAGAGTTCTGCTGCTGTTATTTTGGACTGCAAATACCAGAGACCTTGGGGGCAACAGGAAGAGGACGTGAATACATGGTAACAAAGATGTAGCTAGCATGCTCTAGCGCCCCCTGGCTTCTGGCCTGAGCCACTGCAGGCATGTGGCTACATTTCCTGAATCAAAAGTAAATGTGTTTCCAGTTGTTTGTCAGTTTAATCTCTGCAGGTTAAAGTAACCTGGAAAAACTGAATCAGGCTTTTTGACTGTCTGTACTTCACCTTGGTGTTACATCCAGTTTCTGCCTCAAGTGCCCTAGATTTCATCTCCAACTGTCAAGTTCAGGAGCTATTACAGCTCTCCATGCCAGTTCTGGAATTAGGTTCAGATGGTTCAGTTTAGTCCCCCGACTCTTTGATCCTCAGCAGTAGTGTAACTAGGGGTGGGTGAGTAAGGCACCAACCCTGGGTGCTGATTTTGAGGAGATGCCAGAGTTTGTGCCATGGCAGCAGCAGACAATGGAGGGCAGGGGGGAGTCTGGATCATAGCAGCAGCAGACTTGGTCCCCAGGGCAAGTAAGACTCATGCCCCTCTACTCCCTGTCATCTCTGGATTTTATCTCTTTGAAAGAGCAAGGAATATTGCCCGAGTTCCAAGCAATAAAGCAGACAGCTCCTCTTTATAGAGGCAAAGGTCACACAGCAAACAGACCCTGTCCCCTCCAAAGCAGTTCATCTGTCCCTAATCTAAGCCACACAACCGTGAGCACCCTAAAGATTATCTCTCCAGTCTGCATAGCCCCAAAGTTCCCTTTCCAGACTCCCCAGCTCTCTGCCCAATAGCCTTGTTCCATTTTTTGAAAGTTATCCCTGTCTGCCTCCCTTGACACCTGCATACCTCCTGGATGTTACCTCTAAAGGATGCTTACCAGTCCCACATAAGGAGGTTATTCAGTTATTTTGTTTCTGGGGGTGTCTTCTGTGATACAGGTCTGGCAACTCTCATTTCTGGTTTCTGAACCACTACATCTCCCCTCCACTGTCCACCCCAAGTGCAAGTTAGTCAGGGAAACTGAGGCATGCAGTATTGTTACAATATGAACAATATTTAAAACACAAATGTTATAATAAAACCAAAGTCTGCCATAGCACTTACAAAAATAACAATGCTTGTGGGAGTTCTGTGTTGATGTATCATAGTTTATACTCTGTATACCAAATATGTTAAAGATGGCTACATTTGTAATTTCAGCATGAAATTGTGCATGGATTGGAAAAATAACAACTTTAGAAAGAAAAAAAACATTTTGAGAAAAAATCAGAAATATTTGGGCCTTTGATAGTTCATATAAAATTATATTTTGAGGATTATTAATAAATACATTTACAGCAAAACTGACTCTATTTTCAACTAGACTTCAAGTGCATTGGTGTTTTTAGAGGAAAATAGTATTATTTTTCCATTTTAAGCAGTATGTGTAATCAGTTCTTTCTTTACAAGCAAAGAAGACTTTCTACAGGAAGGTAAGTGAGATGAGGCATGTGCTCTACAACTACAAGAGCAGACTACCATCATCCTCTGCTTCCAGAGTATCTCCTACAGAAAGCATCATAGTTAGAATAACACAGCAACCATATTTGTACATAGGTCCGAGGGCTTGTTTTTTGCTCTCCTCACACTGAGTAAAAAGGTCTTTTTATGGATCCTATGACCCCAGCTGACTTCCTGCCCTTTGGGCGGGGGGCTGGACTCGATGATTGTCCAAGGTCCCTTCCAGCCCTAATGTCTTTGAAATCTATGAAATCTGTGAAACCCACTATTAGTGTACAGTGCTTGGATATCGTATTGCCTTTACAAGCATAGCAACAAAGGGGTTCTAAGAATCCTACCACAGACACATCACACATACACAGCTGACAACATTATCAGATGCACAGGATTAATTTTGTTAACATAATCTGAAAAAGACATGGAGAATATAACTGATGGTGAATAAATAGTAGGGATAGATAATAGAGTAACTCAACTTCATTAAATGGCTACACACTGTGCTATTTCATACTGCATTCAATAGCCAAGTCTCTTGAAGAGTAGGTACAATATATTATTACCCATAGAGGTATTCAGTACAGCTTGTTCAGTACATTCTCACTGAGACATAAAACAGCTACAAGTACAAATATTATCTCAACATCATAGTTAGTCCTATCCTTTCACATATGTCCTTTTTCCTCTTTGTTTTCTCCCTCCTCTTCCTCTTTGCAGACTCAAAATCTGTAAAGGGATATGACAAACTCTTTCAAATTGAAATCTCACACTTCTGCACCCTCCTTTAGAAAGGAACACATATATAGGCATTGCTTTCCACAAGAAAGGAACATATATCGGCTATATATGTTAATCAGTTATAAATGAAAGTAATAATAATCTGCCATGCTTTCAGCACATTATCATAAGTAGCATGAAATGGTAATTTAATAGTATGCAGTACTTCATTTCATCAACAAAGGTATCCAAGCAGCAAAGCACAAACACTAACAAGTGTACAGCAGAGTCAATTCACATCTCATCTCTAGTACCTGAGTCATTTTTCAGCACCGTAATACCAACTTGCCAAGTAACAGAAGGCAAAAATTAAAGCTGCTACTTCAGTCTTAGGAATGTGGGAGTGGGAAAAGGCTTCTCCTCCCTTAACAATTTAGAATGGAAAAGGAATAATGACCCTGTGTTTGCTAGTAGGGACCCAATGTTGCCTTATGGTGACTTTTTTTCCTATTCCTGTACTAACTGTTAAAAACAGCTACCTCTTATTATTTTCATTGATCCCACCTTGGAAATGACAATCTTCTTGTAATACCCTCAGACCTCAGGCAGTGAGGCTGCGTGCATATCCATAGAATATTCCTTTTTAAATCAGTTTTTAATCAAAATTGTTATGGGAGTGGTTGTAGAATGAATTTATCTACTCTGGTTTGTAGTAATCAATGTATTGGGAAATAAAAAATATTGTAAACAATTTAAATTTTCAGAAAAGTCCATTTGTCATAGTTTGATTTTTAAAAAAACAGGGTTATAACACAGTAATAAAGTGTGTGTTAAAAACCATTTCTGGCTATATCAAATAATGAAGAAACAAAGTAGAAAAATATGATGATCAAGGTAGTGCAATTGTTAATATCAGTTTGATATTCTGATAAAATTATATAACACTTTTGTTGGTTGTAGCTATGTTGGTCTAAGGATATAGGTAGGCGAGGTTCCTTGCGTAGATGTGATATCTTTTATTAGACCAACTAAATGGCTGGAAAAAAATTCTTTATAAGCTTTCAGGCACAAACACCCTTTGTCAGACATAGGGAGACTCTGCTGATGTTATGTGTTCTCCAAGGTCTGTAAAAATGCAAATGAGTGGAATTTTGGAAGATAATGAGTACAGATAGGAGTGGAGGGCAGGGAAGGGTGGTAAATGTGTGAAGGAATGCAAGTGATGGGCTGAAAGCAGGCTACCTGGGGTATCAGATGTCAGGCAGGTTGTAATATATCATAAATCCAATGTCTATATTAAGTCCATGATTTTTTGTATTGAGTAGATTTATGAAGTAAAGTTCACAGGCCCATCTATGAAAGGTGTTTTGTAAATTCCCTTTGAGGATTACAACTGAGAGATCAGAGATGGAGTGATTGTCTTGTGAGAAGTAGGCACCCACAGGTAATTTTATATTTTTGTCTTTGGTGGATTTTTGGTGTGCGTTCATTCTGGTACATAGTTGTTGTGTGGTTACTTCTACATATTTTCCATCAGGGCATTTGGTGTGCTGGATGAGATGTATTACATTTCTGGAAGTGCAGGTATAAAACTGTCGAACATTTTTAGAGGAAAAGGCAGAACTGGAAATAGAGATTAAAAATTGATCTTCTGATATTGGCTCAGCTGCTTATATAAGTTTTGGAGTCTCAAGCCATGCCTGGATGGCTTTTCAGAAGAGATGCTTTAGCTCAACCAGAAGCATTAAGGCTACAATGTCAAAATCAATAGCATGATCTTGGTGATACTAACTATGAGACTAGATGATCATCATAGGACCTTCTGGCCTCATTACACAAACGTTTATCAAATCACTTAATCTCTTTCTGCTTCAGTTTGCCTGCTGAGAATGAAATAATAAAGTATATGTTATACCAGGGATAAGGATTTTATGCACAGGGTCCTGGACCTCTTGGGGTCCATCTATGACACCCCTGACTGGCACCAGCTCTACCTCCTGTGGAGAGCCTGTAGCTCTCCTGGGCAGGAGTGATGAGACAGGCTGCCACCCAGCCCCCCTCCCACACCCCTTCCATGGCATGATGAACCCCATTCCAGGGACAGGCAAATCCCTGAGGTGACAGGAACATGGGTTTCAGGGGGGAGGGACCCCTGAATGGTGGCTGAGTGGAAAAGCTCCACAAAGTGCCCTGACTGGGAGATGCTGGGTGGGGGGGTTGGTTGAGAGGGCACAAGGAAAGGAGATGTGGCACATCGGAGCTGCTGACCTGTGATTCAGGGAGGCAGGGCCTTCTTGCGGGAGCAGCAGTGGGTGAGGGGAGTGGGAGTGGGCTTCCTGAGAATCAATGGCAGGACCATCAGGGACACCACTCCCTTTCCAGGCCCAACTCACTACCTCCAACTGCAGATGGTCACCCCATATTCACAGCCCCCCCCCCCCCAAGGGGTTCCAGGCCCATCCCC
>NW_017728992.1:122976399-122986540 GCF_001723915.1 Gavialis gangeticus | reverse complement strand
GCCCCCCCCCCCCCAAGTGGTTCCAGGCCCATCCCCAACAGATGCAGGAGCATCTGGAACAAGGGGAAGAGCTCAGTCCACTGGGCCAGGCTGTCACTGGGATAGCATCTGGCACCAGAACAGCTGGCCCTGGCTCATCACCCACCAGCCCTGGGGCCTAGGGAAGAGCTCTTCATCTCCCTGCAGCCCCCCTCCAGGCCCAGGTTCCATTAAAGGGGAGGGGCAAAGCCTTGGCAGGGATAGGCTGCCTCTGGGCTTGGGCCAGCTGCATGACATAAGCACCAGGGATGTGTGAGGGCCATGGTCCCTGTTGTGGTCCAGGGTCCTTGAAGGGTGAGACTGGGCCCCAGGGATGGGGGCCAAGGGGGAGGGTCCCATGAAGGAGAGCCAGGAGTCCACAGTGAATGTTGTGGTGATGCCTGCTGGCCTGCAACCTTCCACCCTCCTCCCCACATCCCAGTGCCTGCTTCCTGCCCCACAGGTCTTTCAAACAGATACTGGGTCCAGGGTCACACACTTGTCCAGCTTCTACGTGGAGAAGTCCCTGCTCTTCATTTCTGACCCCTGCAAGTAGGGTGCCAGGTCAAAAGCCCCTTATTCTAAGCCTCCCCCCTCCAAGGTTTTGTGTTCGTTGAGTTCAGGCCCTGTGACATTCCTCCTGACCCCACCCCCTTCCTCCACCTCCCCATCCTAATCTCCTCTTCCAGGTTCTTTCACCCCTTTCTCAAACCCTGCCCTGCCCCTTCCAAAGTTTTGCCGGTTTGAGTTAACTTGGGAAAGGAACCAAGTACTGCCAATGTTCAGGAGGATTTCTTTATTAAACACATGAAAAGTTTGGCAGCTACAACACTTCATTCAATGGAGGCACATCTCTTCCTCTTACTACATTCCCCTAAATCCCAGCATGTGTCCCTGTGTGCGGTTAGGGAAGGGAGAGGGGAAGGGGAATGGTGCCCAGGCAGCCTGGGTTGTGGGCAATGCTGTCCAGGACACAGGGCCAGAGGAGCCCAGGGTGGGTGAGCCATGGCCTAGGGCCAGGGCAGGGGCACTCAAAGTCCTTCAGCCTTGTTCATCTGTGGAAGGGAATAGTCAGCCAGGGCTTCACAGATCCAGAAATCCTGCCACTGTGTGGGTCTGGGGCCCACAATATCAGCGGGGGGTTCACCCTGTCCCCATTCCTGCACTGCATGTGCTCAGGCTGCCAGGCCTGGTCCATGAGCCATGTCTACAGCCCAGGCTTCACAGAAAACCTCCCCCAGTCTTGCAGATATTATGGAGAATGCATTTGGAAACAATGAGTCATGTCAGGTTCTCCTTATCCACCTCAAGGTGCACACTGGGAGCATAGAAGCATACCTTGAAGTGGCCAAGGGTGTACTCCACCGTCATGCAGCACTTGCTCAGGCATTAGATGCACTTGCTCAGGGGATTAGATATTAGGAAGAATTTTCACTCTAGGAGGGCAGTAAAACATTAGAACAGGTTACCCAGAGAGCTTGTGGACAGGTTTTCCAGAGAGGTTGTGGAGGCCAGACGAGCAGAGGGCGGGGGAGGGGCTGTGGCCGATCGAACGTGCCAGTGGCAGAATTGCCAGCAGTGCAGTGGTGGTGGTAGTGCCAGCGGCAGAAGTGCTGGAGGTGTGGTGGCAGCGGAAATGCTGGCAGTGGCAGCAGCACCCGCTGCCGAGTACCCCCTGAAGCCATCCCAAGTACCCCGAGAGGTATGCATACCCCTAGTTGAAAACCCCTGCCTTAGATCAAACAGAGTTGTAAATGTAAATGAAATCTCTGAAAATCATGCCACTTGAATAAGTACTTATATATAAATGTAAGCACTCAACTTTGATAATATTGGTTTTAGCTGTCAAAGTTCTGCTCTCCTACACTAACTTTTCCATGTTCTAGTGGTTGTTGTAAAGGTCTGTCCTCTTTCTAACAATCTCTTCTTTCAATATTGAGACCCATTTGAAGGGTCTGTGCCATTGCAATCTCTGTACTCATATGACTAGGAATTCTCTTACATCATGTCCTCATACATCTTTATCTCTTGAGCTACCACTCTACTCAGAGTTTGAATGGATAGAAATGTAGGTCTTGTGGTAAAGTCTTGGCTTCCCTGTGCCCTGTTGTTGCTGATGGAACAGTGCCAGATAAAAAAGTTACTTCAGTTCTAAACTAATAGAAAGACAGATCAAAATACAAAAAATGAAGTCCAAGTGTGAAAGGAAAAGTAGCTGTTAGTTTTATAACATAAAAGTCGGTGGTTTATTACTTTTTATTGGTTATGCCTTTGACAGAACTGCCATCAATAAGAAACTGTGAACACTTTGAACAAAAGCTGTTCCTTGAACACTCTTGGTCAAAAAAATTTAAAGAAAAATACTGTCTTTCAAAAGAATAAAGAAAACAGTTTAAGTAATATGAGGGGAGGCAGACAAGCACATTGTAAAGGTCACTATTACCAAACAAGATCTATGCTACTGTTTTTTAGCTTTGATCTTCCATTCTTACTTTTTCATTACAAAGGCCTTTTAACACATAAAAGGTGTGCTGAACTGTAAGGTGGTGTAAAGATATGCAGAAATATCTCAAAGTAACTAGTGCCTTTCACTTTTAGGCATCTTTCTGAAAGGTATGTCTACTGTGCATGATTAGATGAATGATCACTGCCTGGTCTGAGAATGCAAGTGACCTTAACCGAAGTGAGAACATTCCCACAGGAAAGCACCAACTGTATGATCAGATCTTGAACATATCTGCACCCTGTCTTGTGTAGAAATTGGAGCGGATGCAGAGGTGATTGACAAAATTGATAAATGGGTTGGGATGTAAGGCACATGAAACAAGGTTGAGAACTAGTTGCCTTAAATATAGAGAAAAGACATGAAGGCTGGACAGGAAAAGAGTTTTCAAATGCTTGAAAGGCTGCCATAAAGAAGAGGGAAAGCAACAGTTCTTATTTACCACCAAGGGCAGGGCAAGTGGAAAGGGTCTGAAACTGCAGCAAACCAGAATTAGAGCAAATCTCAAAAAAATCTAAACTGTGTGAAGAAGGCATTTATCTGGGATGGTTTAGGAACAGTACGTCCTGCATTCATGTAAGATTCATCACTCTTGAGTTCCCTCCCAACCCTAAGAGCCAATGTCCCATGGGTCTTTACCCTAAGATGACCTAGGAATTTTTCCCATTCAATTGTTTTAATTATGGGAGAACTTATCTTTCCTTCCAGGGGAATTATGGGAAGGACACTGGAAGACTATCAGCAGAGTGGATGGCTTGCAGACCAGGCTAGAGTATAGTTCAGGCCCTAACTACACAAAGCCTTCCAGTCATATAAGCTGACTTCAAGCAAATCCAAATACAGGTCAGAGGCTTATCTGTGTAGATGGAAGGGGGTATTGGGTTAAAAATTCTGTAACCGCCTTAATGGTGCAGTGTAGATGTCTTGTAAAAGTCAAACATCAAAGTTCTTGCTAGAATGTATTTATTGGGTGCTGGAGCAAGAAGTGACTCAGAGTATGTTCTACATTGGCTAACTCAGGTTCTCACAGCATGGAGTGTCAGCTAACCACCAAAGTATTGATCCAGCTTTTTAGATAAGTTCTGCAACTGGAACCAAATTCTGTTGTGCAGTTAGACTGTAGCCAGCATCAGAACTAGCATATTTAAAGGCATGCAGATGTGTCTGCCTCATAGTGCCTTCAGTTTCAATGTGCCCTCAGTATAAAACCTCATCTAATTCAACAACAGTTAAACATTTAGTAATGTTCACTGTTGGAATTAATTCAGCTGAAGTCACACTTTCTAAACTATTTAATTTATGTGCAAAACACATTTGTATGAAAAAGTGAAGTAACTAAATGTGAGTGATTATTTGAGCAGGAAGCCCTTTTTTAAAAGAGAATTTTGCTTATGATATGATTCTACAGCATGCAAAAGTATGTTCATGCAGTTTTGGCAGCCAGTTTTGAAACCACAAACCATGTGGTTTATTCCATTGCAACTAATGTTTTTTTATTGATATTGTCCACTAGAATATGGAATGACATCTCTGAGTAATGGTTGCTATCCAGATGCTTATTCTTTCATGTATTTTCCAATTTCATAAAATTTTAATGTCCTTTGAAGCTGATTACCTCCAAGACAAATTCATTCTCGAGAACCCACATCTCATTGAATGTGTATTGGCTGAACATAGTTAATGCAAGCTGCTGATTTCTTATCAGTTGCTCATAATCTTTAGATAGCTATCAGAGAAGCATGGTAAGTGGTTTGGCATGAATCTCTATGCCAGCTTGATTTAAAAGAGCAATTTCATAAAAAGCAGAATTTTCTGAAGAAACAGATTCTTGGAGATCCATCACGACCAGGCTGCTTAGTTGCCAGAAATACCACTTTTTAGATGGCACTTGAAACTGAAGTGTTTATATGCTACTCCTCAGAAGCTTAATCTTAAAGTTGATTCTATAATTTATTGTCAACAGTCATCTTATTGGTAATAAATAGCAGAATAATTAACAAAGAAGCACTAAAAATGTGCCATGGCTTCTTTGTCTATTTTGTACAGAATAACCTAAGCTTTGGTTAAAGGAGGCAAAGAAATCTTATTGCATGAAAATTGAAAATGAAATTTACAAAGTAGGTGCACCTTTGATGTGCAATTTACTCTTGTATTTATTCCCTGTTTTAAAAGCTTCCAAAATAAAGGACTGCACATGAATTTCTTTCATCTTCATTATTTATTTTTGTAAGCTGCTAAAGCTGTGCTTTATTTATTGCAACTCATCCATACATAATTCTCTGTAGTTTAGAAAACTGCATCTAACAATTTCACCGCAACTTTATAAATTGCATTGATTTATTTCTGTCTCTGAGGCCTAAAACCATTTATTACAACAACAAAACATCCTCCAGTGCTGGTGATCAAGGAACAAAGTCTACCCGTTTACTGTGTAGTGAGAATTGACAGATGGCCAAATGGGGTGATAGATTTGATTTTAATGTGTCTTAAGAGAGTAAATGAACCAAAGGCAATCTTCATCTCATGTGAAAAGTTGGATTTTTGTGTGGCTTGTCGGCAACAGTGAGGTGCGATTCTCACAGCACTTCATTGATTTTCCAATCAACCATGACCACTGAGATGGCAAAAAGCAGGGTCAAAGAATTCTTATAAAGGTTTTCTTTCACTCTGTTTGTCTAGAAGAGCACAAACAGGACTGTGTCTACTACTTCCAACATTATTCAGTGGGTTTTTTTCCTGAATTATTTTATGGGTTTCATAGTTTGAAAATTTTTAATTTTGCATAAAATGAAGAGGTTTTGTGAAGAGAAGTATTTACATCATAAAGGAGAAGGAAATAAAACTTCACACCTCCCCACCTGTGATTTTAACATATATCATGGGTGACAAAGCACTTTGCATTACTTGCCTTTAAGCTCCAGAAGACAACAGATTCCAACAGCAGAATGTATTTAAAAAAAAAACCACATTGGTAATGATACAATAAATCCAATATGCTGTAGGACATCATGGTTTTCCTGCACACTAGACCTCAATCCACAACCTAATTTTAAGTACTTGAAGTGCCATTAGAAGCACAAAGCTTAACTCAAACTGTGTTTTAGAGATATTTGAGGGTTTGGCCAAGAAGCTCCTGCCCTTAGAAAGCCACTGTATTAAGAATTTGTACAAAATTTTAATCACCATGCAGTACCTCAATGCTGATGAATAACACTGATGTAGAAACAAGGTCTTCAGTAAAAGAATAAATAATTAGCTGAGGAAATATAAATAAATTGCTCTTGGACCACTTAAAATACAGCTTTTGAGGAAAACTGTTTGTAAGAGAATGACCTTTATTTGTTTTACCATAATCACTGGATATGGATCACCTTATAACGTTTTTATACTACTGTCACATGAAAAAAGTCAGCATCCTTGATTACACTAGCTTCTGGTACACTTCTTTTTTTAAAGGAAAGGTATCCTGGGAACTGGAAACCAAATAAACTACACTAATTTAAAGGAAAAGCCACAGATTAATATAGCCAATTTATAACACTTATTAATGCTGATGTGTAGAATGAATGCTCACTGCCAGCCCTGTTTGTCTCTGTGCCACTACTATTGAAGCAGATTCAGACACTCCACACTGTACAGGATCTTACAGTGCAAGAGATCCTATTTGTTTCAGTGAAGAGTGATAGAATGAATAAGTGACAAATTAATGAGCAATGAGCATGTAGGCCAGAATCTGCTGATATATTACCTGGATATTACAGCCCTTCCATGAAACTTAATTTAGTTTAGTTTAGTTTGCTTTGCTTTGCTTTTTCCCCCCTTTTATACGATAGGCACTTTAAGGTATGACATAAGCCTTATGCATGGCACATATATTTTGGATCCTATTTCAACCGCAACACCAATAATAATTAATATCCTGAAAAGAACTAGTTATTTTTGTCAGACCTGGAATTGCTACATAGTATGTTCTTCTTCTCAGTGCCAGCAACTGTAATTCTTTGGCCTGGTCTGTGCTACAAAGATGTGCCAGCAGAGTTTTACTTCTTGATGTGCTTGTAAACAGTCCCTGTGCCACTGTTGGCCCTTGTGGAACTCCAGAAATTGTCTGATACTCTCTTGAGCCAACCACTCTGAATAGCAGCCTGAACTTTATTGGCCAAAGTGCAAATTAACTAGACGCCTTCCTGTCCCACCTCCCCTGCCACCTTTAAAACCAGCTTGTTATTTGCCAAATAAAGACGAACACACTTGAAGAAGGAGATTTTGGATCACTTCTGTCTTGGGTTGGTCAGGGTCTATCTAATCACAGATCTGTGATTAGGCCAGAAAGAACAGCACCTGTACAATGAGGTCACAACAGGAAAGTAGGCCAGGGGGACCAGTGCCTAGCAAAAGCAAAAGACCTTCAGAAGGCTGGTTCCTTTTGCAGACCAAACTTTTATGGCTTTCCCTTATGACATAGTCCTCCTTTGAGGAGCTATGTTCATTCACTATGATATCCATCTTAATGGCGGACATCTTCTGCAATGCAGCAGGGCACTGGGGTGTGTCTGATTCTTTAAGGGAACAAGCAGCCTCAGAGACCAATTGCAGGTGGTGATGGGGGTTAATTAAGGACTCAACTGACAGGCACAGGCTGGGCTGGAACTATATAAACCCTGGACCTGAGCTAGTCAGGCAGTTGAGTGCTGGGAGCCATGAAGTGAGGACCTCTTGGCAACAGAGTTCCTGAATACTGAAAGAAAGCCACCTTGCAATGCAGAAAACAAAGAAATTTACCTGGGGCGGACAGGAGCTTAGTAATATGGGCAGATGCCTCTGATTTATATTAAGCCTAGAGAAGGTTTGAGTGCCTGCCAGAGTGCAAATGCTCATTATCAAGTTGTGGGCAGGCAAGGCCTACTCAGAGGACTGACATCCCAAGAGTGACTGAGAGTGGGGCCCAGCAGGGAGAGCAAGGGCCTAGAGCAGAGGCAGGCATAATACGGCCTGTGGGCCACAACTGGTCCACCAGGCACTTTCATATGGCCCACAGGCACCCACCAACAAATTGTACCCTGCCCAGCCCTTCTGCAGGAGGTGCAGGTACATCACATGGAGCCCCTGCAATAGAGGCAGGCTGGGCAGGCTGAGCTCCTCACCCCCATGTGCAGCACTGGCCAGAGCCACTGGATGCCAGTGCTTGTGTGAGACACAAGCATCTCAAGTGCCCCTGTCTGCTGCTGCTGCTGCTGCTGCTGCTGCTGCCGCTGGGAGTGGGGGCTTTGAGCCATGTGAGGGAGTCTGCTTATGAGGATGGGAATGAGGCACCCATGTACGAACACCCCTGCCACACATACCCTATTGTGCCTTGCTCCCACCCTCGTGGGCAGAAGGGCCTGGCCCAGCCAGAAGCAGCTTCCAAGCAGGGCTGCTGCTGTACTGATGTAGCCATCCTGGGGGACCCACTCAGCTTCCCCAGTGTCCTGCTCACTTCAGGCAGCAGGTAGAGAAGTGGCAGGGACAGGGGCAGTGAGAGCGTTGCAGCTGGGTAGGACCACAAAGTGTGGGGCTGGGGCTGGCAGCAGAGTAGAGCCCAAGCCCAGAGGATGAAGGGAGCATGGAGCTCAGCTGGGCATCCTGTGGTTCATGGCTCTGGCCAGCGCTGCACATGGGGGTGAGGAGCTCAGCCTGCCCAGCCTGCCTCTATTGCAGGGGCTCCACGTGATGTACCTGCACCTCCTGCACTGATGCAGCACTGGGGGAAACCCTGCGCTTGAGCTGGTTACCATCCCCGCCCCCTGCAGTGTAGGTCCCAGGACTCCCCAGGGAAACAGGGGCCGGGGCTCCCCTCCATTTCAAGTGGGGTCCTGCAACCTGTGTGGCAAGGGGCAGGGAAGACAGATGGCTCCTGCAATAGAGGCAGGCTGGGCAGGCTGTGCTCATTGCCCCCACTCACAGCACTGGCCAGAGCTGCGTGCTGTTGGATGCCAATGCCTATGTGGGGACAGGTGCCCTGATCACCCCCACCTGCTGTTGCCCTGAGCATCCCCCACCTGCTGCACACCATGTGTGGGAGCTTGTGGGGGGTCCCCACACACCCCCACCCTCTCTCACACCTACACCCTGCCCCCACAACCCCCCACATATACACCCCTCAACATACCCTATGTCCCCCATACATAGCCACACCCTCTCACATCCCCCACACACCCCCACCTCACCATACATACACACACTCACACTGCACATCCTACCATACACACAACCCACTATACACACACACCTCCACACCCCACCATGCATGTACCCACACTCCCAACCACCCCCCCACACAATATAAAATAATTACTTTATTTTTCAGTTATTATGCAATCCCCTCTATATACAGTATGCAAACACAAATCATGACAAATTTTTTTGTAATAAAATTTAAATGTGTTGCAGTAAGTGTTTGACTTTAAATGTATGATATGGTATTTTTCTGGTTCCAAGATGGCAACCCTTCCGTCCCTAAAGGAGTATTTCTGGAGGGGGGGAGGGCAAAGGGAGGGATGTCCAGTGGTAAAGGTCAGTAGTTAGGGGGCAGGACTTCCACTCCAAAGATGATGACCAAGGGGCAGGGGCAACTGTCAAGGGGTGAGGCTACCCATGCATCCCTTGACAGTCTACCAAAACTCATTAAGAGGCCCTATAAGTGGAATAAGTGCCTGCCCCTGCACTAGATGATCCCTGCACTGTCCCAGTAATGACCATCATAGTAGACCTTGCAATAGCCTATACATTGTGAGATTATTTTGGGCACTGTTAGCAAGCAGCTGAAGCATCTTTCACCACAAGCTTCCAACCATTATGAGAAATTGCTAACTGGAGAGCACCAATACTCCAGAATAATAGAGAGATATTGGTAACTTTTCACCCCTGATTTTTAAGGACAGCTCTGAAATCTTTTTTCAGTCTCTTTTAATACTAACACAATGCATATTTTTGTAATTTATCAGGTACTAAAGAAGAGCACCAGCTCAGATCTGCTTGCTTTCCTCTACAGTCTTTGAAATCAAGTAGCAATCTGTCAGCTGCCTCTGGCATGGGAAGAGGTGTCATAGATCAGAGCATTTAAATAGGTCAGATATTTTTAAAGTGTCTGTAGTTTCCCAAAAAACCCAGTCTTTTAAATAATAACAAAAAAGTTACCTTTCTCTGTGATGCTGGGAAGTTTAAGGCCCCTGACATTTCCTTTCTGACCTTGCATGAGTACACATAGGGGCAGAATCCAGAGACTAACTGGTTTCAAAAAGCTCTTTAAAGAGGGAAGTGCCATCTCAGCTATAGACTATCATAAAATAGATACCTAAACATAGTACTGTGTTAACTTTAGAAACGAAGTAAACTAAGCAAGTGTACCAAAGAAGCATTTTAAAGATATCCTGCCAATAGATTTAATTGACCTTTTAATGAGTGTATGAGTTCACAAGAGAACAGAACAGCAAACTCGCTGGGCATGTGTACATGTGAATTTATGTGCCTCAAAGTAATGTATCTTAACCTAAGGATGTACCCAGATTGAGGTCCTGGAGGAGCAGGTGAGGGAACTCTAGGAAGAGGGCCACTCGCATGATCAGGGGACAGCAGGGCAGG
>NW_017728992.1:122974697-122976388 GCF_001723915.1 Gavialis gangeticus | reverse complement strand
ATGCAAACACAAATCATGACAAATATTTTTGTAATAAAATTAAAATATGTTATAGTATACCTTATAGTATAGTTAAAATATGTTATATAATATACCTTAAAGTACATGTTTGACTTTTAGTGTACAATTTGTTTTTTCTGGTTCCAAGATGGCAACCCTCCACTCCCAAAAGGAGTATTTCTGGGGGCCAAGAGGAGGGAGCTGCAAGAGCATAGGTCAGGGGTTAGTGGAAGGAATGTCTGGTCCCAATATGGTGACCAGAAGTGGGGTAACTTCCAAGAGGCAGGGCTACCCATATGGCCCTTGGCACCCCACCAAAACATCAAGCAGCCCTTCAGTCAAAACAATTGGCCACCCCTGGCCTAGAAATTGAGGATCTAGAAATCTAGGAGTCCAAGGCTCAATGACGGCTGAGAGTGTGATTAGAGAATCCAGAAACACAAAGCAGGGCTGAGAGTGAAACAGAAATCAAAAAAAGGTATAAAGACAGAGAGGGGGTCTGAGTGTGGGACCTAAAAGTTCAGGAGCCAGGGATTGGCTGACAGTCAGACCAGATGGCCCTTGGGTCCAGGGAAGGGTGAGAACCAAACTAGGGTTCATAAGCCCATGAGGGGTTGCAAGTCAGACCAGGGGTCTGGGAGCCCAGAGAGAAGAGCTGTATGTGGGACCAGGGACCAGGAGCCCACAGAGAAGGGTGGACATGGGACATGGGGTCTGGGAGCCTAGAGAGGGCCATATGTGGGATCAGGAGGGTTTGAGAGTTCAGGGGAAAAGCTGAATGAGGGACCCAGCGGTCTGAGGGTCCAGCATGCTCCTCCACCCTGTTTGAATTTAGCACCATCCTCATCCACAGCCCTGGGATTAAAAGGGAATGCTGAAATGTCACTGTTTCTTTCTTGACCACATTACCACAGTGTGCACTTCCAATGGCACTTGTGTTTGGGTGTCTGAACCCGGTAGGGGGTTATTCCACCTCCCCTTGACATACTGGAAGCAAGTCCTCCTTTTGGTCTTACACAGGTTATACCAGGCCACTTCCAACCCAGGAGGAATCTCACTATGCAAATTGAGACATATAGCCTGTACATGTGTACAAAGTTTTGAGATCCTTCTAAATATCCTCAATTCAGGCCACCTGTAATTTTTCGCCAATAATTAATTGTGAATGTAAGTCTCCTAAAAATACATCCCATTTATTTTCACTTACCAGTGGGCACATCTACATACTAGGGCTGTGAGAAATCAAAGGAGATTCAGCCTGATTCGGTGGCCGAATCTCCAAATCTGAATTGAATCAGGGGACCAATAAAAAGGCCTGAATCAATTCAAAGCTCTCTGAATCAATTTGGAAATATTTGGAGAGCTTTGACAATTCAGGCAGTCCTGGTTTGCTGCAGCAGGGAGCTGGAACTGGACTCGGCGCTGGTAAGTAGGGGGCGGGGTAGGGGAAGCTGGAGGAGTGGAGAGGGGACCATGGGGGGGCCCCTGCCAGGCCCCATCCTCTGCCTGCTTCCCCAGCCCCCCTGAGCACCCCCAACCCCTGCCCACTTCCCTAGCCCCTGCCATGGCTGTCCCGCCCACCCCAGCTCCTGGCCCCCACTCACTTTTATAAAAAAGCCCCCACTCACTGGGTGCTTCCTGGCAGGGGGGAAATCCCCACTTCCCCCCACTGCCCCACGCTGCATGGGGGG
>NW_017728992.1:122958203-122974637 GCF_001723915.1 Gavialis gangeticus | reverse complement strand
CCAAGCCCCACGACCCCCACCTGCTCCCCCAGCCTCCCCCATGCCCTCCCCAGATCCGGCCCTTTAAAAAAAAACCCAACCCCCCCAAACTCACCAGCTCATGCAGCAGCCTCGGGGCTTCAGGGGGCTTGTGCAGAGCCCTGCCCACACACACACACACACACACACACACAGCGTGGGGCAGCCATGACCATTGAGATGGCAAAAAGCAGGGTCAAAGAATTCTTATAAAGGTATTCTTTCACTCTGTTTGTCTAGAACAGCACAAACAGGACTGTGTGTCTACTACTTCCAACATTATTCAGTGGGGTTTTTTCCTGAAATTTTATGGGTTTCATAGTTTGAAAATTTTGGCCAAAATGCAAATTGGATTAATGGGCTCAGTTACTAAGTAAGGGCCTTGTTACACCTTAAGGAAATTAACAATTAGAACATGATGCAATGGTTTTAAATGGAGTTTATTATACAGTACAGTGTGATGGTGTCCTCTGGGAAAAAGATCAAAAGATGCCTTCAAAGCTTTGCTTTGCTGAGCTGTGTCTCCCCTACGAAGCCTGGTTTGAAGCTCAAGGAGGGAAACAGACACCAGCTCCTCATGTGTGCTATCTTTTGTCTGGCTGGGCTGGTTGGGGGGTGGGGACTTGGAGGAAGAGCCAAAATGCACTGATTGGTCAACCACCAATCCCTGGAAATTCAAACCTCTTGACCAAGTACAGGTCTGGTCTGATTATAATCTCCCTGACCAAGCTGAAAAATGAAAAAGAAGGCTTGAGGAAGACTGTCCCTCCAGATACATTCTGGAAGATTTGTGAATTTCTGGCATTATGCTTGCAGTTCATGCCCCATAGCAACTACCCCCCATTGCACTGTGGAGTAAGGGGAAGGGAGGGTGCATATACAGGATGTGTCTGCTAGGAAAGAAGCCAACCTGGCAGTGAAGCTACCTTAGGCACACAATTGTCATCTTGTGTTTCCACCTCCCCCACCCTACCTAGCTACACATGCAAGCTGGAGGAGAGTGTGTGGGGCACCTGAGGCACATTTGAGGCCTCAAGCTGGAGAGAGCATATGGGCAAGAAGTGCACAAGGAGCTCAGTACAGACATGTACAGACATTTCCCAAAGAATATAAATAAACTTCAGGGAAAGAGGACTCCTGGGAAGGGACAGCATTAACCTCAGAAAGAAAGGTAAGTCCCTATTTGCGGCAAGGATAGCCAATCTTCTGGACAGGGCTTTAAACTAAGATTGCTGGGGGACTGGGATACACAAATTCAAACATGTTCAGGGACCAACATATAAGTAAGCCCTGTAAATAGGGACACTGGGAGAACCACTCTTGCGGGAGCTGAGGGAATAAATAGTTCTCCATCAGTGGGACAAGAAGACGAGGGCCTTAGTAGGAGGACTCAGGTGCTTATATATTTATGCTGGGAGCATGGGGAACAAGCAGGAGATAGCCCTCCTATTCTCCAGTGGGCTTTATGATCTACTAGGGATTAGGGTGGGACTCCTCACACAACTGGAGCATAGCTATAAAGGGCTACACCCTGCACAGAAGGGACTGAGTGGGAAAAAATATGTAGAGGCATTGCTCTCTATGTAAAAAAGCAGTACATCTCCTTGGAGGCCACCATTGTCTCTAAAAATGGACAGCTTGAAACCCTATGGGTCAAGTTGCTGTGGGGAGGCGGGGAAGGCCGGGCAGGGGTGTGGCAAGAGAGACCTAACTGTAGGTGTATACTACAGACCACCAAACCAGGGGGAGGAACTCAATCTGGAGTTCACCTGAGAACTGACTAAGGCTGCATGTGCATGTGACATGGTCATCATGGGTGATTTTAATTATCCAAACATCTCCTGGGAGGAACACTTGGCCAAGTTGGATCGGTCACTATCCTTCCTGACCTGTGTCAAGGAGCTCTTCCTGACTCAGGAGGTGCATAGGCCAACCAGAGGTGATGCTCCGCTGGACATGGTCCTGGCCAAAGGAGATGACTTGGTGACCAACTTAAATATAGAGGGAAGTCTGCATTACAGCAACCATCATGTTCACTGTCCAACATAAGCAGAAAAATCAGATACAGGACTGAAGTCTTGGACTTCAACAACGCAATTTTCAACAAGCTTAGGTCACTAGTAGGGCAAGTGCTGCAGGACCAGGGACCAAGGGCGAAAGGTGTGCACGAAGAGTGCCTGTTCTTTAAGGACACAATCCTTGAAGCACAAAGGAAGTCCATTCCCAGGTGGAGAAGAGGTAACAGAAGGGCTGGGAAGCCCTTTTGGCTAAGCAGGGAAATCATAGTCCTCTTAAGAAAGAAGAAAGAAGCTTATAAACAATGGAAGCTCAGGGCAGACCCCAAAGAGGACTGTTCCATGACAGCTCACATTTGCAGAGAACAGATAAGGCAGGCTAAAGCAGCAACAAAACTCAGATTAGCAATGGGAATCTAGGACAACAAGAAGTCTTTCTTTAGGTACATAGGGAACAGGAGGCCATTGCTAAACAACTCAAGAGAGCTGGCTACCAGCAGCCAGGAGAAAGCTGAACTCCTGAATGACTACTTTACCTTGGTCTTTCACCAGACCAAGGGGAAAACCACGCCAGGTAGGGTAGAGGATGAGCACGGTAGGAATAATCACCTTCCTACTATTGCCGTAGAATTGGTGTATGACCAGTTTAAAAAATTAGATGTATATGTCAGCAGCACCGGATGATCTTCATCCAAGAGTTCTGAAGGAGCTAGCTGAAGTCATTGCAGAACCCCTGATGACACTTTTCCACAACTTGTGGCACTCTGGAGAAGTCTCTGAGGACTGCTACAATGCTACAAGTTTTAGAGAGATAAATTGTGCTTGCCTTGCTCTGCCCAGGCACTTCCATGGGAACAGCAGAACTAAAGTGCAACTCTACTATGGTAAGTGCCCCCTAGGCTACCTAATCTAAAAGTACCATTTTATAACTGTGTTGCTTTTCTTATAGTGAAAAACAAGGGTGGCACGTTAACATTATTCTTCCATGGGAGGGGGAACAGCTTATTAGAGAGACAGAGGGGCTGGAGTGCAAGGGAAAGTAGCCAGCCAGAAATTGCAGCCAGCATCTTTTCCTTGCTTGGGCTGTTTGGGGATGTGCCAGACTCCAGCCCCTCCCCACTCAGCCCCAGACAGATCCAGATTCAGCTGGCCTTGTCCCATCCCGGACATCCCCTCCCGCCAAGTGCCAGGGAGCATGAGATGGCCCATTAATGAAATCATTTGTCCTTGAATAGGCCTGGCTGGCTGTCCATGGAATTCCTGGTTGTGCCACTAATTGATATCACTCATGCATTGTGAACTGCACAGTGCCTTTGTCCTTGTGGCCCTGCTGGGGTGGGGGGCAATCAGCATCACCTGTAATCCCAGCTCCTGATTAGCCCACTCCCAAATTAGGGCCCCAAAATGGCCCAAGCTAACCCTCCCCCCCACCAAAGGCCCAAGTCTACCCTCAATCTCTCATCCATCCCACTCCAAAGCTCCCAAACACCACACCAATCCAACATCAGCCACCCTCTCCCCATCCAAACCCCAACTTGCTAGAAAGGTTTCCTGCAGAGTACTCAATTCCTATGGTATACGGGTTCGTTTCCTGAGTTCAGGTTCAGAGATGGGGCTCAAGAAGAGAGTCACAGAGGACATGAGGTCCATGGACCTTTCTTGGAGGGCAGCAGGTGGTTAGAGGTGACCGCCCACAGGCACTGCCGGCAGCATCAATGGTGGCCAATCTCTGGGGGTGCACCACCAATCCCAGGGGGTACATATGTACCTGCATGTACCCCCTACATATTGCTGATACACTATTGGCACCGCTGCTCCTCACATAGAGCAATTTCAGGAACTTTATCTTGGTCCTGACCTGGAGTCAGTCTTGCTGATGCCCCTGTGCCACCATCTGCCATGTGATCCTTTCATAAACATCCTGATCCTGCTGGTTTACTTTGGTTCCCTTTGCTATGCTTGCAATGGTCCTCCTCTCCTCTCCCCATATTGCAATAAATTCTAGCACCTCACCCCAGCTCCAATTAGATGCCAAGCTAGTCGGGTACAAGGGGGACATCCTTTGTTCATGTTGGCTGAGAAAGTTGGAGGTTAATGGAGGAAAAGTTTGTACTTGCTAGCTGGCATGTGCTCTGCAGGCTGTTTGCACTGGGGTGGGAAGGTCATACCCCTGGGAGTGGGAGGGCAGTTGGCTTGGTGCCCTCTGGGCAGTACAGTACAGGGGGCAGAAAGTTTTTTCCACACAGAGGAAGGTTGGGGAGGGGTCACTGCATCCTGGGATACTACAAGACTTCAATTTTGGCAGCATAGCTATGGGGAGTGGCCACACCTTAATGGAAAAGAACCAAGGTTATGCAGGCATAAATTTAAGCCATATAGGCTGTTTGCAGACATTAAAAAAATGGTGCATTACTTTAAACTCCGTATGCTCCTGCGCTGAGTCCAGCACATGCCCAGAACAAGCAGAGCATTGGTTGAACCTGGCTCACCCAGCATCTGTATAGACTGGGCACTTTAGTTTTACTTTTTGGCACTTTTATCTAATAGCTGATTGATTAGCTTTAGCTAAAAGCACCAAACCCCCCCTGCTGAAGCGCCCAATGTATACAGATATTGCAGAGCCAGGTCAAAGTAACGCATTGTTTCTTCCAGTAAAACACATTTTGTTTTGTTTTTCTGCAAGCAGCCATAATGAGTATATCAAGCCACTTAAAGGTGTTAATGTGCGGCCAATCCAGGGGTTAAGAGCTCCAGAAGCTGCCTAAAATTACCATGTAGCAAGGCCCTTAATAGCAAATTTTGAACTGACTGGAGTTTTTAAAAAAGCTTTAGTTTCTTTCTAAGGCACACAATACTGCAATGAATCTGGAGGTCATCAATGCCTCAATTACCAGGGTCTTGTCTAAATCTTATAAGATGTGGTTGCAATCTGGGCCAACCAGGAGGATATTTTCTGCAGCCTTTGGGTCAGGTAAACAACATAATTTAGATGCTGCAGTGCTCAGCATAAACATTCAAACACCTTGTTGTGTAGCAGAACTGAAAGCCCCAGGATGCAAAGAAGTCAAAAGAGTAAGGGAGGTGACTAAGCTATCTAGTAGGAAACATTTAAGGTAGGGACTCAGACTCAAAGACAAATGTTTCTCTCAATTTGTTATGCACAGGCACATATCTTCTCCTAAAGTTAGGTGCCTAAACCAGTCCATTTTTTAAAAGCAGGGAGGCAGAAGTGATGGTCTTTTCTTCAATAGCCAGATGCTTGTAGCACTCAGCCTATATGTGGAGCTTGGATTAAAATCCCCTTTCCCCTCAGGGATCTTGAACCTGTATTTCCCATGAGAGTGATTAAAACACCAGGCTTTAGGGTACTCTGGAATGGTGATGTAGTCAGATCTCTCTCAAGCAGGTGAACTTATTTCATGAAATAAATATTGTGCCAGGGAGACAGAGAGAATGTGAAAATCCCACAATTAGCTGAGAAAGGGGAGACATACATTCCATTTTCTATTCCAAAGCAATATAGAATATGCAACCATTTACTGCAACAGGACTGGACCAGGTCTTCCCTTCTCCAGAGGAGTGCCTTCACCTGTAAACTAAAAGATTGTTCTCCCTCCCACCCTTCTCCCGTGCTCTGCTCAGGGAGCACTTATCACAGCGGCAGGCAATTATTTTGGGTGGACAGCTGCTTACCAAGTTGTGGCAAGCTGTCAAGGGCTGCATGTGTAGCTCCACCCCTTAGCAGGTGCCCCACCCCTTGACAGGTGCCCCACCCCTGGTCACCATCTTGAAACCAATGTCCCAATGCCTTGGGAACAGTGTCCCAGGGCCAGCATTGGTGGGGCCCAGAGCAGGATGCAGGCTGGCAAGGGTCTGTGGAGCCAGGCTGGGCTGCACCAGCAGGGAGAGGGGGGAGCTGGCTCAGCTCCATAGAGCCCCTGCCAGCTGGGACCCCTGTACTCCTGCCACTCTGCTTTGGGCCCTGCTGGCGCTGGCCCTGGGACACAGGTGTGGGCCCTGGTCCCGCACCTGCTCACTCCCAGTGCCCCCCCCAGCCCCACGGTACAGGTGGGGGGCAATGCGCAGCAGGTGTGGCCCCCCCCACTTGCCACTCTGGGCAGTGTTTGCTGCTGCTGCCCACCCAGAGCTCACGCACTGGGCGGCAGCAGCAAACACTGCCCAGCGTGGCAAGCAGGGGGCCCGCACCTACTGCCGTTGTGCGCAGTCCTGACAGGTGAGCCTGGAGCTGGCACGGGACCCAGGCTGGCAGCAGGGCAGGTTACAAGCTGGTGCTGAGTGCAGGGGAAAAGCGGCTCCTTGCCTGCCCCATGGCCAGTGCCCCATGCTGCAGCCACTCACAGCTGGTGTAGGGCTGCCTGTGCCTGCTCAGGACAGCCCCACGTGGGCTGCGAGTGGCTGCAGCAGGGAGCTCCAGGCATGGGGTGGGGGAGGGGCCTCTTTCCCACCATGCTCAGCACCAGCTCATCCCCTGCCCTTTCCCAAACCCCCCACTTACCTGAGTTTCCCGTGCCGGCAGCCACATGGTCCCAAGCCAGAAGACCCTGCTGGGTCTTCCAATTGGGAGGGTGGAGTCAGGCGAGCCCTACTGTTGAAGGAGCCCTCCAGGGCTTTCCCTGGGTCCTGCTGCCCTTGGTTCCTGTCATCTTTGACAGGAACCAAGAACAGATAAATTTAAATTTTCTAAATTTTTTTAGGGACTCTGCGGGCCAGATAGAATGACCTCATGGGCTGGATCCAGCCCACAGGCTGTATTTTGCCCACCCCTGACTTACCAGATCAGACCCCCTAAGTAAGATAAGCAGAAAAACATTTTAGTTGTGAATTTTAATGGCTCTTACACACTAACTAGTTGCCTAGCTACTTAGCACTATCAAGGGGAAAGGGGATTTTAATCCAAGTTCCACATATAGGCTGAGTGCTACAAGTATCTGGCTGCTGAAGAAAAGACCATCACTTCTGCCTCCCTGCTTTTAAAAAATGGACTGGTTTAGGCACCTAACTTTAGGGGAAGATATATGCCTGTGCATAACAAATTGAGAGAAACATTTATGTCTTTGAGTCTGAGTCCCTACCTTAAATGTTTCCTACTTAGTGATTCTGGGTACATCTATTTAGGTACCTATAGTCTTTGGCCACCTCTAGGCAGTTGGAGAGAGGTTTTGAGGATTGAAATTTTGGATTTAGGCACCATAGAGGTGCCTAGTTAAGAAATTGTTAAGCACCCTTACATCTATCCTATAGTTTTAAAAAAAATATGATGTAATAGTAATTACTTGCTATCATACCACTCTGTGTACTTGTGTCAGAGATTAAATAATCTAGCACCATTTGAGAAATTCTTTATATCTGTCCAATGTATGCTCATAAAAAATAAATAATTTGACATCTCTTTAAAAGTCTATTATTATTATCATTACTTATTATAATGATCAACATGATTCTGGACATGAAACATAATTTCCATCACTTTTTGAAAACGTTGCATTCAATTTCTTATGTGTAAGCCCATTTACAGTCCAGCTATAAAAGCCACATGCTGTTTTGTTTTGTTTTGTTGTGTATTGTATTGTATTGTACTTGCCCATGCCTTTCGATTCATTTTTGGACAAGTTCTTTTTGGCATAGTTCACATATTGTTCAAGCCATGTATAGTTACATCACTCTATTATGACTAAACAAATAGGAATGCTTTTCAACCTGAGAGAGTTGTTCCATTTCCAAATACTTACATTGGCAAGTATATGTGCACATGTGTATATGTGAATATGGACAAGTATTCCTTACTCTGTTATTGATCCACTGTCTACATTCCAATAGATTTCAGGAGATATTCATGCCAAACAATTATAAGATCCAATTTAACATAGAATTAAAAGATCATCTTTGAAAATGTGAATTCAAAATATCCTGGAATGTCTCTGCTGTTGGAATATAATGACAGTGAGGAGAATAGTGCGCAATTTTATAATTCTGCATAATTCTCTTGAAATATGTCTCTTCCCAGATCCCGGTTCTGTGCTTCTACCTCTAACTGTTTAATTCTGTAGAACACTGCGAAGAGCTATAAAGATCCCAGTTTGTGAACCAGTGATGCACAGTATTCTGAGCAATACTTTTTTATATATTAATAACCTTTTTGTCTTGATGCACACTGTATCTGAGGTGAAACTTTCCCCAAAATAATCTTTTGGAATCATTGATATGATTGCTGCTAAAATGTATTTCGTCAATATTCCCTAACAAGTTGGATGTTACCAGTGTGTTATTTCTCATTTGTTAGTTAATCATCCTGATAAAATGCCTGGTACAGAGAAACTTCAATAAATCAGTTATTAGCCATAGTAAAGACTGGATTGGAAGGAAACAGCCTGATAATAAACTATAAATAACATCACAGTGATTAACTGTAAACAACTACATTATTCTTTTTAAAATGAAAGAAAAATTGGAATAACTATGGACTCTGACTTTTCCGTTTGCTGAAACCCACAAATTTTAAGCATTAGACCTTTGGAGAGAGAACGAGCATAGATCACAGAATGAGACTAGGCTGATAGGTAGCTATCATCCATCATACCTAATAAAAGTTTGTGTAATTACATAAATGGCTTTTCTTTTGAAGAAAAAACGTCTTCACTAATGCTATCTCCCTGAAAAAGAAAAAAATAACGTAAAAATGGTGGTTCTGTTGTCTGTGCTGAGAGAAATTCAAGGATATTCAAAGGAAAGCAGTCTGCAAATGACATCATGGTAAAAATATATACAAAGGATCAGTCAAATCAGTAAAAACATCATATGGCAGCACAAGATAGAAACAATCTGAAAAGGAGTTATTAGAAAAATATTCTTAGTAACAAGTCCTGAAAAATGCAAGACAGAAGGAGCTGGGATCACACTCAGGTGGGTCTTTTTGGAATCACTATGATGGGATGGATCTCCCCAAATAAATAAAAATGGTTCTTAAAATGCATACTACTGCTCTATCTGCTTTTATTTTCTAACAAAGGAAATATCATGATATTTTAATTGGTGGCACCGTATAGACTAGCATTTTCAGAGAGGCAGGTACTTTCATAAGGAGCAACATACTTCATTAGGTGCTAGGAATGGAGCATGCCTAACATGTGAAGTAGACTCATGCTTCAATGAAAGTTAATCTCTATATATAGTGCACATGTATAGGCACCTGTGTATAGTGTTACTCTGCCCTACTTTCTGCCTGACTTTGAACTAGCAGCCCTTGTGCTAATGTTGTCTAAATGTAAGCAAATTTAAATGAAGCCTACCCATAAATTCCCAAGGAAATAGAAAATTAGATTTAGAACTGCAACACCATCCTGGACTCATCTTATTACACCTGGGCATGACAAGGTACTGTTATACATCACCTGAACTGTAAAGGGGCAGTGTGTTGAGCATAAAAGTCTTAATTGTGATTTTCTGGGCATCTTTTGTTTTGCTTTAGATCAAATTTTAACTTTGCTTGGATAACGTTCTTTCAGGGAGGGTAAGTGGGGGAGGGGGAGAGGAGAGTGATTTCTTCAGAAGCAAAATTAAGAAAAATATACAAGAAATTACTTACAGGAGCATAGCATCATTTTCTTACATGTGAACACAAAACTGTAAGAATTTTCTTACATGCATGCAATGCAATTAGCATAAATATGTAAATGGACAATTTAAAATATGTATATTATTTATTCATCATAGCCACTCTTTTGAAACTATTAGGACTTTTACAAGGTACAAAGGTACAAAGTATTTATATTATTTTTAAAATGTGTATTATTTACCCAACAGACCTTAAAGGCCATTAACATGGATCAAAAATATAAAATGTCTTGTACAAATCTAGTTTGGAGTCATTTGAATGCACTGGATGATTAAAAAAATATGTACTTGATCTTTTCAGACATGAATAAGGATCTATTTTCCTTATCCTTCATAGCTTTCTCAGAATAAAAAAACAGAATGAATACTGTGGTATCACCTACATGAGATTGTTTAATAGAAAACGGAGTTACATGTTCAATGAAGGGGAAATATTTTTCTTCTCTTATACTGTAGGTTTATAATCTGCAAATTAAAACACGTTTTGAGTTAGAGAGGCAAAAGGCCTCTGGAATCATTGCACCTTTCTCTTTTAGCTTCTGTTGTTATTCATTAGCCTTAAATATTAATTTCAGACTAGCATGCAATCATTATGGAATATGAGATGATTCCACAGTATGTAGGCCTATTTGTGTCTGATTCATTTGGACTTCTACATCACCCTAGTCAGCTTTTATGAGGTGCAAATTAAAATACAGCAGAGCAACAATTATCCAAACTAATTGGGAACAAAACCAGTTTGCAAACTCAAATTGCTTGATTAATGAAACATAATTACTAAATAACTAAAGAACATAATCCAATGTCAGACTCAAAAGCAAGTTTGGTAACAGACTCATCTTTATTCAGGTTGTTGATTGTTTCCATTTTCTTCTCAACTGTTGAAACAATTTTCCTCCTTCATGCTACCTTTGCCCTCACTTGTACCATATAACCACACAAGTTGGTGGTGTGTCCTATTTCTGGATTACTAAACATTTTGCTGGAGTTTGAATACTTTAGCATATCTGAATTAAATCTTCATTTGAAAGTTCTACTGACCAATCAAATATCCAAAACCTGTTTTTTTAAAAATGACACATAATTTAAAATTAAATGTGAGAAAGATGGCAATATGCTTATGATTTGGAAAGAGGCAAAAGAAATCATTAACATTTGCAGAAATGATTCACGCAGCGATAGTAAAACTTACATAAGTACAAAACCAGAGGTACAAGTGAGAGCAAAGGTAGCAAACATTATGTAAGTACAAGAAGTCTGTCAACTGATTTCCTTAAATGTACCCAAAATATTTGGGACCATATCAATTTGAAGATAGAAAAAGTTTATGCATTTGTGTGCTCATACAAACTCGTTTTTGTATGACTGATTTTTCATTTTTCTGGCCTAAGTGGTATGTCGGCACAAATTAAAGAGACTGGGTGATTTGGTTCATAATATAATATTAGGTTAAGACAATGCAAGTACTATAAAGATTTTACTGTATTACCATAGCACTTTCTTTGGGGCTCCTTAATTCCTTCAGTGAGTAAGGAATGAAATTAAAGAAAAAAAAGGTGCTATCTATTTCCCACTAGGAAAGTTATTCCAGCCTTTAACCTTACCTATATTTCATTTACTTCAATAAACAGGCTTTGAATGACTCATGTCGATTTTCCTTCCTTTTTTGTGTCTTTGTGACAAGCTGTTTAGCAGAATTCACAGATTTGTTGGAATTGGACAGGGACACACTATGACTGCTTCTGCTGTGGCCTTGAATGTGCAACCTCTAAGCTGTCAACCACGGACCTTAGCACCCATGCCATCACAGTCGCTCAGTAGCATTTAGAACAGGCCTTATAGTTGTCAAAGAACTATATTTTAAACTAGTGGTTCTCCACCTTTTTAGACTCAAAGCACCATTGGTAGATTTAAGGCACCCCTCAAAAAATGTCAGCTCTTTTGTTTTTTGACTATAGAAGAATAATAGAGTAATTCTGCTGTTCCAAAGAAATCAGAAAGACCACAACAGGTCAGAATATTTTGGGCACTCTGGATTCCTATTTGAAATGTCTGGGTGTGTCCAGATGAGCCCAGCCATACAGTATGTGGCTCCACAAACACATCTGCAGCACTACATACCGCACAGTCAGGCATTCTCTGCGCTGCAAGGTTGCGCTGCCCATACATGTACTACTTCAGGGGGGGGTTTTCCAGGGGCCAAAAAAACCTGTGGGGGAAAAAAACAGAGCAGCATAAGCTCGGGCAGCATGCGCTGCTGAAAAGTGGAGCCAAGCAGCCCAGAGCCTCGCTGCAGCTGCCAGCCAGGCTCTGCACTGCAGAATCACTGCAGCCCTGGGAAGCCCCCAGGACCCCAGGTAAGGCTACTGAGGCCAGCACAGTGCTGGCCCCAGCCTCCCCTACTATCCCAGGGTAACTTGCCACACGCCAAAGCTCTCGTGGCACAGCGTTCCCTGGGGACAAGTAGCTGTGGCACAAGGTAAGCTGCTGCTACTTGTCCCCAGGGAACCAAACATTCACGCTCGTCTGGACACACCCTCTGGGTTTATCTTGTGAATCACATGGGTTTGTACACCTAAGAGTGCTAGTATTGTGTGGTGTCAACAAAAGGATTTCATGGCACCTTTTAGCACCTTGGTTGAGAATTACTGTTTTAAACATGTAGTCTTCATTTTTATCATCATTAACTGTCATTCAAAGCTTTTAATACAGAAAAAAATATGGTTTGGGTGGAGAATGAGTTACCTTATGTGAGAAAACAAGGCCATTCCAATCAGTGTAGGGGCTCCTCCCTATAACGCACTTGCTGGTACAGAACACTGATATTGGGTACCTGGCTCAGCACTCAGTGCCACCGCATATTCATTTCTACAGTCAAAAAATGAATAATGACCTATGTCCAGCTGCAAACAGATCCTTTCAGAAAACAAAACAGAACTTATTGTGCTTTTTTCCCTTTTGCCATTCCCTGAGAAAAAAATAATCAGCTGCAACATAGTCTTTTGGCAGCATAGCTAGAGAAATGTGAGATTGGCCCTTAAGGGAATTCTTATTCTCAAGTGGATGTAAATGTATTCATCAATCCAAAGAAATGCATAGTGTGTTATATACACAACACATTAATAAATAGCCATGCATTAAAAAATAATGAGGTTTTCTACAAAACAGCATCCTGTGGTGTGTAGGGTCATAAAAAAGATACTAAAAGAGTGGAAAAAAGATTATGTGTAAAATCTGATTAAAATACAGAAACCCCATTCTATATGTAAGATACAATAAATATTTCATTGCTTAACTGTAAACAAAAGAACAAGTGCTGTAAAATGTAATTAAAAATGTAAAAGTGTGGGGAGTGATTTATTTTACTAGAACAATATTAATATTACAAATGGTATGTAAATTGATATCAAGACTGCTACAGAAGCAGTGGGAAGTAGTTGTTCATTTTTATAATGAGCTTTTGTCCCTTTTTGTCTTTTTTGACTTTCATTTTAAATATTTCAGATGATTTAGAAATAATGATGCTCTTAGGCGTTCTAAATCCCTAACAAAGCTCCAACTTTTCATATTCATTTGGATGCCATTTACGTTTTCATGTTAGTTTGTTATACCAGGTCAATGAGTAAATATAACAGGGAAAATTTTGGTAGAAACTTAGGGTATGGCTTCTCTAGGTATGCTGCTACTGAGACAGTCACCAAAAACTAAACCCCACTTACTGATGCCTGCTGTGCAAACTCCAAACCCCAGAAGGCAGCAGGACATATGCTCCATATCCCATTCCACCATTGCTCTCAATCACCCAAGAGACAAAGACATCAGGAGCAGCAGAGAAGGGTGCTATTTCTGGGTTTGGAGAATGCAAAAATTAGTGGGCCTACAGCCTGTAGACCAACTTGTCACAACTCATCCAGCCCACAGGGCAAAAAGTTTGGGTGCCACTGAATTAGAGACAGACAGAGGGTCTGCAGAGATGGCATGCCACAAATTGAAGTGTGTTTCTCCTCTCATTCTTGTATGCCTGTATTTATTAAACTTGGTGATCACTACACTAGAATTGGCACCAATCCAGGAGTCTGAGTAACTAGAATCAGTATAAGCTAAGAAGTGGGTAGTCCGTGCTGGTATGGTAATACTGAGTCCCCAACCTAATCTTGCTATAGGATACTCCAGGTGCACCTACACGAGATGCTTTACTATGCAGCAGACTAATTTGCTGCATAGTAGTGTCGCCATCTACACATGTGCAGCAGCTAGGGCACAGTAGACTAACTTACTGTGCTGCTGGATAGTTCTCTCAAATGCAAGTGGTACCCAGCAGCACAGTAAATTACTGCACTTAAATGGACATGTAGATGGTGACACTGGGATTAGTTTACTCTGCCTCAAATTGAGCCAGAGAATATTCAGTAATATTCAGTCATATTAATTGCATGTGTAGATGTGCCCTTCATGTACCTGTATAGCCTCATAAACTCATTTGTAGCTTATATATCTCTACATGGTGGAACACTGCACTGTATAGTGATACCCTTAGCTCTTTGAAGGCATCTTAACACCACTGTCTGTGCCAGGTAGAATCACTGTCAAATATGTTGCTCTGTTCCATAAGGCTACCCATGGGTGGATCTAGGATTTTGAAAAGGAGTGTGGTGCATCATCACATACAACACAACAGACCCAGATCAAAAGAAACTAGAAGTTTTACCTCTATCTACCCATCCTTAAACAGCTTTAGCCTTGACACTGTGTACTAGGGCTGTGCGAAATTTCACTGGCAGTTTCATTTCAATGCTGTTTCGACTTGTTTCAATCTTGAAACAGCAAAATCGAAATGAAACAGAGAGCTTTGAAACAGCCTCAAAACAAAATGAGGCAAGTCGAAACATTTTGAAATTTTCTAAATGTTTTGAGTTTCAAAGCTCAAGCTGGGCTTGCCTGCAGGGAAACAGAAACTAAAGTCAGGAGAGGGAGGGGAAAGAGAGGGAAAGTGGGGAGGAAGGAGTGCTCTCAGTACTGACTGGGTAGCTAGCCAGTGACTGTCATCCTTCCCTGAGGTCCCTTCCAATCCCAGTGCTCTGGGGGAGGGATGGAAAAACTGCATAAAAGGCAGCACTGTTTGAACTGCCCTGCTTCCTGCCTTGGTGTCAGTTGAGTGAGAGCACACCTTAACACACACACAGTGTCACCCACCCATGTCATGAGTTTTGCCTGTCAGCAGTCAGAGGTGCAGGGCCCCAGAACCCAGAAGCCCCTGTGCCTATCTTCTTAAAAGCTGGCAGGCTTTGTGGCCTCAGCAGGGGCTAGCATGCCTGCAGTTTTCACCCTGCTGTGGCTTAACACATACACATGACATGAGCTTTTTGCTTTCAAGACTTTGAGGTGCAGTTTTCCTGAAACCCCTGCACCTATCTCCTTGAAACTTGGCAAGCTTCTTGCCCTCAGAAGGGGCTACCATTCCTACAGTTTCATCCAGATCAAGCTAGAAATGACAAAGTTACAGGCAGATTCAAGCTTCCCCATTATAGCCTATGGGCAAAATGTTGAAACAGTGTTGAAACAGTGAAACTGTTTCGATGAAATAAATGGAACAGCAGTTTCAAATCAAAATGAAATTTGAAACAAAATGCTGTTCTGTCAAAATGTCGAAACGCTGGTTGGAATGGAACGCTGCTGTTTCTCACAGCCCTACTATGTACATTAAGTCAATGGAGAAAATCCCATTGCTTTTATGGGTACTGGATTGGGCCATTTATACAAATGTTCTGCATGGACTTCAGTGAGATTAATAACATGCATAAAGTTACTCATATGATAAATGTTTGCAGGATTGGAGCCCAAACTTGTATAATTCCTAGCACAACACATCTTTGATTCTTACTGGAGCCTCTTAAATCTATAGTAATAAAAATTTTAGCCTTCATAACCAGGATCCTCCTAAGAGCAGCTAGTTAAATCGCTGCAAAATCATTAAATTAGTAGTACAAGCTCTGTCATGTCATTTCATGGCTCTGTGGGAGAGCATCTTTGGTGCCTACCACTTTAAGGGCTTATAGAGTGGCAGCAGGGAAGCCAGCAGGTGAGGCAGTCATGTGACAGCAGGAGGGCCATGTGATTGGAGGAGGGGACTGAGCAGCTTCCATTTTAATTCAAGCCCTCAGGGCTGAACTAGCAGTCTGCTGCTGGCAGCTAGAAGAACACCATCCAGCTGAGCGTCTGCTCAGAACATCCTTGGAGGTAAGGAAAGGAGGTGTGGGGATGGTAGGAAGCTCCTGGTCCTGGGGCATGACCAAAAATTAAACCCTGCTGGGGCAGGATGGTATGGTAGGTCCACCAATGGCGGGGTGGTCCCCAGGAAATGCCATGCCAGTTGCCTCCCCAATGAAAGGTAAGGGGTGCCTTATAGCCCTGCCCCACAACTTAGTGGGTAGTAGGGATGCAGTGGGGTCAGGCATGACTTCAGACACCTGAGCCTGTGGGGCATAAGACCCGAGGCCCTAGAGAGGGAGGTATAGTGAGATAATGGGCCACATAGAATAGGGCTACAAGGGTGGCCTGAAGGGTTGCACAGTATTGGTGCAGAGTAGAGTTGCAGGGGCCGACCTGAAGAGCTGCACTGGAGGCACACAGAATAGGGCTGCTAGAGTGACCTGAAGGTTTACATATTGGCCAGCCCCACAAGCAGTACAGGGAGTTAGCCCCAGGGAGGGGTTGAGTTGGTGCCCCAGTGAGAAGGCAGAGGAGTAAACCCCGTGAGAGGCAGGTAGTG
>NW_017728992.1:122951365-122953203 GCF_001723915.1 Gavialis gangeticus | reverse complement strand
AGGATGCAGTGGGGTCAGGCATGACTTCAGACACCTGAGCCTGTGGGGCATAAGACCCGAGGCCCTAGAGAGGGAGGTATAGTGAGATAATGGGCCACATAGAATAGGGCTACAAGGGTGGCCTGAAGGGTTGCACAGTATTGGTGCAGAGTAGAGTTGCAGGGGCCGACCTGAAGAGCTGCACTGGAGGCACACAGAATAGGGCTGCTAGAGTGACCTGAAGGTTTACATATTGGCCAGCCCCACAAGCAGTACAGGGAGTTAGCCCCAGGGAGGGGTTGAGTTGGTGCCCCAGTGAGAAGGCAGAGGAGTAAACCCCGTGAGAGGCAGGTAGTGAGTGAGCATCAGTAAGGGGTGTGAGTTTGGATCCCAGTGTGATGGCATAGTGACTGTAAGCTCTAGTGGGGAGTGAGAGTCCCATGTGAGACTGAAGCACAGGTCATGGTGTGAGTCACGGTGGCAATATGGATGCCCTCTGTAACGTACATTGTATAGGTTAGGTCGGAGCTATATATATCGCCATAGGCATTGGGGCACGTAATGGGTAGCCTCCCATGCTTTACAACAACTGACATAACAGCAAGACACAGCAGGGGAATGAGGGCAGTCTGCCCTAGACAGGTGAGCAGGCCAATGTTCAACTGGCCTCATAACAGCCGCCTGTCATTACTGGTGCAAAGACCACTTTGTGTGACTGCTTCTCTGATTTTTGCGAAGGTTCTTTACTATGGGTGTAAATTAAATTTTTAAAATAGCCTTAGAAAAACTATCAGGCACTTGGTATTTCAAAGCTGTCTATATTATAAAAATATTACATTCTTTCGTGTTCTTTTGCATTCATATTATAGAATACAAGCTCTCCAAAGCAGAAACCAAAGTTTCAAATGCTATAGCGTAACTTGCATTTTTTTTATATTATATGTCAAGGACTGCTCTTTGAAAGTAGAGAAATAAAGGTGATTCACTATGTATTTACATTCAGTTAGATGAAACTGCAAAACAAAAAGAATAACTTTCTACTGAAAAATGACATCTAAGTACAATCATGCTGTGTGTTTATATAATGGGAATGTGTGTTTTAATTTGGCAGGAAAGCTTCTTTGGGTAGATGTGATATCTTTTATTAGACCAACTGAGTAGTTGGGGGGAAAAAGGTTATTTGCAAGCTTTCGGGCACAGGCACACTTCTTCAGGCATAGGAAGTCTCTGCTCTTCTGACTAAAGGACTCTTCAAGGACTAAAAGAAGCTAGAAGTGTGACAGGATATCAGTGAGAATGTAAATAGGAGAGATTAGGAAAACAAAGGGTAGAGAAGTCCACCTTCATGGTTTTCAGGTCTTGAGTTTGGAAGACCAGAAAACTTTAGACTTCCATACATTGCTAGCACTAACCCTGTTTCTAATTTAAACACAGATCCACACATAACTTTGTCACCACTATGCTCACCTGGGAGTGCCACTGTGAAGCATGCCAGACCCACTCACATTTCCTCTAGCTGTACCATCTTCCTAAAATGAGACAAGGTCATTGCAGGACCCCTGGCATGGCTTTACAAGCACTCATGGTGCTCTGGAGTGGTGCTGGAGGGCTGGAAGAGGGCCAATGTGGTTCCCATCTTCAAAAAAGGGAAGAAGGAGGACCCGGGAAACTATAGGCCAGTTAGTCTTACCTCGATCCTAGGCAAGCTGTTTGAGAAAATTATTCTGGCACACATCCATGAGGGGCCAGCAGGGGACTGCATGCTTAGGGGCAACCAACACGGGTTCATCAGTCGCAGGTCCTGTCAGGCCAACCTGGTGGCCTTTTATGATCAGATCACCAGATCCTTAGATGCAGGG
>NW_017728992.1:122942324-122950683 GCF_001723915.1 Gavialis gangeticus | reverse complement strand
GAGTCTTTAAGAGGAGGTTAGATGATCACCTTGCTGGGGTCATTTGACCCCGGTACTCTTTCCTGCCATGGCAGGGGGTCAGACTAGATGATCTACTTGGGTCCCTTCCGACCCTAGAAACTATGAGACAAAATGGCCACTTAAGAGTAGTGTTGCATACACACCCACATTTCTTTTAGGCTTTCTGACTCAGGTGTGCCCTCAAAATTGTTCCAAGACCTTGCTTTATTTCCATTATTTGACATGTAGAGAGCTGTAATGCACTTCTTGGCAACATTTCCAGACATACCACAGAGACAATGCTTACTAAACACAACGGGATAGAATTATGCACTTCCATACATATTTGAAAGACAAGGTGGCAGTGAGTGGTACCTACTAGAAATGGAAGCTGTTAAGAAAAGTCGTATTTTTGCCTGTATGGTAATCCAGCTCATCCATCCCACAAGATACTTGATATCAAAACTAGAGCTAGTTTGAAATGCTGAGCTCTCCATAAGCAATGGCGGGAGGGAGAGTCTGATTATCAGCCTCTGTCAAACATGAAAAAAGGCACAATAACAAATTCTAATATGCTGCTCCAGTTAGAAGATGACCATAAAATATAACGAAGAAGTAGTGAAATAACAATTATCCCAGTGTTTGATTAAAGTAGAAATTAATGCAATATTTTGACATTTCTAGTCTGTCATAATTAATGTCCTAATTAGCATGCCAAACCAAAATTTTTCAATGATATTTCTTATGTTTCCTCGACTATAAGGACTTAGCTGACCTGCATCCCTTATACAGCCAGCATGCCACACAAGGGTACTGTTCAGAGTTGCTCTTCAGCAGTGACAAAGGCAGGGATGGGTATGCTTTTGTTGTCTTTGTAATGAGGCTAGAGCAAAGCTCCATACCTAATCAGCTCCAGTCAAGGAGACACTACAATTCATCCCCTGAATAGATGCCACCAGGGCAATGCCCTAGTCCCAGCTGAGTGAAGCAATCGGGGCAGTCAATCCTCTGAAGCCACAGGCAACAGGAACCACCTGCTCAAGCCTATAAAAGTCAGGCCCAGCTCACTGTATCCTTTTAGGATGAGGGGGAGGTTTTCTGGGTTTTGGGGGTTATTAATAACCCCTCTGGGAAAAAAGGGGGGGTATGGGTTTGGGAGGAACTTGAGGGGAGGGAGTCAGGTTTCCCCTGGATGAAAGACAGAGCAGAGGAAGTAGGCCTGCAGTGTGAGGGGGAAAGGAAGGAATGTGGGAAGAGTTTGTGTATACAGGACCCAGATGTGATTGGAGACTTGAGAAGGTTGATTGGCTGAGTGTTGGAGGGAAGGTAGTCTCCTGAATGAAGAGCATGAAAGTGGGCATACATAAGGTGGTGGTGGAGTTTTATGGCTTTTGGGTGTGGTTTATGGAGTCAATTTTAACTTCATAGGCCGTGTGTAAATTAAATGAGAGGTTTGTGTGCACGGCACTTTAAAGCAGGCTAAATGCTTTTGCACCACTTTAAGGGTGTCGGTGTTTGCACATGTCAGCGGTGTATTGCACATTAATTCCAGCCACTGTATGAAATTTGGCAGCGTAATGAACCTTCAATGACTTGGGCACAGCAAACTAAAACTCCTCCAAGGAGTTTATTGTGCCTCCAAGGAGTTTTAGTTTGCTGCCCCTACAGCAGTGAAGTGAAGCACCGGGCTCCATGGCTCTGCAGAAAGCCTTGCAGGCAGCCTAGCAGCAGCCCAAGAAGGCAGGCTCCACCCAAGAAAAGCAGCGAGCCTGATCTTCCTCCCGCCAACCCTGCCCCCAGGGCCTCCCTGCCTGCCTGAGCTGTGCAGGAGCCCGGTGCTTCCCTCTGAGGTTGCAGTGCCCCCCAGGACTACCTGAGCCAGGTGCCTGCAGGTGGGGGCTTCCTGCGGGGGCTGCCGCTGCCACAGAAGGAAGCATCAGCCTCCCCCCCACCTCCCCCACAGCCTAGGGACTGCTCCACCTGCTGGCAGCTCTCCTTCCCCTCCCCACCAAAGCACCAGGTAAGTTTAATCAGCCCTAAATTGAAGTGGCCCCTGTTTTGTCTACACATGCCCATACTTTGTAAGTTTTAATGTATATCATCCTGAGGCATCTTTGGATTGGGCAGCATAAATTTTATATTTAAAGAAATAAAGATGCAGTCCATCCAGATTGGCTACAGCTTCTGAATCCAATTCAGACCCTAGACTCCTCTGGGCCCCCAGCGTCCTCAGAACCAAAGTCAGAGCAGACTCAGGTCAGAAGCCGAAGTCAAGGGCTGAACGTTAAGCCAGAATCAAGAGCAGAGAACCAGCCAAGTGTCCTGCCAGGATCATAACCCAGAGTCGGGGCCAAAAGTCAAAACCAGTCAGGAAGTTCACAGAAAGTCAGGATCAAAAACATTCACTTTTGCCCAGACAGGAGATTGTGGGTGGGACCTGACTTTTAAGCACTGGAGAGGGTGGGACCTGTTGTCTGGGGCTGAGTGAGGCAATCAGAGCAGTCAAGTGGTGAGCAGGGTGCTGCTTTAGGCTTACTGAAGGTGGTGCTTGTTCAGGTGATAGTTTGACCTGATGTCTTGGCTGGCACAAGTTCAGGGTTCTGGCCTGGCTTCATTACATGATCAGACTTCATACATGTTTGGAGCAGTTTAATTTTGGTTGATTAGCCCTGTACAGAGCACAACCCATATTAGGCAAAGCAAGATTTGTGTGTTTAGCGAATTCATATCTTCTGGAAAAGCACTGACTCCTGATCAGAAGATAGAATTTACATCTCCCTTACATTACATCTTCCACCATATCCCTTGGTCGCTGCAATCACAATCTCCTTAGAAAAACTGTATGCAGTTTCCAATCTAAATTAGTCTTGCTTCAGCTCCAAGTCACTAATTCTTTCCATACCTTTCTTTACTAGATTAAAGAGCCTTTCAGTATTAGCATTTAAAATTTAAATTAACAACTAGGAGGAACACAGAAATATGATAAAGGTAAGGATTTCGGTGCTTTTGTTTTGTTTTTCTCTTGCTTGAAGCACTACAGTACTTCATGTTCCCCAACCAGAACTGCTTATACTCAGTGTTGCCAATGTTTCTTTTCCCATGTAGATATAAATTTCCTCCTATCTGAAGAATTTTAAATACAATATTATAAAAACCACATACATTTGGTTTCCTAGTGTGACAGATGATCCAACAGTATGCCCCCTCCGCTTTATATTTAGAGACACTACCTATTTCAGTAGAACTTTTATACTATTCTTGTATATTTATTGTCTAACATAAAAATATATAGTTGGTCTTTGAGATCAGAGGCTTGCTGATTATATCAGGGCCTGCATACCAATGGAGAGTTGTTTTTAAAGTGCCTAAGGGAGTTAAGAACTCAAGACTGATCAAAACATTTAAGCTTCTCACACAAAGACTTGTCAAGTACCATTTCAATGGGATTCACCAGGTTTGTACAGCCATGGTCTCAATATGTAATCTAAGCAATATCACCCAAGATCTCTTTAAAGAAAAAGTAAAAAAAAAAAAAAAAAAATCCAACAGGGTGGCTGAAGTGCACAACAGTTTCATTCTTATTTTCATCATTGATCAGATGAATGCCTTCATAATCTGACATTTCTTTTTGCTCCCTGCAACCTTTGTCTCAAGAGTAAGTTAGATATTTTAAAAGTCCTATACTTGCTATGAAAGACTGCAGTAAATTGCACTACTTTGACCTTTTCTGTGTTCTGCCATTTGATTGGCTGGTTATTTCTCATCTCCTCTTAACAATCTCCACAACTTTGGAGAAAGAGGTGGAATGCCTAATAAGTCAAAATACTGACTATGTAAAAGGTTAAAGCAGAGCAGCATATAACTGTCTTTCATGGATAAAAGTGGCCATTCAAACTTTCATGTTTTGTCCTTGTGACAGAGACAGCAAAGAAAACAGAAAATGCCACAACATGACTCCATTCCCATGACAGCAGTTGTAACAAGAATAGGAAATAATACAAACAGCTCATTCTACAGTTGCAATCTCAAAATTGTAATCAGTTGGCTCTTCTTGCTGTAGTTAAGGACTGTGCAACTTGTTCATTTAGAAGAAAAAAAATCCCTTTCTGTTTTTTAAATGAAACAAACACTGAATGGTTATATTTCTCCCAGCCAAAAATGTAGCTCCATTTATTATTTCCTTTCCTAAATCTAATCAACCTTCTCAAAAAAAAAAAGTGACAATACAAGACTTCCAACTTATTTTGTCTACATTACAGAAAATATTTTTAAATGTTTGTATATTTCTCCAGCAGGAAAAGGGAGATGATACATTTGCAAATTACATATTCAGTCACTACTAACTATTAAGGTAAGATCATTCCTCTTGGGCAAAATATGCATTACTAGTCTTTTAAATGACTGATATCTAATAAAGTGCACTAAGTAACACAGTAATATGTTTAACTGTGAAAGGAAAAATTTTTAAGCAGGAAAGGCAGCAAGGCAATTAAATTCCTTGGAAAATCTCCCCTAATCAGCCCCACTTTCTGAATGTCAGGAATATTCATCTAATTCCATTCCTGTGAGGTTCATAATACTCAATTCTATCTGGGTTCATATACCACATTCAAAACATTGGTGTCTATGCAGTACTTTTCAGTAATACTTTAAAAGATGTGACTTACATCTATCATGTGTAGCTTATTCTTTCTTTCTCTCTACACAGAACATTGTTGAGCAATGCAGTGTTTTGATTTGGGGGGTCATGGGGGAATTTTTTTCAGTTTGATTTAAGACTGGATGAGTTTACTGATGTCTATGAAAGCAAAAGTCTAGAAGCACAGACAATTTCATTTCATTTCCTTACACTTTAAATGACACAAGTAGCTTAATTCTATATCCTTATAGGTTTAATTCTATATTCCCTAATAGCATGTGTTGTCATACAAAATGCAAGCTAAGTAGAGAGAAGTAATTAATTGTACTAGCGTAAAGAGCTACCCAGCTACCATTCTCTGGTATTTATGTAGGTGGTAATGTGTAGACATACTTTGTACAAAGTAAGTGTCCACATGAGGTGCAAAGCACTGGAGAGATGCACCTTTAACATTGCAGGAAACCTAAGTAGTGTGCAACACTACCATAAAGACCAGCAATTCAGAAGGCAGGGGAAGTAATAGTTTTAGGACAACTTGATTATCCATTAGAATGACATGCTGATAAAGGAACAAAAATGATCACATTGAAATAGAATTGGGTGATATAAAATGTTCTACACCATATGTTTAGGCAAATATTTTCAGGCTTTTGAGGATAGGGTTTATAAAAATATTTTCAGACAGGGAGAAACTGGATGAATACTAGGAATACACAAGGGGAAAAATGAATACTGGCAAGTACACAAAATAAACAGATATATATTGCTGAATTATTCATAAATGCATAGATTTTAAGGCAGAATGGTCCATTGTACCATTTAGTCTGACTTTCTACAAAGCATGAGCCACCCGTTTTCACATGTTCTTATACGAACTGACCCAGCAACTTGTGTTTGCTAAATCACATCTTCCAAAAAGACATTCAGGTTTAATTGGACGATTTCAAGTGATTGAGAACCCACTGATTAATTTGATACTTTGTTTCAATGGTTTAACCATATGTGCTAAAAATTCAGGCCATTTTTTTTTTTTTATTTGATTGGGTTAACTTGTAACTTCTAACCATTGGTTCTTCCTACATCTTTACCTGCTAGATTAAAGGCCTCTTTATTACCCAGTATTTTCTCCACAAAGATCCTCCCACGTGTAAAGGTCTTTGTTTTGCCAGGTCAGGAAATTAAGAGTTAAACATAAGCATTTTGTTGAAAGTTTTTTTTTTTTGTTTGTTTTTTACATTTGAGTTTAGGAGAAAGAGAACCCTGAGGAATCTACAGTGTGACAAAGGAAGGAACAGCACTGGTTAACAAGGAACTAATGAATACTAGTTGCTTCCTGGTATTCAATTCAGTGAGGACTTCTTAGCCATTTCTATAGGTCCAAATAGACTTAATTAAAATGTGATTCCTAAGTTGCTTCAGTATTATTTACTATAATGCAGTAGAAATACAGTCTGTTTCGTGCATTTGGCAGTACAGGGCATGTCTATATGCATATTTACACACACCTAAACTTAATGTGCCTTTGCTTAAGGTGTATTAAGGTGATGTCTATACAGGGACATGCTAATGATCATTAAGGAGCATTAAATTTAGGCATGAATATCTAAGTTGCATTAGCGCACATGCAGATGCACTAATGTGCATTAACATGGTATGTGTCCATTGACACATGCCATATTAATGCACATTAGTGCTTCTACACATAAGCTAATGTGACTTAGCTATTGGTACCTAAATTTGATGCCTGCATTGAGCCTAGAGCTGCTAGGCCTAGAGTGGTGGAAGCTCCCCAGGTTCCCCTGGGGAACAGGTTCGACACCCTGGCAGCTGTGATGGAGAAAGACAGTGAAATTGCCTCCAGCGGGGACGATGCCACTCCCCACATGGTAAAGAATGGGCAGAGAGTGAACACCAGCAGGAAGAAATGCCGGGTCCTCATCATCAGAGACTCCATCCTACGAGGACTGGAAGGTCCTATCTGTCGGCCTGACCCCATGATGCGAGAGGTCTGCTTCATGCCTGGGGCTCGGGTTAGAGACATCACAAAGAGGTTCCCAGCCTACATCCAACCTGCAGACCAGTACCCCATGGTTGTCATCCACGTGGGAATGAATGACGCAGCCAGGGGCAACCCTGACCGCATTATGAAGGATTTTGAGGCTCTGGGGGACAGGCTTAAGGAGACGGGGGCGCAGGTGGTATTCTCCTCTCTTCTTCCGGTGAGTAGGCAGGGATGGCAACAGGAGGCCTGCATTGGCAAGGTCAACCAGCGCTTATGCAGTTGGTGCTGCCAGGCAGGCCTTGGGTTCCTTGATAATGACCCATGCTTTCGGGCAGGGGACTTGCTGGGGTGGGATGGGCTTCACCTCTTGCCTAAAGGCAAGTGTATCTTCTCTTCCAGGTTGGCTGATCTCGTACGGCAAGCTTTAAACTAGCATTGCCAGGGGAGGGGGCTGCAGGAAAAGGAGACACCACCCAAGCAAGACAGGTGACAAATGCTAGGAGTGCCCAGGTAAGAAACAGGGGTCCAGACAGTCTCCCAAATCGTGGGGTGACACACGCAGCTAGGCAGGGCCTTAAATGCCTATATACCAATGCTCATAGTATGGGGAATAAACAGGAGGAACTCTCCCTCAGAATAGCCAGTTCAGACCCAGACACAATAGGGTTAACAGAAACTTGGTGGGATTCATCCCACGACTGGGCTGTTAGCATTAGGGGCTATAGGCTTTACAGGCGGGATAGAGAAGGAAGGAAAGGCGGGGGTGTGGCGCTCTGTCAAGGAGCAATGCACATCCCCTGCCAGCAAAATGGGGTCAGAGGGACAAGTGGAAGTGCTCTGCGTCAAGATACAAGGGGGCCGTGGGGAGAGGGATCTAACAGTGGGGTCTACTACAGACCCCCCAACCAAGGGAGGAGCTAGACCGGGAATTTTCGGGCCAGATTGCAGAGGCACTTAAGGCAAGGGATGTAGGTGTCCGGGTAATTTAAATCACCCATGACATCTGTTGGGAGAAACAGTCAGCCAGGTCGGACCATTCCAGGAGGTTCCTGGTGGAGATACAGGACCTCCACTTAATTCAGGAGGTGCACAGTCCCACCAGAGGAAATGCCCTGTTGGACCTGGTCCTGGCCACAGGCGACGACCTAGTAAGGGGCCTCCAGGTCCTTGACCACCTGGGTGATAGTGATCATCGCTTGCTGGAATTCACCATCCAGCGCAGGGTGTCAAGGGCCTGAAGCAAGGCAGTAGCCCTAGACTTCAAGAGGGCCAACTTCAACAAGTTGAGGAGATTAGTGGGAGAGGCACTGGGGTTCTCGAGAGCAGGGGAGCTCAGTGCCCAAGATGAGTGATTGTTCCTTAAGGAGATGATACTCAGGGCCCAAGGGGTGACCATCCCAAAAAAAAAGCAAGGGGGGCAGGAGTGCCTGAAAGCCCCCCGGTTCACCAAGGTTTTCCGAGAATGCCTGATTGCCAAAAAGGCGATGTACAACCAGTGGAAGGGGGGTGCTGTCTCCAAAGAGGAGTATCCCTCCTCTGCTCAGGCCTGTAGGGGGGCTGTCAGGAAAGCTAAGGTGGACAAAGAGCTAGGACTTGCATCCAAAATCAAAGATAATAAAAAGTCCTTTTTCAAATACACAGAGAGGATGAAGAAAGCACCGGGAAATGTGGTGCCCCTGCAAGATCCTTTGGGCAATCTGGTGGTTGCGCCAGAGGAG
>NW_017728992.1:122934212-122941613 GCF_001723915.1 Gavialis gangeticus | reverse complement strand
CTACTTCACGATCAGGGTGGCTAGGATCTGGAACCAACTTCCAAGGGAAGTGGTGCTGGCTTCTACTCCAGGGGACTTTAAGAAGAGGCTTGATGCCTACCTGGCTGGAGTCATTTGAACCCAGTTTTTTCTTCTGCCCAGGCAGGGGGTTGGACTTGAAGATCTACAAGGTCCCTTCCAACCCTACTTCTATGATTCTATGAAATTGCCATTTTAAGGTGCATTAAGAGTGTGCACATGTAGACATACACCCTTAATGCAGCTTTAAAATGGTGATTTTAGGCTAACCCTGCTTAAAAGGCGCATGTAGATGTTCCCACATATGCTGCTCTTAGTTTTGCTTAACTGGGAAGTATATTGACACTGAGAGGCTTAGAAACCCTCAAAACTGAAGTTTGATTAAAAGCATTGTCCTTAATTGTCAATAGCTACTGTGCTTCCTTATTAAGTCGCATATGGATCTAGCAGAGGAAAGGCAGTTTCTGAAGGCAGTATGCTACAGGTACAGGAACTTACACATATGCTGCCAGGCCTTCATGAGCTTCTCTATCATTTCCTGTTGGTGCTGTAGGACCCCAACTTCCTGCCAGCCTGTGCTTTCTCATTCTTCCCTTATTTCTTGCAATAAGCCCCGCAGCTTATGTCCGAATATTAGGTCGAAAAGGGACAGCTTAGTAGATGTGTGGGGCATATCTCAATGTGAACAGTAAAGGTATCAAGATTAGGTCCCACCTTCATGGTTCCTCTTGCACAGAGTGTCATAGTAGATGTTTAATTTTGCCATTTATACATTCTCCAGACCACTTTTCTGGGTGGTAAATGGATGTTCGTAACTTTTGTATTCCTAAAACTTGACACATGGCCTTGATGACACTGGCCATGAAGTTTGTACCTTGATCAGTAATTATTTCCCTAGGGACCCCTATCCTAGATATCCACTTCAGGAGCTCTTTGGGAATTCCTGGTGCAGTTGCCAAGCACAAAGTGCTTCTGGGTAGCACGTTAGGTAGTTTACTATAACAAGGATGTATTGGTACCCCACGCTACTTTTAATTAATGAGCCCACAATATCTAAGGCTATTTTATCAAAGCAGGTTTCAATCAGGGGCATCAACTGTAATGGTGTTCTTGGCAGCCACCTCTCTTGCACTCTTTGACATGTGGGGCAAGACTCACACTGCCTTGCTGTTTGCTCCCTCATCCCGGGCCAAAAAAAAAATCGTTCAATTTTGGATAAGGTCTTATCTCTCCCAAAGTGTCCTCCCATGGAACTGGTATGAGCCAGTTCCCATATTCATTTACAGAAGGGACATGGCACCATCAATTGTTGTGTACAGTCCCCTCTAACTGGGCATTTCCTGACTGTATAGCAATCCATTATGTATTTCAAAATGGGGGTCACTTACATCACTCTCTGGATGGGTGATTTCATCTTCAACCCGTGTCACCTCTTCTTCTCAGATCTTCATGAACTCCTCACATTCCTCTTGTGCAGTCCGGAACTGATGCCCCATGACTTCCACTCCTAAATGCACTAGGTCGTCTTCCCCTGAGGATGATGTTTCTTCCTCCACTATCCAGTCTTCAACCTTGGGCCAGCCTTGTTTTCTCAATTCTTCCTTATGGACTTCTTCTAATACTTCATACAAAGGAGGTCAGTCCCATCCAATGATCATCTGGCCATCTAATTTGGAAGCAAATCTCACTTGCATCCTCCCCTTCTGGTTGCCTATCCAGACATCGATGTAGCCTCTCTCATATTGGTCGGATTCTCCATGCGTGCAGCGCATCCTCACAGGTTTGAACCAGTCTAAGGAGCCATCTGGCACCAATCCTGCCCTTACTAGGGTCTGGGCACAACCCATGTCTAGGGTAGCTTGGACTGCTTTCCTGCTACCCATGTTGTCAATACAGGCCTGTCCCAAACCTCTATCTCCTCACTTCTTCTGAAATTGCAGTCTGTCTCTTCCACACCCTCATTTGCTTCTGACCAATCCTTTAACCCTGGGCTGTCCTCCGCTGGCTTTTACAGGCCCAGGGAACATTTGAGGGAGACGTGTCCAGACCTTCTATATCTGTAACATATCACCCCATGTCTTGGGTATCTGGTCGGTCCATGCCGTGTCTCTTTATCTCTTTTAACATGAACTCCCATTCCTTTGTATCCCTTTTCTTATATGATTCACTTCAGATGTTACAAATGCTTCAATGCTTCTTAGCGCTTCTTCAGCTGTCTTTGGGAGGTGTTGACAAACCCATAATTGGATCTTGTCTTCTAGATCTTGTATGAACTATTCTAATAAAATCTGGTCAGCGAGGGTGGCCCAACCTACCTTTTCAGGTGGAACCCACTTATTCAGGAGATCTTTTCAGAGTTGCATCAGGTTCTGAGGCTTTCAGTTGTCCTTCCCTTTCCAGGCTCTGAACAACCTTCAATAATGCTTGGCGATGAGTTCCAAGCAGTGTAGTATAGCCACTTTGACTCTTTTGTAATCATAGGCCTCCTCCCTGGGGATTGCCTGATAGGCCACTTGAGCTTTTCCTACAACTAGGGATCCTAGCTGACTTGCCCACTGGTCAAGCCCCATTTGTAATGCCATGCACTCAAATGATTCTATATACACATCCACATCATCTTCTCTCTTCACTTTATGCATATGGAAGGTGGTCCAATTTAACTGCATCCATTCTTGCTGTTGTAACACTTGTTGTTGTTGGACCTCTAATACTTTAGTGATGGTGTGTAACATCTGATCCAACAACTCAACCTAGGGTGTTAAGTTTACCTCCATTTGCATATCAGCTTCCAGGGTCGCTTCCTCCTGGTTTTTCCCAGCCAGTGCACCAATTTGTAAGTTCCCATGGTGTTTTCTAGTATGCCTGACTTTTACGGACCTTTCAGATCTCACCATCTTGTTGGGATCCGAAATAGCTTGGTGTTAAAGTATTTGTCTTGGAACACCTTCAGGAGGGTTCTTTCCTGCCATGTCTTTGATGGGAAAATAGGTTGTTAATGGGAGTAAGATGTTATGTCTCACCTTTCCTGGGACCCTCCTTAATTTTTGCTTGCCCAGTTTCCCGATTTGGGGCTCCACCTCCCCTACATCCCGCCTTACGCCAACCTTAAGCTGTTATCTTCTGCTCACCTCTAAGGTGAGCCATGGTAGTAATTTTTTGTCTTGGACTTTTGACCTTAAAGAAAAATTGGATGTGGACCTCAGTTGGCCTGAGCCCCAGGCCATAGTGGAAATTGGCTTATGGTCCTTGCTGTCCCTGGGTTACCTTGTTTCCAGGGACGTCTTTGTGTCTTGATTATGTCATTACTGTGGTCTAGACTCCTTGCTGTCTCTTCCCTTTGCAGGGTTCTTGTCAGTCCAGTCATATCTAGAGGCACCCAGGATCCACACCCCTGCTTCAGGTAGGTACCTTAAACCTTGTGGACTTGTTTCGTCTCTGGGTGCCCTCTCCTGGGGCAGTCACCACTGCTTCTCTCTGGAGCTCTTTCCTCCTTGGGACTCTCTCCTGGCTCCACTGGAGGCCTCACTTTCGGTTCTCCTGGCTCCGCTCCTGGCAGAGCTTTTATCTCTGCACTTGTATCCCACTTGTCCAAATCCTGCATTCACTCTAGGTGGGCCCTCCTAACCTGTCCATGCCTCTAGGGTACCTGTCACCTTGTGGGCTTTTCGTGGGCTCAAATCTCCCCTGTAGCCATGCCCATGCCTTGCAGATGGTGCCATTCAATCACTCTCCACTGTTGGGGGTTTGGCCTTCATGGTGTCTGCCCCTTTCTTCTTGCTGGGTTCTCTAGCAAGCCATTAACTGTGCTATAATGAATAAGGGGGACAAATGTATTTAAGTCAACAGGTTTTGATGATCTTCATCCTAGGGTACTTAGGGAATTAGCTGGAGTCATAGCGGAGCCACTGGCACAACTGTTTGAGCACTCATGGTGCTCGGGACAGGTTCTGGAGGTTTGGAAAAGGGCCAGTGTGGTCCCTATTTTCAAGAAGGGGAGGAAGGAGGAACCAGGTAACTATAACCTGGTTAGTCTCACCTCTATCCTTGGCACTCATTCCTGCCCAGGGCAGGGGGTCGGACTAAGTGATCTAATAGGGCCCTTCCAACTGTAACATCTGTGAAACTATGATCCACTGGCAATCAGATGAACTAGGTTTTGCAGGTGAGGGAAGTGAGAAAGGTACCCTAGAGCCAAAGTAGAGCAGTAGCTGCATGGCTACCAGGGGGTGACATGGCGATTTTTGGAGCCCAGCACTTGCTACTGGTATCCATATAGAGAGACTACATATTCCATATTAGTAGAATTAACTCAGGAACCCCATGAACACCCAGTTTGTAACAATGTGATTCCTCTTTTTCTTGAAATAGATAAATACTTTCACTCTGAAGTGGTAGGATCTTGACACTGTCCAGTTTATCCCACATAACAAGAACACAATTGAAGAATGAAATCTGCAAGGCAAAGAAAGAAATATTAGCATTATATTTCAGGACGTTGTGTTTGTCTGGCCTATCTAACACATAAGCACAGGGCTCCAAAATATTCATAAAACTAATTAAATAAGATGAAATTTCCATTAATTTGGAAGTAGTCCTTGGTGATTTTCCAAGTATGTCCTTAGCTTTCAACTCTTATGCATTATAGCACAGTTAATGCTAATATTTAGTACTTGTTGAACACTCTGAAAACCTGATGCCCACTCTTACCCATACAGGTAAATTACATGAAAGTGTTCCATTCAACCTTGTCTACATGGGTTTCCCCTAGAAAACTATTATTATAGACAAGACAGGCAGAGTTATTACTCTCCAAAACCATAAGTTCAGGTATTTCCCCAGACAAGCAGCTTCTTTCCGTAAATATTTGACAGTGCTCACAATGTATGTTACAATACTCTTAGCTGTTGTATTACACACACACACAACTCAAACACTTAAATGCAAGGAAATAAAAAGTTAGACATTCACATACTTCCCACATAATGGTCATGAACATGTTCATGGGTGATTGGTGCCTTCTGGCTCTGGGGGGGCACCAGTGGCTGATCACCAATGGGGGTAGGGGGGATCCCCCCAGTGGCTGACCACTGATCCTGGAAGTGCCGGTGGCAAACTGGAAGTGCTGCCAGAAAAACAGGACGTGCTGCCAGTGCTTTTTAGGGTGGGCACTGGCCAGCGCTCCCCAACCCCTGGCCAGCAAGGGCCCAATTTCAGGGGGGGCACATGACCCCCATGCCCCTCCTATGCGCCACCTATAAACATGTTAGGCCCTATTTTCTATCTCTCCTGAGCTCTACTAAGTACTGGAACAGAGTAAAGATCAGTATGAAGGTGGCTTCACAGAGTAAATTAATTTAGCTGCCAGAATACCACAGGGAACATTGCATCAGCCAAGAAAAGAGCTCCAAGCAATACCTACTTCCTTAAATATGTTTCTGGTTTATCTCCTAAGGTAGAAGCCTTATAAAGTGGTGGCAAAGATCCAGTTTAGCCAGCTATATGTCAGCCATAGAAGCCTATGTATTATGGGGATTCTCTACTAGGGAAATCTGTTGACCTTAAAGTATTTTTTATACTGCCAAGTGTAAGGATTTGGGGGTGAGGGGAGAGCAGAGATAATGGGTATTTCTGAAAGCAAAAGAGATTTCAGTGCTCTCTAAAAACTGCCATTGGTGTAGATAGGTATAGAGCAGCTTTTCTACAAATACATCTTCTGCAATACCACAACTAAGTCAACAGTGTTGCCTTGTATTGAAGAAGTCTAATGGCATACTGGACTGCATTAGTAGGAGCACTGCCAGCAGATTGAGGGAAGTGATTATTCCTCTCTATTCAGCACTGGTGAAGCCACATCTGGAGTACTAACCAGTTTTGGGCCTTCTGCTACAGAAAAGATGCAGACAAATTGGAGAGAATCCAGTGGAGAGCAATGAAAATGGTTAAGGGGTTGGGGCACATGACCTCTGAGGAGAGGCTGAGGGAACTGGGCTTATTTAGTCTGGAGAAGAGAAGACCATGGGGGGATTTGATAGCAGCCTTCAACTACATGAAGGGTTGTTACAAAGAAGATAGAGCTATACTGATCTCAGTGGTGGCAGGTGACAAAACAATGGTGCAGTTGTCTCAAGTTGCAGCAAGAGAAGTTTAGGTTAGATATTAGGAACAAAGTCTCTCACAAGGAGGGTAGTAAAGTACTGGAACAAGTTACTTGGAGAGGCTATAGAATCTTCACTTTTGGAGGTTTTTAAGACCCAGCTAGACAAACCCTTGGCTAGGATGATCTAGTTGGGCATGGTCCTGCTTTGTTCAGAGGTTGGATTATTTGACCTCCTGAGGTCCCTTCCAAGCTTAATTTTCTATACTTTATAACTCTTCCAACTCAGCTAACTGTTCGTTAAGGAAAACTAACAGCAGCATATGTAACTGGCAAATGCATGAAACAGTCTGTATTTCTACTGCATTATAATTAATAATACTGAAGTGACCTAGAAATTATATTTGAATTAAATCTATTTGGACCTATAGAGATGTCTAAGAATTCCTTACTGAAATGAATACCACGAGGCAGCTAGTATTCATTAGTTCCTTGTTAACCAGTGGTCTTCAACTGCTGTTCCTTCTGGTGTCACACTATAGGTTCCTCAGGGTTCTATTTCCCCTAAGCTCAAGTGTAAAACTTTTAACAAAAAGCTAAAAAAGTTTAAAATATCTACTGGAAGCTAGATTGACATAATCCAATTCATTTAAATTGTGCTTTGTTAGGAAACCTAAGAGTCTTGACTGATGACTTGCACTGATTTTGTATAGTAATGTAAATGTTACAAGGGTCTAGAACAGACAGGCATGCAGCTATCCTGGGGTAAGTAGTTCGTTGCCACTAGGTAGCAACCAATAGGTAACTGCCTGTTTGCCTTGAGCTAATGGTTGCCCTTGGATAAACTGAAGATGTAACATTTATACCAGTTTAACTCTCCAATGCTGTTTGCTCTCTGATACTTTCATTGGTAATATACCAGATGGTGTAAAGTTACTCTGATGTCTTGTCTCCACTCTTTTTTTTTTTTTTACACTGAAGTAAAACTCAATTTCACAAATGTAAAGATGTCATCTCAGCTGTAAATATGTTTGTGTGTGTGTGTAACAATCTTTTGTGGGCTGAAGCCCATTTTATCAAATACCGTGAAAGGACATGCACAGGCTTGTTTGCCTCTCCCAGCATTGCCCTCCTCCCCCCTCTTCACACTCTCTCTCTCTCTCCCTTTTCTATCTTTTGTATTCAAATTTCTTTCCCCTTCTGATACAATGCTTTGTGCATGTCCTTTCACAGCATCTGATGAAATGAGCTTCAGCTCATGAAAGCTAGTCTCTCTCTCTCTCTCTCAC
>NW_017728992.1:122926105-122933963 GCF_001723915.1 Gavialis gangeticus | reverse complement strand
CACACACACACACACACACACACTTTGGTTAGTCTATAAAGTGCAAATGTACCCTGCCTTCTATTTGTACAAGAAGCACAAGTTTTCATATTCTTACATTCCCCAATTCTCATGAAAGGTCTGTGGAAAACTCATACAAAGCAAACCCAGATCACTTCATCATCTGATCTATGCCAGATTGAAATGTTCCAGTCTATATTTAAAATACCTAAGTAGGTACAGGATGTAGAAGCCTTACCATTAAACAGACTGTGTATGCATTACAGTGTCACACAAATCAAAAGAACTAAGAATTATTAATGTTTCCTTAAAAAGAACACTGAAACCTTATTGTGTAAAAGGGAACTAGTTTAGATCTTGGAAAGGTTTTCATGCACTGATGTTATTTTACTTTGGTTTTAGTTACCTGTGGGTAAAAAGCTTGAATTATATTTATTTCCTGAAGCTTTTCTAGTTCAAACATAAATTAGAGTGTGACATCACTACCATTTTTCTATCCACACAAAGGTTTTGATTAGATATTTTAGACACCCAAAGTGCACAGCCCTCTTCTATAAGTCATCATTTGTGTTGGTCACACTAATTGAAACTCAGTGTCTTAAAATCACTTTGTTATCTTTATGTTTTCATCTTCATTATTGGAAAGTTATGAAAAACTTTAAAAATTCACTGCATTTACCAAAATCGGCTTGTGAAGTGTGTCAGCTTTTTTTATAATATTCATGGAGGCCATAATTATGAACCAATGTGATGTTATGAATAGAGGTATTCATAGCTAATGCTTTCAACATGCAGTAAGCAATATTTCTATTACTTAAACATTGCTCATATCCACAGGCACTTCATTTTGGATGACCTCTTCTGTGAATATCCAAGCACATGCCTTTTAGTCAATCTAATGGTCAAGTTAAAAGGAAATGGTACATTTTCCATGGAATTAAAAATTGCAGATACAAATGAATTTTCTAACTGGAGGAGTGCAAACCCCGTGGGACTGTTTGTGACTGACACTATGTTTTATCTGCACACTGAAACAACACACTTATCAAATAAAAGAGAAGAAGAAAAATTACAAGAGATTTGATCTCCTTTACAGCTTCTAATAGTACAATACACTGTATGATTAATGAACCTGTCAACTGTAATGGGAAGAATATGTAACAAGTAACTGTGCATTACTTGTTTGTGATTTTATCTTTTATAAATTCAGCCATGTGTAGTGCGATAAGATTAACTCTTTATACTTTTAAGTGAACACTATATACTATAATAATACAACTTACTCTGTCATTCTTGTCCTTCTGCTTGTTCTCCAAATAGGAAAGCTTCAAAACTGAAATGTTCTTAAATCTATACCACACAATTATCATTTCACTTAGCATATTTTAATATATTTTCCTTCACTTTTCGATCTTTCATTTCTGTGAATATATTAATGACCTACTAGGTCACCTAGTCCATTCCTTACCATTTCTGGGCCATTCTTTTAGTTGGCTTTGTAGTACTTTGTTTACTCTGAAATTTTCTGTCCCATGCCAAGGGGCTTCTACCATTTCTTTAAGGGAGACAGTGCTTAAATGGGAACTCTAGGCACTTCTGCACTATTTCTACTTGTACTTCTAATAGTACACAGCCTGACAGCTCTCTCTATTAACCTAAATAGGACTCCAGCCAGAGAGTTATGGCCTCTACCTTGTACTCTACTGGGAGGCTGAGGAGTTCAGCTTCTTACCCAGTAGAGAGGCTGTAGGGTTTTTATACTTCATGACCTTCCAGTCTCTGATGCTGTTTGAATTAATAGTGCTTGACTATGTTTTATAAAGTCATAGAAGTCATAGGCATGGAAAATGCCTGGTCTTGGTATTAGCACTTGAGGTGAGTCTTCATATGAAAATCTGATATGAATATGAAAATCTGAATCATTTGATTTCTCTCTCTCATATACTAACAGACTTGTGAAGTGTTGATTATTAATTATCTAGCAAAATTAGACTAATAGTATTTATAGCAACTTTTAAAAATATTTCTTTCTTTGAAACCAGTGCTTACCACATCCAGTTCTTCCCAATGATCTGTACTTACCTTGATTCTCTCAAATATGTTAATATCTATCCCGAAATGAGTTGCTTATAACTTAACGTAATGTCCTGATTATGATTTTACCATATCCATAATGAGAGAGAGAAAACATGATCAGTGAATGATATGATGCCTCTACACAAGAAATTTATCCTCTTAGATATATGATGGTGTGAATTTATGCTTGCTTTACCTCTTTTGCCTACTGCTTTCCCTACATCTCTGTATTTTTATAAAATCTTAAACATCTTTTTAAAATATGCTCTCCAATGATTATATTATATAAACATATCCAAGTATATGCAGAACAGATAGCTTACCTTTGATACTAAAACAAATTATTAAATCATCAGTTTATAAGCACCAAGGAGACATTAAGGTAATAAGAAACAGCCAATATGGAGTTGTCAAAAACAACTAATTTCACACCATTCTCACTTCCTTCTTAAACAGACTAAGGGTCCTAGTGCATAGCAGAAAAGCAGAGGGTATAACATACCATGACTTTTTAGCACTTGATGTGATATTCTCATAAACTAAGGCAAATGTGGTCTGGATGACATGGGTATAAGGTAAATAGAAAAAATGGTTGAAAAATCATTTCAGAGTAGCTGTCAATATATTGCCAAAAAGGAAAGATGTATTGAGAAGAGTCTTATAAGGTTCATCCTGGGTCATGTACTATTTAATATTTTCATTAATGACTAGGATGATGGAATAGGGAGTATACTCTAAATCTGTGGATGACACCAATCTGGTAAGGGTTGCAAGCACTCTGGAAGAGAATCCAAAATGATCTTGATGAATGGGAGAAATGGTCTGAAATCAATCAGGTGAAATTCAGTAGAGACATGTGCAAAGTGCTGCATTTAAAAAGAAAAAATTTAATGCCTCCATTAGAGTCCAGGCAGATGTTCTGGAGAAAGAGAGTTGGGGATTAAAATACATCGCAAATTGAATGCAAATAAATAGTTTTTGCTCATTAACTGGGATCCTGGTTTTCCCTGATTTTTTTTTTTTTTTTTTTTTTTTTTTTTTTTTTTTTTTTTTTTAAATCACAAATTCTCTGATGAAAAACCCAAAATCTATGGTTAAAATGAAAGGCCACTATATATATAGGTATCACTTGAACACAAATTTTCTTGATATATTTACAATTTATAAAAAAAAAAAATGGAAGACTACCAGTGCCTCACTCACTATAATGAAATAAATACTAAAAACCTATAAATTTTGGTATTTGATTTGGGGTTTTTTTATCATGGAAAATCAGAGCTCCCCCTGCCCCCTTAATTCACAGAATGCAGGTCCAGGCCTGCTGCAAGCTTGGGAAAGGATGGGACTGGCTCTCCGCTGCTGCATACACTCCCGGGAGGGCAGGGAGGTCCCATTCCCCCAGATCCGTGTGTGGGGCAGAGGTGGGGATGAGCTGCCTGCTGTGGGGTCAGGCTCCCCACCCTGCTGCCCTCCCTGGGACCTCCACAGCCCAGCAGGTGTGACCTGGCACAGCAGGGCACAGTGGTGCCACACAGGGAAGCTCTTTGCCACAGCAAGCTCCACACTGCCCTAGCAAGGCATCCCCTGCCTGTGTGGCACCAGCAAGGGGCACAACACCACATTGCTGCTCTCACTGCTGCTGTGTGGGTAGGGGGCACCTTGCCAGGGCTGTGCAGGCTGCAGAGCTTACAGCAGCAAGGAGCTTCCCCACAGAGCTCGGCTGTGCCCTGCTGCACTGGGTTGCACCCCCTGGGCTGCAGAAGCCCCAGGGGAGGGCAGCAAGGTGGGGAGCCGAACCCACAGCGGGCAGACCACCCCCACCCCACATAAATTGGGGGAGCACAGGTCCCCCCATCCCCCAGGAGTGCACGCAGTGATGAGCTACCCGTGGCCCCATCCCACTCTGCATTCTGGCCCTGGGGCCCCAAGTCCCACACATTACCCAGCTGAGCAGCAGCCCCAGCCCTGCCAACTCCCTCCCTCCCTGCCTATGGGGGCCTTAATCCCCACCCCCACCAGACTTACTCGTGAGGCTGGAACTCTGCCAGCCTGAAGAGAGCTCTTTGCAAAACTGTAAAATCCATGGGTTTTTTCCATTTAAAATGAAAAATCCATGTTTTCCTTGGGTAAAGGGGGAAATCCACATTTTTCTCCCTTTTTCCATGGGAAACAGAAAACTTGAATCCCTGCTCATTAGTTACACGTGTCATTTTCAACTGTTTTACTTAGAAGTGTAGTAAGCCCTGGCAGGTAATTATTCCATTCTTCTAGCTTTAGATGTGTATTATGCACAGTGATCACCACACTTCAAGACAGAAAAAATAGAGAATGTCCAAATGGCACAACAAGAATGATAAGAGGTTTAGAAAACAAGACCTGTCAAAAAAAGTTGAAAGAATGATTTTTGTTTAATTTAGAATATAGAAGACAAAGGAAGGACATAACCATCTCCCAGTATTAAAGGTGATAAATTGGTCTTCCTGTCCTCTGAGGACAAAAAAGTAATCAGTTTAATTTGCAACAGAAAGTTTTAGGTTAGATGTTATGAAGAACTTTCTAGCCATGAGAAGAGCTTAGAACCATAACACCTTAAACAAACATTAGTTAGGGATGTTTGCCAGTATCCCTATCCTGCCTCAGAGCAAAGTCTGGACTAGGTAGCCTCTTGATATCCCTTCCAGCCCTAATTTTCTATTATTCTATTGAACATAAGGCTAGCTTCTGACAGGCTCATACAATCCTAAGACACAATAAAACAATTCACTTCACTAACCCATTCCTTGCCTTCATTTAGATTAGGACCTCAAATGCATGGAAAGAGCAAGATGGTTTACCTGATATAATCCCTAGCTGGGGTTCTATCACTGAGCACTTGTACAAGTAATGAAAATTGTCCATTTTAGTGGTTTAATTGCATCATGCTGTACATGTGCAGGTTTTTTTGACTATTTAAATGAGTTTGTTATGTTGCAAACCAAACGAAATCCACATGCAATTTCATTTGCAACGTAGCTGTTTGTAATGTTGCAGCATTTAGACAACTCCCCCTCCTCCCCCTGCTTTGGCAGGAGAGGTGGGCTGAAAGCAAAAGTGGTAAGGGGCCTGATCCTTTTTTTTTTTTTTTTTGATTTTCATGAAGCCTGCCTGCATCTTCTACAGCCAAGGGGTAAGCTGTTGGTGGGCTCAGTGACCCCTGAGCTGCAGGGGGGACCTGGTCCTTCCCTCCTGGGGCTGCCTGGGTGGGCTGCTAGTGGGCCAGATGCTGCCCCAGCTCTGGGTCAGGAAACAGTTGGATCTGGCTGAGTGCTGCCTCCAAGCTAGGGCAGCACCTGGCTACTAGCCACCTGCCCAGGTGGCCCTAGGGGCACCACCACTGTGGCGAGAAGGACCAGGGCTCTCATAGCTCAGGAGCTGCTCAGCCCACCAGCAGTTTGTGCAGACAGGTTCTGCTGTGGAGGGAAGTGGCAAGGGGCCCGATCCTTTTTTTTCTCCCACAGAGCTTTCCACAACTCCTGTGGCTAGGGAGTGAGTTGCTGGTGGGCCCTGAGCTGCATGGGGCCCCAGTCCATCCCTCCACCACTGCACAGGACTGCCCAGGCAGGCAGCTAGCTGCCTGATCCAACTGTTCCCCAAACGCAAGCTGGGGCAGCATCCAGACCACTAGCAGCCTACCCAGGTGGCCCCAGGAGGTGCTGTCATCATGGAGGGAAGACCCATGGCCTCCTCCCAACAACTCGCCCCCCTCCCACCCTGCCCCACAGCCTGGAAGGGCTCACTGAAGGCTGAGGATCTAGGTCCTGGGACACAGTGAGTCACCCAGCAAGACAGCAGACACAGTGTGGTGAATAAGGCTGTACCTGGCAGGGGAAAAGTAAAAGATGCTAAAAGCAGCCTTAAGGGGCTGCACCTAGCAGGGAGCAGGCTGCCTGCAGCCGGAGGTTACCAGGGGTTATCCAGCCACGGGGAGGGGCCCAGAGCAGGGCTTCTGCTTGTTCATGTGTTTGTTTGCTGTGTTTGCACAAGCCCACAGGCTCTGCACAGCCTCTGAAAGATAAGAGATGGCCAGAAGGTGAAGACCTGAAAGAACCACTGGGAGACAGCTACCTGCTAGTTTATTTGTTAACTTCGTTTGCTCATTTTGCATTTCTGTCAAGCCCCAGGTGGCTTTGGGGTGTTATCTATTAGCCTTGGCTGCAGCAGAGGCTCAGGCCCTAACCAGTGGGTCCTTAGACAACACCAGCAGCAAAAGTAAAAATGGTCAACTCTATTGGCATACCTGACTGTGATCTGCCCAGAATCTGCCCATAGCAGCTTACATTCCTATGTGCCACTTTTTTCAGAGCAGATTTTAAAGTTACAGTCCTGTCCACAATGGTTCTCATCAGCAAGTTTATGTACCAGGGATGGCCAACCTGTGAAATTGGTGGGCTTTCTTCCTCTTTGTCTCTGGTTGAGCCACTCTCATTTTGTTGAGCTCCCCATTCTTTCTTTGGGGTTTCTTCTTCCTGCATCAGTTTTGCAATTCCCACTCTGGCATCTCTGGCGCTCTCTTCCCTTCTCATTTGTTTAGCCAAGTCCTCATTTTCACCCTGTTGCTTCTACTGCAATGGTCCCTGAGGCTGGCTTCTTCTCTTCTTCTGAGTTATCTAGTGGTTTTTCCCCATAGGTACCCTACAGGTGAGACTCCTTCTTCCTTGAAACCTTTCCATTCACTTGGTCCACAGTTCCCACCTTGGTATTTTCACCTCTAATTTCTTTCTCTGCTATGGTTTCTGCCACTGTCTCATGTTTGCATAGCCCTTCAAATGGAGGCTGCAGCTGAGGTTGGCCCATCATAGCCCTTCTGCCTCTTCTTGGTGCCATCCAGGGTGCTCCTCAGGAGCATTATCCCTAGTATCAGCAAACTTTATTTCTCTCTGCCCTGGGTGATTCATGCTGTGGGTGTGGTCTTGGCAAGGCTGGTTACTGCTCCTGCTCAATGTCTTAGCTTGCTCTATTCCTTTCTTAGATGTAATCTCTCTCCTCTGGGCCTCCTCCAGTGTGGCATCTAATTGTTGTACTCAGTCCTTCATCACTACCATCTCCATTTCATACTGGCTAGTAAGTTTCACCCACTCTTCACTCAGTCCTTCAATCTCCTGGTTACACTTAACATTCAGCTCCTCCAACTTTTGGTCCAGACATGGTAATACAAGTTGCTGGACAGGTCCCAGTTCCTGTGTGGAGTCCTGGCTTTCTGGTCTATCAGCCTCCAGGTGCTTACCCAACTGGACAGTCTCTGCTTTGCACTTTGGGAGTTTTTAGCTCAATCATGCATGCAGCTCCTCAACCTCTCTAGCCCACAGAGCTTCTGCTTTCACAGCCTCTACTTGTTTCTCAGCTTTGGTTAATGATTGCCTCAAGAGTTCTATCTCCTGCAGGTGGTCCTGGTATTCAGAACTGGTTGTTGCCAAGTATTCCTTTAGCTGGATTTCAGGAAGGGCCGCATGGTCTGTCCACTTGCCAGTCCTCTTCTTTCAAGCTCTTCCCCATCTCTTCTAAAGATCAAACTTGCACATCAGACCTTTGGAGCACTTCTTCAGAGCCTGATAGCCTTACTCTCCACACTTGTTTCCCCTCTTCTACTTTCTTATGCAGCTCTTGGAGCATTTTATCTGTCTCAACAAGGGTGGTCCTGTATTGTTTGCATCATGCCTGCAGTGTGTTCAGTTCTTGTTCAGCCTCCTGTAACTGAGGTGTTGTTAAACAAAGTGTCATGATCTGGGTCCTCTGCTGGGTCCTC
>NW_017728992.1:122924487-122926094 GCF_001723915.1 Gavialis gangeticus | reverse complement strand
TGAGTTATCTAGTGGTTTTTCCCCATAGGTACCCTACAGGTGAGACTCCTTCTTCCTTGAAACCTTTCCATTCACTTGGTCCACAGTTCCCACCTTGGTATTTTCACCTCTAATTTCTTTCTCTGCTATGGTTTCTGCCACTGTCTCATGTTTGCATAGCCCTTCAAATGGAGGCTGCAGCTGAGGTTGGCCCATCATAGCCCTTCTGCCTCTTCTTGGTGCCATCCAGGGTGCTCCTCAGGAGCATTATCCCTAGTATCAGCAAACTTTATTTCTCTCTGCCCTGGGTGATTCATGCTGTGGGTGTGGTCTTGGCAAGGCTGGTTACTGCTCCTGCTCAATGTCTTAGCTTGCTCTATTCCTTTCTTAGATGTAATCTCTCTCCTCTGGGCCTCCTCCAGTGTGGCATCTAATTGTTGTACTCAGTCCTTCATCACTACCATCTCCATTTCATACTGGCTAGTAAGTTTCACCCACTCTTCACTCAGTCCTTCAATCTCCTGGTTACACTTAACATTCAGCTCCTCCAACTTTTGGTCCAGACATGGTAATACAAGTTGCTGGACAGGTCCCAGTTCCTGTGTGGAGTCCTGGCTTTCTGGTCTATCAGCCTCCAGGTGCTTACCCAACTGGACAGTCTCTGCTTTGCACTTTGGGAGTTTTTAGCTCAATCATGCATGCAGCTCCTCAACCTCTCTAGCCCACAGAGCTTCTGCTTTCACAGCCTCTACTTGTTCCTCAGCTTTGGTTAATGATTGCCTCAAGAGTTCTATCTCCTGCAGGTGGTCCTGGTATTCAGAACTGGTTGTTGCCAAGTATTCCTTTAGCTGGATTTCAGGAAGGGCCGCATGGTCTGTCCACTTGCCAGTCCTCTTCTTTCAAGCTCTTCCCCATCTCTTCTAAAGATCAAACTTGCACATCAGACCTTTGGAGCACTTCTTCAGAGCCTGATAGCCTTACTCTCCACACTTGTTTCCCCTCTTCTACTTTCTTATGCAGCTCTTGGAGCATTTTATCTGTCTCAACAAGGGTGGTCCTGTATTGTTTGCATCATGCCTGCAGTGTGTTCAGTTCTTGTTCAGCCTCCTGTAACTGAGGTGTTGTTAAACAAAGTGTCATGATCTGGGTCCTCTGCTGGGTCCTCACTTGGAAAGCCCTTCCCTTAAATTCTTGCAGCCACTCCTCGTAAGTCTGTAGTGGGGAGGCAGTGACCCCAGGAAGGCAAAAAGTAGTGTCCATTGCATGAGTTTGGATTAGACCAAGATGTTATTCTGCCTCTTTCCTGGCTTTGGCAGTGGTCAGTAGCTTTTCTTCACCTATTTTCCTCATGATCAATGCTTCCACCACTCTCCCATCCTTCTTGCAAAGGTCATTGTTTTCTGCTTTATGTTGTTTCACTATCTCCTTTAATTTCCTGGCTTCTTCCTTTAGTCAGACCAGGTTTGCTTTTTCCTGCAGTTGTGACTGCAACTGGTTCACCTCTTTTCAATTAGCTGTCCAGAGTTCTTCCTCTTTTTCTACTTCCCTTATCCCGTTTCTGTGAGCCCCATTGTGTCTGGGTTGGTGTAAGCTATCAGGAGGGTAAGTTCCTCCTGCTTGTTCCCCAT
>NW_017728992.1:122908352-122924059 GCF_001723915.1 Gavialis gangeticus | reverse complement strand
GGGGATACCAGCTCCCCCATGGGCTCTGTCTTGTTATCACTGTGTAACAATACATTTGCCTTTTATCAAATGGAAAGGTTGTGGCTGGTCTGAGGCTGGGTCCTACCCCCACTCCAAAACAAGGCCCCCCAGAACAAGACATCTGAGTCCTAAATTCAGAGCCAACAATTACCTCTACTAAACCTCCCTGTTGGGTTAGGACCTCTGTCTGGTTTTTTTGTCCCTAGTTACCCTTGCCTGGTCCAAAGGGTTGTTTATCTACCCAGAGAACTGAGTGCCTCCATGCACATGGCCTTCCCAGCCAATGCACCAAATGTAGCAGGGACAGCCTTGTTCCTTCTAGGTGGTCTTGAAAATTCTGCCCTGCTCTGGCTTTCTGGGTACCCTCCCTCTTTTTTCTCATCTGCCACACCTTGTGGTTAATACTTTATTTAGAGAAAAGAGAAGCTGCCCCAGAGTCTTTGTGGGCCTTTGTCTTTCTCAAGTCTACAGACTCCTTATGAATCCCACCTGCCTCTGTTCTGTCCTCAGACACTAAATCTGACACTCCCCGCCCATTTGCACTTTCCAGGATACTAATAACTTTAATGGCTATCCACAGCCTCTGACCTCCCCTACAGCCATGCCCATGCATTGCAGATGTTAACATTTAGTCCTTTCAGGGGCATTTGGTTCCCGTCCCATATCAGGCCTTTTTAGGCATTATGTCCTTTGTTAGGGCCATGGCCCTTTTGGCCTCCACCGCTTTTCTCTTGCTGGACCCTTCTGCCTAGGTGTGCTGTGTGAGACCTGGCTTCCAGGCTGTAGCTACTGTCCTGTCCTATTCAGTCTGAGTCTCAGACCCTGGTCTCACTCCTCTAGGTCTCTGGTCTTACCCTTATAGGCTGGTGCACCTGTGGCCCTGTCTCTGCCCCTCATGGGCTGTGGGCTGACTAGCCCTCTCTAATCTCTGTCCCCCTTGAGCTATAATGTAGCTTGTGCCCTATTTAAGTGGGCTCAAGCTTCTTTGCGCCTTCCTCACTCTATTGGGATCTCCACCTTCCCTTACTAGTCCCAATTTGGTCCACTGGTAATGAAAACATAAGCATGCTGGCTACAAGACAAGCTCTAAGCCTACTGGCTATGTAACAAACTCCTCCCCTCACCCAAGCCTTTTACTCCCTATTTGCAATGCTCATGACAAGGAGCTTCTAGTCAGTCACTCCACCATAGTTTTTCAGGGTGGCTCTCCTTCCCTAGCTGCCTGCAGGGCCAGACTGTCACACTAGCTGAAGCCTTGAGCTTATGTACTTCCTAAGCCCTTCACCTGCAGGTCTTGTGGCTCCCCAGCTGCCACAAGTGCTTCCACTTAGGTTTGTTAGTTAGTCTGTAGGGCAACTTACAGCTGCTGCAGGTTTTGCCCTATGGAACTATTGCAGAGCTGTTAGTTCAGGCCAGCTGTGTCCTACTGGCTTACTGCAGCGCAGCTGGTTCCAAAATAGGCACTCATAGTCTCTGGCCCCTGGCTGCCTATTTTCCTGCAGCAAGCTCATTAGGCACAGTATATCCTTCCACCTGGGGAATCTCCCTGAGCTGTTTCTTCCTGAAAGTACAAGGATTCCTAGGTTCCTTGTTACACCTTGTTACAAGACAGAGATCAGTATTCACTCACTACATTGGCTATCATTATAATTAACCAATTTTTTTCAGCCAGACAGGCTGACACTGTTTCCCTTTAACAGTATTGTTAAAGCTGTCACTTGTCAGATCACTGACATGACTTTTCTGCTGTAAATATTCCATAGTCATTCCACCCTTCCTGTATGTAAGTGCCTTATGAAGGAAATATCTTTAAACTCTAGTCTACATGCTGATAGAGCACTTCAAAGACAGATGAGAAATCAGACATTTACCAAGTTGTCTGAGTTGGTAAGTAGCAGGAGTTTATTTTTAGTGCCTTCAGAATTGGTGTGAAATGCCTTCCCTGGCCAGCATTCCTGCTTCTAGTATATGAACAGTCAGTTAATATGTTAACATATTAAATGTGCCAAAAGCAAACTTCTTAAAACCGCACCCACTGACATTAATGATAGGCTATGGGGATGTTATTAATAATCTGAGTTCAAGTTTTGATACCAACTGTCAAATAAACTACTTTGCTACATAATTCATAATACAACACTGGAATGAGAGAATTCTCTCTACTTTCAAAAGATTTATTGATGTAACTATTAGCTTTACATTGTGTATTTATGTCATACAGAAAAAGTTATTTTCTCTTTTTACTCATTATTTGCACGTCTCTCTGTTATAGTTTAACATCCCCTAGAAAAAAAGGATAATAAATAAAAAGTACTAGACAACTACTAGTAGGGATCGCAACAGTGGGTTAGGTGTCTAGGGTTCTTATAGAGTTAATTGGTAAAAAAATCTTTATAGTACCAACCAAAAAATAAACCAAGATTAGATGCCTGGGCTCCAAACATTGAATGGAGAGAACTGAGTTCTCTGTTCCATAGAGTCACCTATTCTATAGTATAGTGATTACAGAATTCTCCTGATACAAGGGAGAAGTTGTCTTTTCAGCAATTTAGGCTGAGGAAAGCTCAGAATCCAAGGTTCCTAATTATTAAACCACAATGTGTTTTTGAGTAAAAGTAGCCATGGCTGCGGAGCGTTACATTGAACTTAATGCTCTCAGTTTGAACTAGGCACCTAGTTCTGTTAGGTCCTGAAGGCACCTGACAGATCAGGCTTCTCTAGGATTTAGACAGAGTTCTAGAGCCTACACAGCACTAATCTGGATCACAGTAGACTAGGAGGCGGGTGCCTAAATGCTTAAACTAAGCATGCTCAAAAGCCCAAGTATTGGCAACTAGGAAGCTTTATAGACCAAAATAAAGAAGTTGGTTGTTGAAGATCATTCCCTCTGGATTGCAACCTTGATGTGCTGAAGACCATAAAAAGTCCTTTTTCAGATATGTGAGGAGCCGGAGGAAGGCAAGGGCAACATTGGACCCCTGCTAAACCAGAAGGGAGAACCAATGACCAACGCCCAGAAAAACCCAACTTACTAAATGAGTACTTTGCGTTGGTCTTTCACAAGTCCCATGGGACACCCCTGCCCATTGCGGGACAGGGATGCCTGAGTGACGGTGGTTCCTTGCCCTCCATCAATGCTGACCATGTGAAGGAACACCTTGAGAGGCTGGACACCTTCAAGTCAGCCGGCCCTGAAAATTTACACCCCAGAGTACTCAAAGAGCTGGCCTGCATCATAGTTCAGCCCCTGGCATGGATCTTTGAGAACTCCTGGCACTCTGGTGAAGTGCCCAATGATTGGAAGAAGGCCAATGTGGTGCCTATCTTCAAGAAAGGAAGGAAAGGGGATCTGGAAAACTACAGGCCCATCAGCCTGACATCTATCCTAGGGAAGGTCTTAGAAAAGATTATCAAAGAGGCCATCCTTAGTGGACTGGCTGATGGCAACACCCTGAATGATAACCAGCATGGGTTTGTTGTACGTACGTCATGCTTGACCAATCTCATTTCCTTTTATGACCAGGTAACCTATCACCTGTACAAGGGGGAAGAGATTAATGTTGTATATCTTGACTTTAAAAAAGCCTTCAATCTGGTATCTCATGATCACCTTTTGGCAAAACTGGCCAACTGTGTCCTTGGGTCCACCATGATCTGCTGGCTGGGGAATTGGCTCTGCAGTAGGACCCAGAGGGAGGTGGTTGATGGAAGTCAATCAACATGCTGCCCTGTGACCAGTGGGGTCCCTCGAGGCTCTGTCCTTGGACCTATTTTGTTCAACCACTTCATTAATGATGTGAACATTTGTGTCAGAAGTGGACTGGCCAGATTTACCAATGACACCAAACTTTGGAGTAAAGCATCCACACTTGAGGACAGGGGGGTAATCCAGGCTGACCTTGACAGACTCAGGAAACGAGCAGATGAGAACCTGATGGTGCTTAACACTGAAAAATGCAAGGTTCTCCACCTTGGGAGGAAAAACCTGCAGCATGTCTATAGGCTCGGCAGTGCTATGCTGACTAGCCCTACAGATGAGAGGGACTTGGGGGTTAGGATTGACCACAAGATGAACATGAGCCTTCAGTGTGATGCCACAGCTAGTAAAGTGAGCAAAACCCCGGCTTGCATCCATAGATGCTTCTCAAGAATCTCCCAGGACATCATTCTCCTGTTGTACTCAGCCTTTGTGAGGCTGCAGTTGGAGTACTGCATCCAGTTTTGGGCTCCACAATTCAAAAAGTATGTGAAGAAGCTTGAGTGAGTCCAGAGCAGAGCCACGTGCATGATAAGAGGTCAGGAAAACAGACCTTATGATGAGATGCTGAGAGCTATGGGACTCTTCAGCCTGGAAGAGCAGTCTCAGGGGAGATCTGATGGACACCTATAAGTTTATAAGGGGTGTTCACCGGGATTTGGGGGAACATTTGTTCACCAGAGCGCCCCAAGGGATGACAAGGTCAAATGGTTATAAACTCCTGCAAGACTTTTTCAGGCTGGACATCAAGAAGAACTTCTTTACTGTCCAAGCCCCCAAGGTCTGGAATAGGCTGCTGCTGGCAGTGGTTCAAGCACCTACTTTAAACGCCTTCAAGAGAAACCTGGATGTTTTTCTTGCTGTGATCCTGTGACCCCAGCTGTCTTCCTGCCCCTGGGGCAAAGGGCTGGACTCAATGATCTTCCAAGGTCCCTTCCAGCCCCAATGTCTATGAAATCTATGAAGAGACACGTGTGCTATCAGGGACCTTAAAAGCAATGTCATCTGGAGTTTTTGTACCCCCAACCCAGGGTGGCAAGGTCAAGAGTGAGACTATTGCCAAACTAATAGTGATCCATAAAATAAAAGAAATAGTCATCAACAGTGGGGCAGGCAGATGGAGAAGGAACAATTTACAATGACTGCAAAGGCAGAAGAAGGCTGCACTGGAATATAAAGCTCCTGTTGTCCAGTTTTCTTTGCCATGGGTTATGGTTTCATGAAGTATGGTGTGGTTACAGATGCACAATAGCATCCCCACATTAGAAGAAGACATGCACAGACATCTTTCTTCAACAATGGGTGAGTGGAACTGGGGGAAGGTGTTAATGATCACTGGGCCTACATGGAGGCAACTTTTCTATGGAGGTCATTTTGTACTTGGAACTGAAACAGATGTGCAATTCAGCAGCTGCAATCATAGATTCATAGATAGTAAGGCCAGAAAGGACGTTGGAAAATCATTGGGCCCAGCCCCCTGCATGAGGCAGGCAAGATATCTGGGGGTGAGGTGACCCCAGCAAGGTGACTGTCTAGTCTCCCCTTGAAGATTTCCAGGGTAGATTATTGTACCACCTCTGGAGGGAGCTTATTCCACAGTCTGGACACCCTGACTGTGAAGAATTTTGTCCTAATGTTGAGCCTGAATCAGTCTTCCAGCAGTTTGTGGCCATTACTCCTAGTTGTTCCCTCAGGTGCTCTGGTGAACAGTTGCTCACCAAGCCCTTGATGTACCCCCTTAGCATAGTAGTAAACTGCTACAAGGTCCCCTCTCAGCCTTCTTTTCATCAGGCTAAAGAGTCCCAGATTCCTCAGCTATTCCTCGTACGGCTTGCCATGTTAGACTCTGATTATATGGGTGGCTCTTCTTTGGACTCTCTCAGACTTGCCTGTGTCCTGGTTAAAGTATGATGCCCAGAACTGGACACAGTACTCCAGCTGCAGTCTCACCAGTACTGAGTAGAGCAGAAGAATCACCTTGTTGGTTTTGCTGGAGATGCATCGGTTGATGCAGGCCATGATTGATCACGCCCATTTAGGATCCCCTCTGCTCATTCTGTATGGAGAAGGGGCTAGTAAAGGTGCTTTATACATCGTCTGTTTCATTTAACCTGATTGGGAAACCACCTCCAGTGGGATCATTGTATCCGTGGTCCAAATTAAGTAATGAAGTTTGCAAACTGGCATGTCTGGAGCAGTGATGAACAACCCTAATAGTGACCAATCAGAGTGAAGGACATCATTAGTGATCAGAGAACTTGCACAACTTGATACTGACATTGCTACACTTAGATCAGGCATGCAGCAGAGGAACAGCTCACAAAGTAAAGTGATGGCTACACCTGTTTTGGAAAGGAAAATACAAAAAAAAAAAGACATCCACAACACTGGTTTTACTATCAAGACCAAAACTGTTACTTAGATGACCCTTTGTCTTCCACTGATCAACAGTCATCAGTGCGTACACCTTGACACTTGATTGAGATGACAAAACAAAGAAATAAAGTTGACCAGGTCCTGGTATCTGTCCCCAAAGAAGAAAAGATCCTCTTGACAAAGGATGGACTCTAAACTATGGAAAGGAATGCTTGGAAAAGAAGGGATGGAAAAAGTCAGTTCTGGAATTCTCCAGAGGAAGTGTTCAGAACATGATCTTATCATCACAAACTCCCTACTCAATCAAAGCAATAAATGGAAGACATCATGGATGCACCCCCACTCAAAACACTAGCACCTGATTGATTACATCACGGTGCGTAGCTGAGACTGTTATGACATCCATATCACCCAAACTATGACCAGTGCAGTGATTGCTAGACAGATCATTGTTTGATACATTTGGCCATGTCCATTTGCATCACCCCAAAATTATGTAAAGAAAAGAAGCAACCAAGGAAGGGTTTTAATATTGAGTGCTTGAAAGACCTTGCAAAAAGTGATTATCTCCAGCTGTGCCTTAGTGAGAAAGTCTCCAACCTCCCTGGAGATCTTGACCCCATTGATCACTGGGACAGCCTCAGGAAAGGTATTCATAAGTCATGCAAAGAATCTGTAGGTTTCTCCACAAAGAAACATCAGGACTGGTTTAATGAGGATAAGGAAATTCAAGCTCTCACTGAAATTTAAGCTCTCTCTTTTTCCAAAGGAGAGCCTTCAAGACTTGGCAAAATGACATCACCTGCAAACACAAACAAAATGCTTAACACCACATTAAAGACAAGAACCAGAGGAAATTTCAAGAGTGAAAGAAAGTGGTGAAAGGATTCAAAAGAGATTCAAAAGTTTATCAACAGCCATGACATGTAGATAGCAACTAACACCATCCAAGAGCCAAGCACACAAGGAACCGTCCCTCTGAGGTCCAAGGAGGGAACAACAATTTTTAAAGAGAGATTCACTATCAATGCATGGTGGAAGGCATATTTTCAAGAGCTTATGAGCTGAGATCCTAATGTCAAAAACAATACTAGTGAAACCATTCCACAATACGCCATTACCCTGCAGATCCACCAACTTAACAAGTGGTCTTTAAAGCCACTAAGCACATGAAGAACAACAAAGCATGTGGTCCTGATGAAATAAGCATGGTGGCAAATAGCTCTCTCTCACCAACTATATTCTATAATTCTGAAAATCTGGAAACATAAACAGATTCCCAGTGATTTGAGGAATGCCAGAATCATAACCGTATTCAAAAAAGGAAATTGATCAGATTGCAGCAGTTACCATGGTATTGCACTCCTATCCATAGCTGGGGAAATCCTTGCCCACATTCTCCTCAAATAGACTCACTCTCCTCATTGAGGAGACTCTGTCCGAGTCCCAGTGTGGCTTCAGACAACTAAGAGGTACAAGAGATATGCTCTCTGTTGCTAGTTAGCTGCAGAAGAATTGCCACAAGCAACACCAAGATCTTTACAGGGCCCTCATTGACCTGATTAAGGCCTTTGATTCAAACCACAGAAAGGCTACAAGTAAATTCCTGATGAGATTTGGATGCCTGCCAAAATTTATTACCATCTATAGACTTCATGATGACATGACAACAGCTATGCTAAGCAATGGCTCAGAAACAGACCTCTTCACTATTATAACTGGAGTCAAGCAAGGATGAGTGATTGAACAAACTCTTTTCCATCTATATCACAGCTATTCCACACCTCATTGCTAATAAGATTTCCATTTGGAGTCAGTATCCAATATCTCATGGACAGGAATCCATCAATTAACACCAATCGGTTATGGTCCAAATCCAAGATAAGCAACACCTCCTTTACTGAACTTCAATAAGCTGGTGATTATGTTGACTGTGCCCACTCAGCTAAAGAGCTCCAGGTCACTCTTGACAGTTGGCATTTCATTTCTTGACTATGAAGTGTATGAAATGCCTGGACTCGCTGTCAATTTCAGAAAAACTAAGAAACTCTAGCAACTCACTCCAAACTGACCTGTAAGGCTTCTGTCTTGCAGCCTAAGTAACAAGGTCATCTATGTAAGGCTGAGGCAGGCTCCTCCTGCAGCCCTTGTAACTGGGGCAGCCACACTTAACAAACTAATCAGTGCAAGATGACCCTGAACACATTTGCTCTGATTCGTTCTGGGCTGTTTATAAGGAACTTGTCCAGCACTGTTCTCATCCTTGAGCAGGTCCTGCCCCAGTGTCATCTCTGGCTCCCATCCTGGTATTCCTGACTGTGTAGTCAGCTCCTTTCAGGTCCAGTTGACCTCAGCTTGCTTTTTGAACTTCTGATTCTAGTTAACCCTATGGCTCAGCATTTGGCTTCAGACTCTCCAACCCCATGGACTTCAGACCTTGGCATGACCTCAGCTTGCTTCCTGATCCCTTGATTCTTGGTTAGTATTTGGATTCAGACTCTTGACTTTGGATCTCACCCCCAGTTAGAACTCAGGCCTCCCCTCAGTTGCTCCCAAACCACAGCTCACCCCTGAAATCTCCTGGGTTTCAACCCCCATCTCCATTTGGTCTGACACCCCTTTGGACTGTAACTCAACCAGCTTTTCCTCCATGTATACTTAAAGGATAGTCCATGGAAAATGTTGAGCATTTCCCCTACCTAGGTACTATCTTTCCCAAAAAGTACACATAGAGATAATATTCAATGATAGTTAAAATCTGCCAGTGCTACCTTAAATCATCTTTAAAATCATGTCTTCAGTGATCATGACATCAGGACCTCTTCTTGTCTACCAAGCTGCTTTCATCCCTACCCTGTTGTATGGGTGAGAAACTTGGATGACATCTTGGAAAAACTTGAAAGTCTTGGAATGTCAAGGGCACCAGTGTCTTCAGAGTATCGTCTATATTGATTAGAAGGACAGAAGAATGAATCCCACCATTCTGGCCCAAGCAAGTACCACCAGCGTCAAAGCCATGTTTATAGGGCACCAGCTCTGTTGGACAGGATGCCTGACAACCAGCTCTTGAAACAGGTCCTTTATTCCCAACTCACCAATGAAAGGTGGCCAAAAGAAGAGAATCAAGGGATACTTTAACAGTCATTTTGAAAAAAATGTTATATTAACATCAGCGCTTGGGAGAGTTGAGCACTGAATTGTCCCCAGTGGTGCCGTGATATGGAACAAGACATTAATCATTTTGAGCAAACTCACCTCACTATGGAAGCAGATAGACAAGAGAGACAAAGGGAAGATCTCTGACCTCCCATCACCAGGATCCACTCCTTCCTCCCAGGGCCATTTGCCATGCCCACAGTTGAACATGCAGATGTCGAATCAGCTTTCCAGACTCACTGATGACTTCCCTTTTTACTGGAAGACTGTCACTTTCCTATTGAAAGACTGCTGCCAATAATAATTTGAAGATGACCAAATTGAGCTGTATTCAGACTCTAGATACCTCAATTCTATGTCAGTCCTATTCAGGCACATACAGAACAAATTTGGGTATGTCCCTGATTCCTGAGTACAGTGAATAAGGAAGAGAAGGGACATGAACCTAAGTGTGCAGAAATTATGATGGGGGCTTATTGGATAAGTAGAAATAACTGAGTAAATGCCAGCAAGACCACTGAAAATATTTTAATGGTCTTAGGTTTTACAGGATTATTCTTATACTTTGCTGAACCAGGTAGATGTTTTCTCTATGTAATATTGTCTTTTTCAAAAACAGATATTGGCCAGAAACCTGGGTCCAGAAGTCTTCTGGTTTGTACAGGCCATGATGTGCAGGGGGCAAATAAAGGTCACCTTTGTGCTCTTCCAGTCCTTGAGGCCTTGTTGTAAAAGTTCTTATGGAGCAGTAGCATCATAAGCACCAAGCGTGGCAGAGGGCAAAGTGCACCAGCCAACCATGTTCTTAGCTTGCTTTACAGAGAGTAAAAACAGAGCAAGCTGTTGCAGCTTCATTTTACCTGCAGGTTAGCCCAATATGGGGAAGTCCCCAGCTGGTTCTTTACAGTAGATTTATATAACCCTTCTGTAGTACTGGATAGTGCAAAACAACCAGAATAAGGGACTAGAATTTGAGTTGGTATTTGCTTTATTGTCATATCCAAATTAAAACAAGAACTCATAATGGAAACCTTAATACACTTTTAGCAAAAGTGACGATGATGAGCAGCACTATAAGTTTGTAATGCTTCTCAGTACCAAGTTATTTTTGGCATTACAGTAGATGAAAGAATAACAACTGGAAGAAAAGTTTAAGTTTGCTATTTTTGAATGAACCAGAATCGCAGAAGGATATGTATAATTTAGAAGTTTGCTGCTGCATTCTTCACATACTGCACCAGAGACATTGTTAAGATTTGTGGATGTTGGCAGTTCTTATATACAATTACTCATGTTGCTTTATAAACGTTCTTTTTACTCTAGTGATTCTGAAAGTCTTCCTGTGTCCCTTGGCTGTTTCAGTGTCTCATTGTGTAATCTCATGATGTCAGTTCTGGAGCAAAGTATTAATGCTGCAAAAAACACCAGGAAGGTTCATGTATTTAACACTACTGTGATGAGTATGATTAACTTTCAGTGCAGCTCTCTGAGTAAGATATTTAGGTCCCAGACTTGAATACTTGTCTACAGCTGTTATAAATTAATTGATCCCCTTGATGATGGTCAGAGCTGCAAATTAAAACATCAGAGGAACAGTTATTTAATTATTTTGTTGGGCTACTTTTAACCCATTTTTGCCTTTTTATTTGAATATTTGAACAATTTCTGGAGGTGGCGCCTGGATTTTCATGCAACTTTTCTCACATAGCACTAAATAAGAAAACATTTAGATTAAAACAGTCAATATTTGAAAAAGTATGTTAAAATTCATTAAGTGTTCACGAGAGCAGTTCTGAGGGAAAAATAAAATTTGAATTTGACTGAACGGATGGATGGAAAAAAGAAGTACATGTATATGCGATAAATTGTGTATTACAGAGCAATGATAGTGTTATGGCAAGTTAACACCCCCTGAATCTATATGTTGACATTTTTAGAGCTTGAGAATTTTGCACTTGACAGATGTGACTTCCTGGACTTCATATTAACATGCGAGATGCATTAGGGAAAACTCGCGGTGTTGTGGCTAAGATATAAAGTCACTAGTACCAACTTTCTACTTCCCTCTTTATGCCATTTTGCAGTATCCACTGTATCAGCTGCCCATTGAATGTTTCCACCCAGATGTACTTATGGTTCAGTGGTGCTGTGTAAACAGAATTTGAAAGTGATAAAATATGGGAGGCACTTTCTATAGAAATGGTAATGATACTTACAGTGTTCTTCCTGCTTAACAGGAAGACACTAACTTTGGACAGCCGTTTTTGGGGGTCTCTCAAAACACTGATTTAGCCTGATGTTTGCAAATAGTAAAAATTGCTACTTTTGCTCAGTAAGCATCAGACATGGATGTTCCCATATTTCCTTGCATATAATTTGCACTACAATTTATGGCATCATTCATATATATATATATATATGATGCTAGAAATAGTGTGTGTGTGTGTGTATATATGTGTATGTATATATATGTATATGTGTGTATATATATATGCATTGTATATAATGCATATAAATGTATATATCAATTATATATAAATAAATATATATACATTTCTAGGTATTTTCACCAAGCCAAAGTTGCTGAAAATGGAATGAAATGTCTCTCTTTCAGCCCATATAATTATCTTGTCACTAATATGCTGCAGTTTGTATACAGGTGCAGGTCAGCAGTTCTCAGGTATACTTCAACAGAGTAAAAAAAATAAACCAGTACAATAAAAAAGGGGTATGCCTGGGTACATTTTGCCACCAAATGGGATTACACCTTCTCTACAGAGAGCTCAGGGGAAGTAAGATAGCATAATTTTCTGTAATTCTCAGATGGGAGAAAGTATAATTTACAGTAAAAGATAAGAGAAATGCATACTGTCTTAATGTTGCTTCCTAACTTATCAGCAAAGATGCAAGTGAATTAGACATTATGTCATCTAGGCATATGCTTGCACATGTTCTTCCAGTTTCACAACCTTCCCATTGTGTTGTACATGCTGTCATGGGTACCCCCAGGGGAGTGCTTGCTCTGGACTTCCAGCCTTGCCTCTGAAGTACCCCCTGTAGTCAACCCAGGCATGGCTTCTAGAGTGAGCATGTCCCTGACTCCTTTTGCCTCCAAAACCTGGCTGTTTGGTCCCTGATCCTCTTTGGTTACCTGGCCCTCCCCCAGAGAGCTACCTTTCAGTTCAGTCCAGAGAGGACTTTACCTCTTTAAAGGGGATAGGGCTTCCCAAGTTTCAAACAGCAAAAAAGACAGATCCTCTTCAGCACAAGGTTTAGTTGGGTGAATACAACACAGAAAAAAGTTCCTGCTCCCTCCAAAGGGTTAAGTAGTTTCTCTGCTCCTTATCAAAGCCACACAGCCCCACCCACACACCCCACCCATGGCTCAGCTGTTCTCTCTCTGGCTGATCCTTTTTTCAGGCAGCTCCTTCCATTTTTGATTATCTACCACCTTCCCTCGATGCCTTCAGGACAGTGGGGTATCAAGATATGTTTGTTAAGGCTACATGAGGTGTCAATTTTTTGTTGCTGGAGGTGCATTGTGTCTCATCCAGCAGGTAGGCAAGGCATCCCTGGCTTCAGTCTCTCTCAACCTGTTCTCCACCACTGCACAGGCTAGCCATAGAAACTGAGGCAGGCATCCAACAATAGCCATACTTCTCTATGATTCTAACAGGGACCTCTAGAGGCCATCTAGTCAAACTCCCTTCCTGAGAATCCAAACCATCCTATACAAATCCAAAACTACATAGTCAACCCTGATGCAACACAAGACATAATACCTTAACCTGCCACAAGTAAAGCAGGAGGAAAATGGCAGGCAATGCTATGCAACTGCAAAGGTTATTAATATACATTCAAGAGATTTCAGGAAAAGAGGTTCAATCAGTCATGACACCACATATCAATCAGAAGCTTTAGGCAGCAAGTATTAGCCAAATAGGTGACTTTTTACTGAGCCCTCAACACAGTCACATTTGAACCAAGGTAACTACAAGGTGACCTCCAAAAGCTGTATTGGAAAAAATATTGGAAGCTCATTCACTTATACCTGTATTTAAGCCGTAGATAAAATACTACTTTTTCAGAGCTATAATTCTCATTCCTTTCAACAGCATTCTATTCACTTTTAGTAGTAATTTTTTTTAATTTCAAAATCCAAAATGTTGCTGTTTGATCATTTTCAAAATATGATTCCTTTGCCCTTGGGCATAAACTCTTAATTATTCCAACTGAGACAATGCTTGAGACTGTGGTATGTTATACACCATGTATTCTCCATTTTTGAAAGAGTAAGACTCTCCAAATGTCTGATTCACACTAACTGTATAAGGAACACATGGAAAATTCAGCAAGACCTCTACCCTTGATGATGTAGATATTGTATTTTGAAAGAAAGCTTGATTATATTCTGAATAGGTCAGTTTGTGTGCCTGACATTTCTTCTCAGTTTCCTGTGACCTTTCAATATGTAAGTCGTTCCTTTTTGCACTTTTTTGGAACTGTCCATTTTCAATCAGTGAATATGAGAGACACAGTTTGAACATATCTGATTTACTACACAGGAATATTACTAGTGTAGTAACCGCCTACTGTGGATGAAACCTTTTCTATCTTAGCAACATGTCTCCAATTCAGATTTAACTTTACTTTACCTGCCACTTGTTCATACACATTTCTAAAGATTTAAATAAATGTGCAGTCACATTTGTTCATGTGAATAAAGGCTGTGTTGAACAAATCTGAATTTTACAATGAATGTATGCTTAATCAGATGTCTTCTTTTGAATGTGAAAGAATTATTAACATAGACCTTCCTTGGTTATGAAAGGGACAATTAGAAGCTTTAATCCAATTTCTAATATTTTAGAAATTTTGCTCTTAGATCTCAGCTGGAAAAAAAAACTATTAGATAGATGATCACTGTAATAAGTAACATGAATTTGGGTTCCACTGCATCTGTCATATTTTAAAACCACAGCTTACCAGTACCAGCCTGCAGATTTCCCATGGGAACATTTATAAGAATATAAAGCTCCAGGGAAGCAGTGAGGTTGTATTAAGGACTTGCGGTCAGCTTCACTATAGAATAAACATGTCCTTTAAAGACATAGATAGAATTTTATTAATGAAAACCTGAAGTTTAGCTTACATGAGAAATATGAGTTTGTTTAATGCAACATAGTATTACTGTATTACTATTTTTTTTTTAGTTTATGGACGAGGTGGGGGTGGGGCAAATCCTTTTGTATTTAAGGAATAACTAGCAATGGGTGCAATTACGCTTGCAGTTAATGTGTACAAATAAACAATGCTTTGGTGTTTTTTGTTCCTGGGCATGCCATTTGAATGTGTGCCCAAGAGCAAAAAACTCTGGAGCATATTGCTCCAGGGTTTATTCATGTGCAGCGTGTGAAGCCCAGTCAAAGCAGCCCAAGCCATTCCGACTGGGTTCCACACACTGCAGAAAGGCTGGCTAAGGCACTAGGGTGCTTCAGCATGGGGACTGCCTGCCAGTTAGCCCCGCGCTAAAGCGCCCCGTGCCCCAGCCAGCCAGGGCAGCATCTACATGTGCACTGCTCTGCATGAAAACAACTCCACAGCAGGGTAGGATTTGTATTTTACAAGTAATATGAATTTGGGTTCCCTTTTACAAGTCCTACCCTGCTGCAGAGTTTATTAGTTTCATACATTGTAACAGGGGTACACGTGTAGATGCCAAGAAGTTTACTGCACAGTTAATTAGTCAACTGCACAGTAAATATCTTGTGTAGATGGGCCCAAAGTGTTGGTCTCGGACATCAGGAAAACTAGCCTTAAATATGATTTATGCAAAACTGCTCAGCAATTTACTGTACCTAATATGGGCACACATGTGGATGGGGATGCTTTACTGAAGAGCTAATTAGTCAGCTCCACAGTAAAGCATACATGTAGATGCGCCCCTTGTTGGAAAAATAATAGCTCTTCTATGCTGCTTGTAGAAACCTACAGGTTCACTGGTGGTTGGAGCAGAAGTTGTAGGGGGGATTATTTGAAGGATGATACTGGGAAGCTCCACATGGTTAGGGAATTCTGTTCTGAGTACATAGTGCACCACGTGGCTACAGTGCATGCAAAATAAAGATCCAAGCTGATACAACCCCTTTATTAAGTCCTTTTAATATTTCACAGAGCTTTATACATGAAATATGGTGGCAGTGGCTGAGAACCATAGCAAAGAGGGTGTGATTTAAAGCATTACTTACACAGCAAAAAAGCACAGGCAGCACAATGGAACTCAAGACTCCTGGTGCTTTTAAATTTCCAGTCAAAAAACTTGGCAGCGACATAGAAAATAGAAGGAAGAAATTACCTTGTACATACAGCTGACCATGGCAGACAAGGATGAGAAAAT
>NW_017728992.1:122900601-122903352 GCF_001723915.1 Gavialis gangeticus | reverse complement strand
ACTTGGCAGCAACATAGAAAATAGAAGGAAGAAATTACCTTGTACATACAGCTGACCATGGCAGACAAGGATGAGAAAATGAAGGTAAATGTTTTCCATTACCTCACTGGGACAAAAAGGAGTGAACGCAACATTTTTACCTAAGAGGCCCAATATATTAGAGCACCTGATGAAGGTTTTTGATGAGTACTATGACTCCAGAAAAAATGAGACTGTGGAAAGATACAGCTTTTTTACTCTTAATCAGGATCCAGAAGAAGGAATATATCATTAGGTTACAGAGCTGGCATATCTTGGCATTCATATGTAATTTTGGAAACATAACAGACACCCTTATTACAGACAATTATTTGAGAGAGATCTGATTCTGAGCTGAGAGAGAGATTGTTGAGAGAGGCTGTTCTGGCTCTGGACAAGTGCATCCACATTTCAAAAGCAGCTAAACTATCTAAAAAAGAATCAAAACAATGCTGTTGCAGAACAAGTACACAGGGTCAATTTAAAAAAAAAAGCAGGAGACAAAACAAAAATAGGCTAATTGAGCTAGCAGTCCCCCGGCTCCAGAGATGGTACTGCAGGAAGCAGCATGAAAGATTGAAGAAGAAATGCCCAGCTTATGGACACAAATGCCTGGGCTATGGGAAACAACCATTTTTGCAACTATGTTAGTGGAGCAGCAAACAGTCAGATTCCAGCTTCATTGTGCATCCAGTTGCAATGTAATTCTTGCAAAACTGCTCAGCAATAATATCAGATTGGAGGAATGTGAGCAAATATTAGTAATGTACAATAAAAAAGTCTACAACCAGTGGGTAAATGCAGACTATCAATAAAAAAGATCCACAGGACAGAAAACAACACAACCTGGAATTCATAGTTGTCAACACTGAAGAGTACCATCCACAGCAAGCAGCGCAAGCTTTGAATCTCAATGTAATACCAGAATATCCTCCACATTAGACAGGAGGGAGGAAGCACAGCATAGTCCTTATCAGATGTTCTACAAGAGTACAAAGACATATTTGAGGAAGATGGGACCTTGAGGCTAATCTCAGATTAGAAATGCAACCACAAGTCCAGCCTGTACAACTTCCAAAACACAGAGTACCATTAACTCTGATAGAGCCTTTCAAAGAGGAACTAACAAGTCTAACAAGCAAAGGGCATTATTAAACCAATGCAAATTAGCATCATCTGGATCAGCAGCCCGGTAGTGGTAAGAAAACCATCTGGCAAATTGAGCATCTGTATATATCCAAAATCTCTTAATAGGCATTGAAAAGAAGCCATTATCCACTGCAAAAGTGTTCAGGGTTTGTGATATAAAAAAATGGGTTCTGGCATATTTAGTTAGATGAGCCCTCAAAACATCTGATAACAACAAAGTAATAGATATTTCATTGTTTCCTCATTACACCCTATGGCCGGATCTCCAAAGTGGTTCCGAAGATTAATCGCAGTAAAGCATCACTGTCTACACGTGCGCAGCAATTACTGCACAGTAAATTAGACTACTATGCCATTTTCTGGTACTTGTAGGCACAAGTACTAGAAATCAGTGCATTAAACTAATATACTGAAGCACATGTATAGCTGCTAAACAGAAGCAATTTGCTCCAGGTCAGTTTAGACAGCAGGGAGTCGCAGGGAGAAGGGAGAGCTATCCTGGCTCAGTGTGATGCTACATCTCAACTGTGTGGAGATTGGGACGGATCCCAATCTCTACATGGCTGAGAAGCTGTCCCCATTGCTGGACAGCTGCCTCCCAGCCATGTGGAGAACAGGAGATTGTGCCTGGGAGAGCAGTCCCAATCTCCATGTGGCTGGGAGGCAGCTGCCTGGCCACCAGAACTGCTCTCCCCTGCCCTGCAGAGATCAGGACCAGCCCTGTGCCCCCTGCACAGGGATGGCACCTGAGGGAGCCTAGACCTCTCCCTGTCTGCTGCAGGGGGGGCAAAGCAGGGCAGAAGCAGCCCTGGACTGAACTGCTCTGGTTGGGGGCACACATTCAGATGCGTGCAGGGCTGCAGTTTAATCCACCTACATTTTCTGCAAGGAAAATTCAGGCACATTAATTGCACATGTAGATGTGCCCACTGGGTACAAATGCTCATGGGAATCAGTCCTTCCCCAGAGGTCTGGTACTGCAAACTGAATAAGGCACTGGAGGTACTTTCAGGGATCGGCTGTAACGAATTACATCCTTTTTGTGGGGGACACAGATGAAGAAGAACAGACTATCTAGAACCATGATGCTAAGATGCAACAGCTCCTAAACATGTATAGGGAGCAGAATATTAAGTTGAACTTAGACAAGCTGACATTGAGGAGAACTGACATCCCCTACATTGTATACCATCTAACCTCAGCAGGACTCTGGCCTGATCCTGAAAAATTGAGAGCCATTAAGGAAATGCCTGGACCAAAAGATGTGAAGGGAGTCCAGTGATTTATAGACATGGCTAATTATCTTTCCAGTTTCTGTACACACCTCTGAGAGGCTCGTGAACCTTTAAGACAGCTAACGCATAAAGAGATGGCACAGGACTGGGCAGAAACTCAGAAGCAGGCATTTGAAAGAGTAAAAAGCTAATAAGTGAGGCACCAGCCTTGAAGAATTACAGCCCAGCAGAGCAACTAGAACTACAATGCGATACCTCAGAAGGAGGCATAGGAGCAGCATTATTGCAGAACCAGCAATGCATAGTATTTGCAAGATGGGGCTTAACCAATACAGAAAGAGCATATGAT